>NC_045547.1:44397234-44719734 GCF_009769535.1 Thamnophis elegans | reverse complement strand
GAAGGAGGCAACTTTTGGAGTTACACCAAAATGGGAAATGGGTGCAGTTTTTCTCATGGCCTGTCTCTCCCTTTGTTCCTCAGCCCCCCCACTCCCCCACCAATAAAGTATAAGGCAATTCATGTATTTGCCATGGACAGCTTCACTGAGGGTCTTCTGAGGTTTTTTGGGGTGTGTGTGTGTGAATGGTGCATGCTTATAATAAATGTGAAAAGAAAAAATGACCTAACAGCACAGGTGGTCTAGTCATTTTATATTTACTACAGTGCTTGGAATTTCCAGTAAAGTACTGGAAAAAAAATTAAATTAGCAGCTTGTCAATAGACTGTGATTTTCTGGTTTCCATCAAACAAATGTCACCACGCAATGTGTCTGTTGAGTGAGTGGGCTCAGTATTAAGTATTTTGCAATCCTGGTGTTGGTTACTGTTTAAAATAAGTAAAGGTGTGTCTAGAAGAGAATAATTTGTTTCACAACTTACATAGCTTATATCTGCCCGCTTTTACATTTTTTCTTTATCTTTCTTTGGGCATTTTAACCAATATTTGGGTTAAACTGTTATCCCTGCAGTATTATTTGGATGCTTCTTATGTGGGTTGTTTGTTTACCAAAAAGGGGAAGATAAAAAGGCAGTGTTTAAACTGGCAGACCCTTGTTTTGCATTTGTAGCAGTGCTGCCTCTTGTTTAGAAGCTATACAATTTTCATTTATAGCATAACACATGCTGCATTCATCAAGAGGATTAGCTGCGTTGTTTGAATTAGGAGGACAGCCTTTCAAAAAATAATACATGTGACTGTGTGAAATGCTTCCAGTCTGTTCACTCCATTTAAAATCTATTTTCTTGAAGTTAGTATGTTTGTCCAGATCCTCCTCATTTGTGTCCTTCAGAATACAGTTTCTTAAGAACATTGGATGTAGTTCAAGTTTGCATGCAAGCACCAGTCTTTTTGGCAGGGTTTTCGAATAGTGTAGGATTGAGGCCAGTGAGGCAATAAAAGAAATGCTTTGCTTCAATTGCTTGGACTAAATCTTTTCCCCCTAATAATGGTGGCATTTCCCCTTCGGAACGAGCTCCCCGTGGAGATTCGGACCCTCGCCACCCTTCAGGCCTTCCGGACAGCCATTAAGACCTGGCTGTCCCAGCAAGCCTGGGATTGAGTTCCCCCACTACTCGAATTTGCTGTGCTTGCTGTGTTTTTAAATCGTTTGTATCATTGTCCTGTTTTTGTCTTACTTTTTTGTATTTGTTCCCCTTCCCTTGGCTTTTGTTCAGCCTCCCTGAGTCCCTTCGGGGAATAGGGTGACTTACAAATTGAATAAATTCCAATTCCAATTCCCCCCTCATGGTAATTTTCTGACTAGCAGATTACTTTCATATGTGCCTAGCCATGTTATTGTTCCAAGAAACAATAGTGATTTTATTTTATTTTACTTGTCTTTTACACTCAAATCTGAAAAAAACAAAGTAAAAATATGAATGTGGAGATTTTAAAGATGTCAGGAGTACTTGGATGTCTCTTGCAATTACTGTCTGTCCAGATTTTGCTGCCAGTTTTGGAAGAAGATGTTGGCAAAAAATGGTGAACATGTGTGTGTCTTGAGACTGAGTTGTCATGTTTCCCCCCCAAAACTAAAGGATATATAACTGACAGTACAATCAATTCTTTTGCTCATATCCTAATTATTTTTCCCAATTTTATGGTTCATTGTCCATTAGAAATATTAATAGTTGTCAAATCCAAAACTCTCATCAGGTGTTGGGTTAGGGCAGGGCTGAGGAACAATGGCCCTTTTATGACTTGAGTCCTGAGCCAGAATTCTGGGAGTTGAAGTTCACAAGTCATAAAGGGATCATCATTCCCCAGCCCTGTGTTAGGGAAAAAGCATAGTAATGGCTTATTATTAACAAAAAGACAGCATAGCTATGACACATTATCCAAATATATTGTAGACCTTCTGGGCTGTCTTTCTGTTTTAGGAGTTGAGAATTGATTTGATTCTGTCACTCACTATTATTGAAAAGGATTCAACTGGCTTTTAAGGGTGAATGTATAGGACAAAACTAGAAAGATCATATCTGAATACTGCTTTCTTTCAAAGTATTTGCTGTAGGGTTTAATTGAATATGAAATCCTTGATGCAGTAACTCAGGAAATATGTCAAGATTTGAAATATCAGTGTCTGTAAGGTGTGTGTCTTGTAGGGTGTGTGGGTCTTGGTTTTAATGAAACTAATTCTACAAAGTTAAAATGAACCTAGCTGGTTGAGGTAAAAATCTATTAATTAATTCAGGTTTTATATAGTATCTTATTTAGGTGAGAACAACAACATTGCAGGATATATGTAAGGTGGAAAAATGGCATAATGTCCTATATGTATATAAATAAGCCCTTTTTGAATGAGAACAATCCTTTAGATTATATCAAGTACAAGCATTGCACACTCCACTGGTTCTGCTTGCTTGAGGCTATACTAGATTTCTGGAGCCATTCAAAAGCCTGCTTCATTTCCATTTGAGTTTGTTTTGCATCAGTAAAAGTAGATAAAGTTAACTGCTAAGACTTTTTGCTCAATTTGTTTCAGTAGACCTCAGCAAAGTGCTGAGGGTTGATATACAGTATTTATACACTCCTAATGTTTTGAACTACAGATTCCATAATGTCTCATCAATGCCTTGGTAAATGGGGCTTTGGGAACCTATAGCCAAAAACCTCTGGAGGAACCCAGGTTGGGTGGTTTCCTTTGAATTCAGGCAGCTTTCTTCAAAATCATTGAAGAAGCAAGAATAATGTTGCCACAGGTAGTAACTCTGAATTTTTTTATTCCTCTGTTTCCTATTGCAGTCTAATGTGTTATATTTACAATGATCTTCTAAATTTCTCAACTGTAATATGGAAAAAAAGTTTAGGAATTTTGAGTTAGACATAATTATTTAGTAGGAGATCCCATTCTTAACACTAAGAAAAATGTATGTATGTATGTATGTATGTATGTATGTATGTATGTATGTATGTATGTGTATGTATCTTCAGGCTAGTATTTTCAGCTTCGTGCTTGTGCGAGTAAGCTGTGGTCGGAGCTGTCATCTTTCTATATATCTTGGTGGGGGTATGTGGAATGCTGGCTTTGTTGCTGTAAGTGGGTTGATTGGCTGTGTAGTTGCATCCTGATTGGTAGATGGAGTTGATGTTTGTAGATTGGTCGGCTGTTTCGTATCATCCTGTGTGGCTGAAGTGCTGGCTATGTGTCCGTTGTTCTTTTGTGTTGTAATGACATGGGTGCTGGGTGGGGTTCGTTTGTTGACTAGGGCTTGTTTCCAAATTATTATGTATGTATGTATGTATGTATGTATGTATGTATGTATGTATATATGCATGTATTTGTATATGTGTATATGTATATGTATATGTTTTGACTTTTAGTAATAATTTTTACTGATGATGTTAGCTGGTTTGGTAATGAAACATATGCAAGAAAACAGCCAAGCTCAGAGAATACCAAGGACTCATCACTTCAATTCTGATCTATAAATATTCTCCTTTATAAATTTCTGCTATCATACTATAATATATAAACAAAGACTGATGATATCTTATATTAATATACTAACAGGCTTATTCTGATAAGTTTTAGCTTATCAAAAAGTTCAGTGTATAAAAGTAGCATAATTATTGTTTTAATGAAATACAATGTTTAAAAGAAACAAATGTTAATTCCAAAGAAATAATAAAAGCAGGTAATAATTTCAATTATCAGCCTGATGCAAACATGGCTACCAAGGATCTAGTGATATAGGAAATTTCATTCCTGTATTTTTGTGTTTATAAGGAAATTGAGTAGAGCTTTTATTCTTTTTTTATGACTGAGTTAAAGTTATCTGTTGGGATTGGATATTTTGATTCTTTTTTCTGGCTACATTTCAAATATATTTACTATTTGTTTGTTTATTTATATTCCACATTTGTTATTTTTAAAAAGCACACCTTCCTCCTCCTATTTTCCCCACAACAGCAATCCTGGGCAATGGGTTGGGTTGACAGAGAGTGAGTGTCCCAAAGGCACCCATTTTACTTTCATGGTTAAAGTGGGATTTGAACTCAATGAAGAGACCTTGGATGCATTGAAGTTTGTACAAGAAGTACTTTAGTTAAACCAACTGGAAAAAATTAAAAAATGAAAACCATATTAAAAATAGATTAAAAATAATCTAAGGGGTTTGAAGATTAGGGGGCTGGAGGCTAAAACAAAATCAACGATTAGGGGAGACTTGATAGCACTGTTTCAATATTTGAGGGGCTCCTACAAAGATGAGGGGATCAAACTATTTTCCAAAGCACCAAAAGCCAAGACAAGAAACAATGGCTGGAAACTAACCAAGAGAAGCAACCTAGAGAGGCAACCTAGGAGAAATGTCTTAACAGTGAGAGCAATTAACCAATGGAATAGCTTGCCTGCAGAAGTTGTGGATGCTGTATTACTGAAAGCTTTCAAAGAGACTGCACAACAATCCTTCTGAAATGATATAGATTCTCCTGCTCAAGCAGGAGGTTGGACTAGAAGACCTCAAAGGTCCTTTCCAAATCAACTATTCTATGTTCTAAAGTAGCATAAGAAGTATGTAATATAATATATTATGATTATTCAGTAGTGGAATGATTATGTTAAAAAAAATTAAACCGTTTAGACACTGTTTCTGTGGGTGGCTTAATTCATAGAATATATAGTTCAGACATAAGAGCAGAATAAGACTCTAACTAGAGCAGATTCCTGTTTAGACACACACCGAGCAGTCAAGCCTAGATCTATGGGAAGCTCAGAAGAAACTAAGTGCCCTTGAATTCATACTGGAGGGATGGTTGTAGAAATTATTGTCTCAGATAAAGAAATAATAGATAAACACAATTAGAAACCACTATAAATGTTTATCTTCCATGGAGTTGTCTATTTATTTTTTAATGCTTTCCATGTTGGTTAATATAACTATATTTTGTGATAATGCGTTCAGTCATTTACTATGCTTTGTGAAGCAGTGCTTCCTTTGGTTCATGACTAATGTCCTGTTCTACAGTTAAATAGGATGAACTCTGATTTTACCATTATGAGGAAGAAAAATGTATTTGCATTTTGTCATCTCTGCCTTTTCTAAGCCAGAAATCTAACCTTTTATCTTATGATTCTTGAAGAAATATTCAGATTTTGATATTTCTAGTATGTTTAAATATGGTACAACACCACCATATCTTTTCTTTCTCTTTCCTATACAATTTTACTCATTAATTTGATTATCTTCTATTTTATACTCAAATTACTCCACTTAAGTTAACATAATTATAATATAGAACACAAAATGTATAAGGAAATATTAGTATTGAAATTAACAATAAAAGCCTAGTTAAAATGATGTATCTTTGTACCTCTGGACATAACTGGAAGAGAAGCTACATAGAAGTCAACAGCAGGTGCATTAAGCCCAGGAAGACAGGAAAACATTAGAGATTCAGAGCGATTTCCCCAAACTCTCTGGGGTATAAGAGAAAGAGAAGGAAGAGAAGAGAAAATGCAGCAGATTTTCAAGGTTTATTTATTACTATCTATTTACTCTAGCCTATTTCAATAAAGTGTAATTCTAATCTTCTTGTGGAATAAGTTTCCTTACCGATCTACCACAGAGGACTGACATAAATCTTGCACATATTTTTGTGTTTTTCTCATCCTCTAGTTTGTATTTTAGGGAGTCACGGGGAGCCAACCTGAGTCTGTATTCTAATATTTTCATGTTGCCCTGAGCCTAACACATGCTTTTGTACCTGTTGAGGTATGGTTTCTGCATGGCTTCTCCAAGGTCATCTGCATGGCTTCCTCCAGAGGCTACAGTATGCTTCTCCATTTCATCTGATTTCCATTACATGCAACAGATAATTGTTTCCCCTTAAAGCTAACCACTTGCATCTCAAATGTAGGAAAGAGTAATCAAATATTACTATAAGACTTTATATGTTGTATCTTATATGTCTCTGATCAGTGCATTTGTCTTTAAGGCTCTTTGACTTTTTGACTTGGTCTTATGCTGTACTTTATCTGCCAGGGTTGTTTATCTTCTTGTTCTATTGGAATGATTCAAATAAGAGATACCCTGGTTTGGTTCACATTAAAAAATTGCACTGCAGGTTTATACAACTTTCTCACACAGATAGCAACTTGTATGTTTTGCAGTTCCATCCCCCCATTTTTTTCTTTGTAGTACCAACTCTAAGAAGTAACTGAGGTACTAATTGTTAAGGGATACTAGATTGCTTTGGCACTTTATATTCTCTGGCAAATCCAGAAATGCCTTTTACTAAAATGTATTTCCCATAAGCATATCAATATTTAGGCTTTAGGAACTTTTTATCGTATGTGGTGGTTATGTACAAAAGCCAAGGAATTTTGGTATCAGATAAAGACATGGTTGGAAGAGATGTTAGATCAAAAGATAGATTTAAAATCAGAACTATTTGTGTTAGGAATAACAAAAGAAAAATAAAGGAATGATATATTGAATGCCTGTGATAACCGCAGCTAGATTGGTGTATTCGCAAAATTGGAAAAACAGAGATGCCCCCACCAAAGAAGAGGTAATAAAGAAAATTTTGGTCTGTGCAGAAATGGACAGATTGACACTAGAAATAAAAAAATAGAAATGAGACAGAATATTATGAAATTTGAAACAAAATGTATCAATGATTGGAAATGAGGAAAAGGAGTCAAAACAGAACATTTTGAGGATCGCAAAATTGGAACTGGATAACACACAGATAAATATATAAAGGAGGATAAGACATATGTTAATAAGATCATAGTAGCTATGTACGACAAGTAAAAACTGTATTTGTTGTTATGTTAAAATATGTATGGAAGTGGCAAAAGCCATATATATTTAAAGTCACAACCCAAATATGGGAGGAAGTTCACTGCTTACATTCTCTCTCCATCGGCTCATCATAAGAGACCATCCAGATAGAAACCCAATATTTTTACTGTGTCTTGGCGACGCTTTGACGAAGTCTCATTCGTCATCTTATTGATAAACGAGTCCCTAACATGATGAATGACACCAGGCCCACATTCAGAAGGACCAGAAGCCAGACTGCAACTGCACCATCAGCCACTTTAAACCCCTCCTATCCTTACATGAAACACAAACCCCCAACCAATCAGAACACACCTCCACCCAATCAGAACACAGCCAAGCTCCCACCCAATCAGCTCAAACCCCCACTGGCAGTTAAAAGGAAGAAACAGCCGAGATCTCACATTGCTCCTGGAAGCACGAAGCCTGAAGATGACAAATGAGACTTCGTCGAAACGTCGCCAAGACACTTCCAATTTTACGCAGGAGAAAACCCAAACAACCAAAGACCTACATACTAACACCCGCGAAAACCTCAGAAAACATATATATATATATATAGTTTATTATTTATTTATTATTTATTTATTTATTATATTTATTATGTATTTATTTATCAGCACAAATACAACACAAATGTAACAAAGGCAACAGGTAGGTACTTATCAGCCTTATCACAAAAGACTGTGACTTCTGTTGGATTCTTCACAAAGTGTTTGTGACTTATTACGGGCTGTGAATGAACACAATTCATAGCTGTTGAAATAAAAAGAGGGTTTTTGAGACTGTATTTTTACTGTATCAGGAAGCCTAGGTCAGAACCCAACCAACTTAATATGGCATTTTCCTTATTTCCAGTTCCCTTGGAGAACATTTAAGTTTACTTCTACTATTTTGAATAGTTTCAAACATCTATGACTAGTTACTTCAGGTTAGTATGTTTAGGACTTTTGGGATTCTTTTCTTGTTGGTGCTTTCTAAAAACATTTGTAGTCAATACTTTGTGTACAATGCTGGAATAATGTTAGCATGTCATGGTAACAATTGCATGCATATAGTCTTTCCCAAGCATAACAGTTTTACATTAGGACTTTTGCTAGGTTTTTTTTGTGGTGGATTTGGAAGTTTATTCTGCTCCCATTTAGGGCTGCAATGTTCCAATTATCTGCAATTCCAAGGATAACTCCCCCCCTTTTTTGTGCATTTGTTGTACATGGATTAAGTTGTGCAAACTGGTGGTGCAGTTCCCTAGAGATATCATAGTGACTCGTAAAGAACAATGGTGTTGATCAACATCTGCATGAGAAAGGAACCATCAAAGTTAACTGTATGCATTTTAATGCTTTCATTAAGCTGGCCTCATCTCAATTATAGTCTATAGTTCCAGTAACTGTTTACCTAACTAAATAGATAAATAGAATGTTCTAAAAATACTCCAAAAATAATTAAGGAATTTGTGAGACTCTATATATTATAATATTAAATTATGGTATGAAGATAGTTTAAGATCCTATTTTCTCATAACTTTATGAGTTTATTGATTTATAAGAAATAATTTATTTAAGTTTAAATGAGACTTAATTGTAGTTCTTGTAAACATTTAGAAGCTAGCACAAATCCTATGCAGATCATAATTTAAATCAAGATGGGCAGTAATAAAATTTATAGATTTTTTTCTAAAATAATGATGGGAAATAATCATGTACATATTGAGAAGTAAGTCCTACTGGGCTGAGTAGTATTAAAGACTGCCAAAATCATGGAAAGCAGCTTTCTCACTGACTGTAAGCTATGTGGTCTAAATGAAGGGCCTGAGTTCATTGTGTGTGTGTGTCTGTGTGTCTGTGTGTGTGTGTGTGTGTGTGTCCATCCCAGAAGGATTGCACATAATTGAGGGTGATAAAAGTATATAGTATATAAAGTATACTATACTTGACAAATGCTGTTAAGCAATTGGAAGTTGTATAGTATAATCGTTGCACTACTGCCCTAGATCATCTTCAACTATGGAAGCTCAGTGGGGTATTTAGTCCAATGGCTTTCATTTAGCCCAGCCTGTCTCACAAGTTGTTCCTGTGAAGTTAAAATTGGAGAAAATAGTATTGGGTCTATTACTTTGAGTTCTTGGAAGAAACATGGTACATAAATAAAATAGAACTATTATCCAATAGAATATATCTTATGTATTTCTTCTTTAATAAAAGAAAATAGAATGGATGACACTCTTTTTTCTCTATTTCAATCATGTCAATTGCTCTCTCAGGTAATGATAGCACTGGGCATGATATACTTTATGTCTATTTTAATTCAATCTTTTAGACAAAGAAATATACTGATTTGTTTTACTTGGAGAACATTTTGCCCTTTGTTATTCAAGGGACTGGTGATATTTCTTTGGGAATGGAAGGCATACATTTTGTCTTTGTACAGCAAAAATGTTTTTGCATAATAGATAGAACAAATTTAATAGAAGTGAAAGTTATTAAGTTATAATACTTTCCTTTCCAAATTTGTTTCTTTCCAAATATGAGAATGGCTGAAAAATAAGCAAACTTATAATTTTTATTTGTTCTTGTATTACCTATAATAGGCAGTTCTGATATACGTATATGGTAATAATGTAATTAATGTAATTTTAATTAGTTTGCATCATGATATCTTTTTGTGCCTTAGTGTTGTCTCCTGGCAACTGCTTGGACAAATCCCTGCAGTCTATCCTGTAACCTGATGCCTTAACCACTACACAAACTGGCTTTCTAGTGTGATAGGACATTATGTCACATAATCTTGATGAGTCCTCTTATCCTAAGAGGTAACTGTAAAGTGAGTTTTAATTGTCTGTAACATAGTGTATTGCATAGTGAATGTTGCGTGGAATCCCCAACACCCATGAAGTCCTTATTAGTATGAGGGTATTGACATTCTTAATCATCCTTCTATACCCAACTTTTTAAAAAAGTAAGCCAATAATAGATCTAGTTACCTTGGGTTTTCAAATCAGTATCTTCATGTGAACTTTGAAAATGTGAAGCCCTCAGCACTTTTCTCCTAATGGTATTTGCATAAATAAATATTTTAGAAATGAGTCTGCAAGACAGCTTTATTGACTCAAATCCCTCAGTGGGACCAGTGCTACTTACCAACAGACAGATCTATGGCAACATAGATTTCTACTGATTATAGTTGCTACCTGCAATACATTTGTCACACAGAACTGATAGAAGAATTTTAAAAGTCTGTTTATTTTGTTTATTCTTCACATTTTTCTAAAGTCTCCAAGGAATTGATTGAATTTATAGGGAAAGAAATACTATAGTTCAGCTTCTAAGGTTAGCACCATCATGCACTTTTCTGCATATTTTTAGACTTGAGACAATAAAACCTCCCATAATTCAAAATTCAAATACAGTTTCATTTTTATTATATTGTTCTAGGAACTCTTTAGATTGAAGAGTAGGTTAAAAATGCTTAATTACCAATAAACAAATCAATAATTAAATCAACAAACTCTCAAACATGCAAACAAAATCTCAAAAATGTTTCAGAATATAACTTTATTCAATTAATAATAATTACATAGCCAGTGTTGTTTGGGTTTCATACCATGTCTTTTTAAATAATCAGCATTCTTTATTAGCAACAACAACTCTGTTGCAAATAATGGCATCTAATGTCATGTGTAAACATTATTATTAATATAAATGTGAATTCCCCCCTCCCCCCCAAAAAAGCAAGTGTGCCCCTTTTACAAGATTCAATTGATAAGTATGGAATTAAGATGGAACTGTGCCTCATTGTATATTTCATCTTCCTTTGGACATTTTATGCAAAAACCTCATTGTCTGGAGAAAGCTGGAAGGGAAAGAGAAGAGGATGACCAGCAGCAAGATGGATAGATGCAGCAACAATGATGATGGGGGCCTGATTGGAAAATCTGAAAGATCTAGCTAGAGAACAGATAGTAATGGAGTCATCTGGTTGCTAAGAGTCAATAGTGATTTGATACTGACTCTTAGCAACTATACAGACACTTTTTAAAATTCTGTTCAATCATGCCTGATTCTTGAAGATGCCCAGGTTTTCTTGGCAAGGCTTGTCATGGTTTTCTGGTTTCTAGCTTGCCTTAATCACTGCACCAAACTGGCCTCTGATGGCACCTATCAATAATCAAAATTTTGCAATACAGCAATTTCCCCAGAATATTAGGAATTTTAATGTGTGACATTGTGTATACAAGTAAATGACAATAAAGATTATCATAATCCTATCCTATCCTATCCTATCCTATCCTGTCGTATCCCTTATCTTGTCTCTTGTCTCATTTCATCTCATCTCTGACCAAGAAGCCCTCCAGACAATCAATCCTGCCTTGGTCAGTTTGCATATGGATTATTTCAAGGTGTTCTACATAAAGCTTCTCTTGAAGAGCTCTTGGAAGCTTCAGTTTCAGTTCATAACTTCAGTTATGAACATGCTGAAGTACGGTTACATAACACTTGAGCAGCATTGGTTGCCATTTAGATGCAATTCAAGATGCTGATTACTATTTATAAATCCCTTCATGGCATATAACCTATCTGAGTGACTGCCCATCTCTGATAATTTCTGTCCATCCTGTTTGAAGTGACAGAGTTGCCAATCAGATGAAGTTGTCATCTGATGGGACCTCAAAAGTGGGATTTCTCTGTTTTTGTGTCTGCCCTCTGGATCAGCAATGTTCAAGAAATTTGTAAAGATCCTACCTTGCCTTTGTTTGAAATGTCTTTAAAATCATAGCTTTTTTTCCCAGGGTTTGGCTTGGTGGTGGTAGCGAATCTCTCATAAGGTTTTCTCTGTTGAGTTGAATGTTGGGCTCTTCCAAGTGTCTTTTCTGCTTTGTTTATAATTTTGTATTGTTTTTATTGTTGTAAACTTCCCATATTTTTATGGAGTTATGTGAATCTATAATTCTCATCAACAGGATAATAATAATAAAGAAGAAATGTGAACAAATGCCAATACTTGTTTGAATACTCACCTTCTTAATTAGCTGATTCTCTGAAGTGATTCTATTTTTCTCACTTGTCAAATCTCCATGCAATTTTGAGGCTTGTTTTCATGTGCATCTGTTTTAAAGCTATGAGCTTTTCCATTAGGCTGACCTCATGGGATATACCCATGCATACCCAGTAGAATTGAACATTCAATTAGGTAGGACAGAGTGCTCTGTTGTATTGCAACTGTCCACTGCAGTGAATTGTCTTCCTTTATTAATTTAGATAGAAGCATGATCCATATTCTTTCAAACTCTCTTATTCTTAAATAACCTTTTAGATATTCAGAACTCTTCATTTCATACAGAGTCCAATTATAAAAATGACCTTGCTATAAAAGCCAGATTTGGAAATATGGCCTTCTATAATGATACCTATAAGAGTTATGCTTTAAATTACTGAACATTTGTAGAGATAATATATCTTTTTTCTCCTCCATGTAATGATAATAATATATTAACAAACTTGCAATTATAAAACCATTTAGTGTGGCGGTGTTTACGAAGTAGCCTTATAATGATCAAGAAGCACTATAAAAAATAGTCGACAAGAAGTTTATACGTGCCAAGCGTATTCATTTCTGAATCAAAAGCTTTTCAAACATACCAATAGATAACCTATTATTTAACGGTAATGATTGAAGAGATCATTTTATTAAACTTATACACAATTTTCTTACTGTCAGACTGAAGAATGTGGATAGAAAAATCAATAAACATGCTGACCACTTGGGACCTGCTAATACATAAATTAGTGCATAGTGCTTATTTATGTGAGAACAAAAATCCTGTTTTCTCATCTTTTTCATTATATACACATAAAAAGAATTATAGACAAAAACAATCTCAATTAAATTAATGTTTTAATTTATATAGTCATAGATTTTGTAGAGCTCCGGCCACGCTTTAAGGCAAATATATATGTATATGTTGTGATTCAGCAGATGTCTGCTGTGAGTCTTTTCGGGATACAAGATTCATTATGCAGCTGGGGCTTGTTAGAGGCAGGTTTGGAGATAAAAGGACGGATGCTGCCACGCCCTAGTCGCAGGAGTCAACGTTCCTTTGTGCGTACAACATTGCTTGATACACTTGGATAAGTGCTGGGGTGTTTCCTGTAACCCTGATTCAAGGCTACACTTGGAGAAGTGCATTGCTTGTAAGAGTTGCTTTGTTTTTCATTCCGTTATCTAATCAGAGACTGTATTTATGTTATTTCTGGGCTCGAAGCCAGTCTGAGCTGAGAACTGATAAAAAGACTTCCTTTTAAGTTTATTCATCTTGCCGTTTGTTAAGAGCCGTGAAGGGGGGACAGAACATGTATGTATGTATGTATGTATGTATGTATTCGTTTGTTTTCATAGATTTTCATGGGTGTAGGTATGCTGGTCCTGTTGTATTTGGGTCTTTTCCCATGTAAGATTGAGATTGTCTTCGCAACGTTTCGGCGAGGTCTCACTCGCTATCATCAGACTGGTGTTTTCTTTTGTGTTGTAACGACCTGGGTGGTGGGTGTGGTTCATTTGTTGACTAGGGCTGATTTTAAGATGTCTGGTAGGCGGGAGGTATCGTCACATTTATTCATGTTGTGGGGGTGTTTCTCTATTTTGATGGCTTCCATAATTATTCTTATAATAATTATTCTTATTATATATATATATATATATATATATATATATATATATATATATATATATATATATATATAATTATTCTCTTGTTGAAAGTGTATAATTATAAGAATAATTATTATAAGAATTATATATATATATATATATATATATATATATATATATATATATATATATATATATATATATATATGTTATATTTATGCTGATAAATAAATAAAGGGAGACTAGTATAGATCTATTTCAAGCTATTTAGCTCTCATCAGCTAGCCATACCCAAGTTTTTGGGAATCGAACCTGTGCTCTATTGCCTCCCAGGCAGGGAGTTAACCATTTGAGCTACAGAGAACGACTCCTTTATCAGCCAGCAATAGAGCACAGGTTCGATTCCCAAAAACTTGGGTATGGCTAGCTGATGAGAGCTAAATAGCTTGAAATAGATCTATACTAGTCTCCCTTTATTTATTTATCAGCATAAATATAACAAATGTAACAAAAAAGGCAACAGTAAAAAATATTGGGTTTCTGTCTGGATGGTCTCTTGTGACGAGCCTAATGACAGAGAGTGGAAGTGTGACCTTCCTCCCATACTTGGGCATACCAGGGGTTGTGACTTTAAGTATGTGTATATATATATATGTGTATATATATATATGTGTGTATATATATATATATATATATATGTGTATATATATATATGTGTGTATATATATATATATATATATATATATATATATATATATATATATATATATATAATATTATATGTAACATTTCAATAACAGAAATGTCTCAAAAATATTCCTTGAAAATGGCCATTTTATGTGTTGTTTGGAATTCAGTTTAATATTAATAGAATGTTATTGACAAAAAGCTGTATCACTTATTCCTTTCATTTAAAGATGTACTTAAATCTAATATTAACACCTTATAATACTCTACATACAGGTACAATAAAATAAGACAGTTAATTAAAGCTATCAATTAAATATAAAACAGTAATGTGTTGTTTGATTGTATCAGATTTATTTAAAAAGAATAAAAGGCACAATCAAACCACTATTGTTTTGAATCCTAGTCACAAGCATTCTTACTGTTTTGTAAATTATATATCACTCAGCTTTCTTTAGAAGAATTTATTGCATCTTTTTTGTATTTCTGGCAGAAAATTAAGAGTTCTGTAGCAAAGAATCATGGTGTCAGAGGTTGAATCTCATCTCCTTCATGTGTTTTTAATGTTCTTGGAAGGGCAAGAAACCACACAATTTGCATTTATAGCACTGCTCTTGGCTGTGGCATTCCACTGAGTACAGCTTTCAGATGGCTGACATTCATCATGGCATTGCTTTCGAATTTCGAAAGACACAGAAGGTAGCCTGAGAACCTTTACAATCGTGCAGTCAAGGTAATAAATCAGAAGCTGTCACATTACTATGGTAACCATCAAGCCTGCTGCATTGCAAGCACTGCAGAAAGCAAGGTACAATTTTCAGCTCCTCAAGTGTTCAGAGTGATTTACTTGTTGACGCTGCACATTGGATGCAATGGGTGTTAATTCCCTCTTGAATCATGAGGCGATAATCCTAACCCACACTCCCCATTTCATAAGACAATATGGCACAATGACCTCAGGGAGTCATTTAGTTTGGAAAGATTGCATCTTTGTCAATGAAATGTGCCAAGTGGCATAAATTACTGGGTTTTAAACATTTGGCTTTACGTTGTTACAAACTTGAGTAGTATTAGGATATAATATGAAATTCCTTTATATATTTTATAAGCTTTATATATTTTATATAAAGTGATAGCTATATCTGTATTTATAACCTTCATGGACATTACATTCACTTCTATTTATCATCCACTCCAATTCCGCTTTACAGCTGATGGTGGCATTAATATAATTCTAGTAGTGTTTCTATGATGAAATAGATGCTGAGAATTAGTTGTATGCGGTGGTGGGTTTCAAAACTTTGTAGAACCTCTTCTGCAGGTGTGGCCTGCTTTGTGGGAGTGACTTGCCGCCATGTGACCGGGTGGGAGTGGTTTCCCAGCCAGGTGACCGAGTGGGAGTGCCTTGGTGGTCATGTGACTGAGTGGGCGTGCCCAACTTGTAAAATGTGGTGAAATTCACTTAACAATGCTCTTACTTAGCAATCAAAATGTTGGCTTAGAAACTCTGGCATTTGAAGCATGCAAGTCTTAAAGCTGTCAAGTTACAAGACCCTTGCACCCCTAACCCTTTAGAAAAAAAACCTCATAGATGTTCAAACTTGACAGCTTTAAGACTTTAAGGTTTAGATAGGACTCTTAAAGGCAGGCAGGGTGATTGGTGAGCCAGCCAATCAATGAGTGGTGGGCAGGGCAAGCATGGTGCGGAAGTGTGGGGGAGGGAGCTAGAACCAGTTCTAAATGGCATGGTAGATTTGTGGAACCTCTTCTATAGTAGACGTTAGAAGACCCCTGGTTGTATGTATGATTAAAAATAGTTGATAGCTGTTCAAAATTGGATTCTAGAACTGGATAGTTAGAACCATCAGAATCCTAAAATCAATAAATGTTCTTGGAATTCTACCTCCCTCTGTTTTAGTCACTTTTGCACTTTAGTTTATTTATTTAAAAAAGAAATTCAAATTAACTTTTGATGAATCAATTGCTAATTAGAACCAACATTGTATAAGTGATCAGTCTTAGGAGGGAAATGAAGTATATTTGAATCAGAGGTAGGTTCCTGGTAGTGGTATGCTGGCCTGGGTCACAGAACTGGCAGTGATCCAGACTGGCCACGCCTCCGAACCAGTTCCCCATTCGCCACAGTTGCCGCCCCTATCTTGATTTGACTTCTGTGCATGCGCAGAACAATTTCTATTGAACTGCGCATCCAGCAAAGCACGCCCATGAGTGAACCAGCAGTAAAGCTGGCTAGAACCCACCCCTGACTTGAATCTAATATTTAATGACTGGTTCTTACTGAAGGACAGTAGATCTATTAGAGTAGCCCAAAGTGAGAGACTTATGGATTCCATGGTTTTCATCTAGTCTTGGAGGATTCCTCAGCTATCTGTTAAAATGTTACATAAAAAATGTCACTCCTATAATATGAAGTGATAATATGATAGCTTTTTGGGGGGCATTTTTAAATCCTGGTTCTTACAGTGAATTTCTCTCTTGGATTTATGAAGGGTAGGCTGAGGTTAGAGCAACATCTTCAATGCAGACATTAATAAATCGGAGAGACTGAATGTTGGTTTGAGCTATTTCTTGACCTTTCTACATGTGCAATACAAATAGGAATTTTTCTGTATTATTATAACTATATCTTTGCAATCTTGTGCAGTTTTAATCTCAATCAAATTAAAGGAGTGTAAGTGGAAGAAAATAAAATGGCAAAATTATATACACAAAAGTTACAGTATGTTACTAACGCTGGCCATTCATCAAATGGTTGTTAATGATTATAGTGTAGACATAATATTACTGGTAATTTTTTAACATACAGTACAGTATAGTATAGTATAGTATAGTATAGTATAGTATAGTATAGTATAGTATAGATAGTATATGTATGTATGTATGTATGTATGTGTGTGTGTGTATGTATGTGTGTGTGTATATATATATATGTGTGTGTGTGTGTGTGTGTGAGTGTGTGTGTGTGTGTGTGTTTATTTGTGCTGATAAATAAATAAAGGGAGACTAGTATAGATCTATTTCAAGCTATTTAGCTCTCATCAGCTAGCCATACCCTTACTGGGATTTGAACCTGGGCTATATTACATAAAATAGTAAAAATATTGGGTTTCTGTTGTGATGGACTCTTGTGACGAGCCGATTGACAGATGATGGAAGCAGTTAGCTTCCTCCCTAATATATACATACACACACACACACACACACACACACACACACACTTACAATATTGCTTTATTCTTATTTAAATCACAAATAATAGACCTTAACAGGTGCACCTGATTCCATATAATAATTTTACTGCAATTGTTATTTTACAGTTTTAGTTTGTTTCAAAATATATTTTTATCTGCAGTCCTACCTTTGTTCACTAAACCCAATGGGACTAGTCATCACACTAGTCATCACACAGACTTATCTACCATATCAGTTTTTGATGTTTTACTCTGTGTTGTTCTACAAAAGTTAACTTAATAGAAAGAGTATAGTATATTTCCCTGAAATGTATTCTAAAACAATTCTAGCGTAGCCTGTCCAATAAAGTAGAAATTATCTGAGATTAAATGCAAATATGTTATCAGTTTATTTGAGTTCTTGTAAATGAATGCATGTGTCATCAGTAAAAGCATTTAGCCACGTCATTCTATATTCATTTCTACCTATTGCCTTCAATTTTTCCAAGCATTAGGGTCTTCTCCAATGACTTTTGCCTTCGCATTATGTATCTAAAATAATTAAGCTTTTGCTTCATTGTAAGTGCTTCCAGTAAGCAGTTGGATTTTACAGTTCTTGTAATCCAAGTTTATTCTTAACAATTTTCTCTGGCATTCATTTTTTTTAGTCACCTTTGCCTGATTATCAATCTTTCATAGCCATATCCTACAACTGGGAAATCTATGGTCTTGTTAATTTATATCTTGGTTGTGAGTATGATTTTGTCCAGGTTGTAAATAGCCTTTCTTCCAGGTAGCAGTAGATTTATTTAACTGGTAACTACCATAATGATCCTTGTGAATTTTTCAGTCTAGGAAGATGTAGTTTGTTACCATTTGAACTTTTTTTTGGTAAAGTTCTGGTCCCAATTTAAAGTATCAGTTATTACTTTTAAAGCTGTATATGGCACAGTGTCAGGATATATCCAGCGATACCTTGAAACAAGCAAACAAGGAAGCAATTTGATCCAGACCCCTAGAGAAATTTGCTGAGGTTTACCAGATATAGACTAGATGATAGGAGACCAGTTTATAGGCCTTCTTAGAGGTGGCCCTCACTCTTTAGAATCCCCTTCCCTAGAGGAATGGATGGCTCCAGCTATCTTGATTCCCCCCCCCAACATATTCAAGCAAGTTTGAATGTGTTTTAAGCTTCTCATCTGCGATGACTTTGTGCCTGCAGTAGAGTCCAATAGGATTAGATATATACATACTAGAAATAAACAAACAAACAATTTCTTCTCTTGCACCGAGTTGGCATTATCTTTTAATAGTGTAGATTTGCATTCTCATGTTAGCAAAATTTTTTGCTTCACTTCCAATCATCAGTGATAGCATCAACATCTTGGGAGATTTTTGATGTTTCTAAGGGCAACTTTAACTCCAATTTCTATTTCTTCCAGTCCAGCATGTTTCACAATGTATTCTGCATATAAAGTAAATATATAAGGTGAAATAGTGTACAAACTTGGGGGCCTCATTTCCCAATTTTGAATTTTTTCCATTTTCCATTTTATTTGTTGTTATCCGTCCATGATAACATTTTTCAATTGCTACAGTAGATAAGGTGGCCTGATACTGCCAAGTTTTAAAGAGTTTTCCACAACTTGTGTAGACAGTGAAAAACCTTATTATAAAGAAAAATAGGGAGATTTTTCCTTATCTATTAGATGTTTGCAATGTGATCTTGGGTGGCTCAATCTCTTCTGAATTGAGCTTGTATGTCTGGGAGTTCTTATTCTAAGTATTGTTGAAGACTTGATTGCAAATCTTGAGGATTATGTTACTAATGTGTATAAATGTAATGGAATGTTGATTGGATTCCCAGGACATATTATTGGCATATTCAATTTATTTGTTGAATTTGGATTCCCAGGAGAAAGAGAATTAAGACAGCTACTTGTATATAAAACGACAGCAAACCCATTTCTTCTAGCACTGATGCTACCTAGTTTGGTAATGAAATGTTGGTGAAAACAAACAAACAAACAAACCAAAAAAAAAAAAAAAAAACCAACCCCAAAACCCAAGCTCAGAAAGCATCAAGAATCCCACAATAAATAATTTGGTAATTTAAGCATTCCCCAGTACTGCCTATTTTTGATACTGATTCTTTCCAGTGTCTTCACCACCACCGTGTTTTTCTTAGCTCCTGGCAAATTTCATATGGCACTTTGACTACATAATCTTGTAATATTTTAAACAATATTGCTGACAGTAATACTTTAGGGCCTCCTTCGTTTTTCTGGGATGCTTGGCTCTAGTTCAATGAGCAAACCTTAATACTTTTAATCCATTTTGGAATTTTTAAAAAATTATTTCCATATATTTGTGCCATCTTATCTCAGTAAAATTTTGTAGTCTTTTATTGGGCCCATTATTGCATAATTTCTCCCCTTCTTTCTTGTCATTTTTATTGGATTATCATCTTCAATTTCAATTTCTTTGCTTTTTTCTGGAAATCATTTACGCTTTCAATAAAATGAACTAGTATTTAGTTAGACAAATGTCCTATCTTGGTTTCTACCTTGAGAAAGCTCTTTTCAATGTTTTAGTAGGCAGCAATTTTATTTACTTTTGCTTTTTTCAATTTGAGATACTTTCACATTTCACTTTTAAAGCTATAGACATTTCAATCCACAGTTTTAATCGAATCAAATAAATCTATTTACTGTATGTTTACCACTTAATTACACTGAATATTGCTGAGGCCATAGTTGTTTGGTCTGATGATTTGTTTTGTTTTGCTTTAAGTTCTTAAGAAGTTTTAAAAAGGGGACTTTGTGATCTGAGCCACAGTCAGCATTAGGTCTAATTTGACTATTTCATTTTGATTATAGTGTGTATGGTTAATTTCATTTTGGCATTCTCCAACCAATAATGCCGACATGTAGCTTTAATTGAGATCATGGAGGTTCCAACCTTTTGGCTTGCCTGGATCACACTGAGTGAAGAGGAATATAGTTATGTAATATAGTTAATGCATGTAAATCAAATAATAATGTATAGGTTTATGATCTTGTGGGGCCACCTTACTAGCTGTCCAGGGCTGCACGTGATCCATGGCCTTCAGATTAGACAGAACTGATTTAGGTGTTGAAATGAATTGTTAGTAAATATTGAATTTTCTAGGGAGAATACTATTAGTCTAGCTTCTGCTTCATTTGAGTTTCAGGGCTGTCATTTCTTTTTGTAGGGATTGTTCTTAGTCTGATCCCTTGTTTATAATTTCCCACAAGGAAGAGATTGTTGCAATTTTTTTAGCTATTAGAAATCTTGATTTGCAGCAGTGGAATTTTCTGTCTAGAAAAGAAATTACTTTAAACTGAGAATGGAAAATAAATGGAGCAATGGAGAAAGGGGAGAAGCTATTTGCACACCTGTAGAGGATGAGTTTTATATGTTATTTGGCAGAAAGTTTTAAGCACCAAAGTGACTCAGTTTTAAGTCAGAAACATGTATAATTTGTATTTCTCAAGGGATTTATGTGGAACTTTGTGAGCAAAGATCCTGTGGATTGAAGCTGATTTTGGCTAATGATATTATGTAGGAGTTAACTGTTCTGAGAACAGACAGATGGCTTGTGGGTGCATGTGTGTTAGAGTAGTGTTTGTAATGAACTTGTTATGTGAAGGAATGTGAATTCTTCATATAAGTCTTGGCACTCAAAACTTTCCAATGCTGCTTTGCTAATCTTACATTTTAAAGCATCCTTTCCTAAAGGTTCTATGGATTTTGAATGGGTTATGGATTTATGCCATTGAACATCAATATATTTGTATTACCATAGTTTTTTTTAAAGAAAGCTTTACAGCTCAAATAAGTTGAATATGCCAATAACTAGCTGTCATCTAACATAATGCATGAGAAACATAAAGGATGATTTTTGTTAAGCTATAGAAAGAAGAAGAAGAAGAAGAAGAAGAAGAAGAAGAAGAAGAAGAAGAAGAAGAAGAAGAAGAAGAAGAAGAAGGAAGAAGAAGAAGTCCAAGTGGATATAAGATGGACACAAAATTGCAGCATTAGTAGACTGTCAAAATATACATGCTTCGTATATTTAATTTTGATACAATTATGTTTTGAACATAATTATGCTTGCAACATATCAATTAAATCATTGAAGTCTTAGTTCATATATACAAACCTAAGCTCTTAATTGGGAAAAAAAATTAAAATTCCAGGTAGTAGTTATCAAAATAACTACTACCTAGCAGAATGCACATTAAGCCTAAATGGTTGAGCTCAATAATAAGACATGTACAACAGCAAGAGAAAGACAGTGATTTGTGTGATAAAGAGGACCAGGTGTTGATTAGTATGCTTTCCGAAAGGCAAGTAAAAAGACCTATGAAAAATTAAAAGAGAGCTGAAAGAGATATGGTAAATAAAAAATTCAGTAGGATTGGACTCCTAACTGTAGAAAGAAAAATAATCTCGAAGGAGGGTCCTTAATGCTCTCTGAGCTTGCTTGTTTTCTTGCAGATGCTGCATTACCCAAATCAAGTAACATCATCAATGTTCACTGATGATGTTATCTAGTTTGAGTAATGAAACACATATTCTACTTTATTAATAATATGGTGGATTGGCAATTGCCTAAAATTTGCCTATTATTCAGTGTACTCTTCCTTGTTGCCATGGTTTATTGCCTCAGGCATTCAATTTATTAGTTTTAAGGGGGGTGTAAAATATATATTTAAAAAAATTAAAATGTAATCTTGCAAATTCCTGCAAGGCAGGCACACAAACCAATGCAGCAATTCAGATATGATTGAAATTATTTAATATTTTTTAAAATTAAAATTACAGGTGTCATCATTTCATTTTTTGTCCTGATTGATACTTTCACTGAAATATAGTGGGTGAAATAGGTAAACTACATTTTGGCAATGGTTTGCTCTCTTTCTTGTCCTATTCTAAGCTAAGAAGAATAAGACAAGAACATTCTGCTGCTGATGTTACCCAGTCTGGTAATGAAACGTTCAGAAATTACAGGTGAAACTATTTAAAATCGCTATTTAAAATCTTAAAAATCTTAAAATGCAGTAAAGTGCTATACTCAACAGTGGCCACAGGATTGGAAAATTTACATTCCACTTCCAAAGAAGGGCAATGCCCAAGAATGTTCAAACTAGTGCATCATTGCACTCATTTCACATGCTAGCAAAATTATGCTTAAAATCCTACAAGCTAGGGTCTAGCAGTATGTGGATCGAGAAGTACAGGCAGGATTTCGAAGAGACAGAGGAACTAGAGATCAAATTGCCAACATACGCTGGATCATGGAGAAAGCTAGGGAGTTCCAGAAAAAATCTACTACTGCTTCATTGACTATGCTAAAGCCTTTGATTGTGTGGATCACAACAAATTGTGACAAGTTCTTAAAGAGATGGGAGTACCAGACCATCTTATTTGTCTCTTGAGAAACCTACAGGTGAAACTCGAAAAATTAGAATATCGTGCAAAAGTTCATTTATTTCAGTAATGCAACTTAAAAGGTGAAACTAATATATGAGATAGACTCATTACATGCAAAGCAAGATAGTTCAAGCCGTGATTTGTCATAATTGTGATGATTATGGCTTACAGCTCATGAAAACCCCAAATCCATTATCTCAGAAAATTAGAATATTATATGCAATCAATAAAACAAGGATTGTACATAGAACAATATTGGACCTCTGAAAAGTATAAGCATGCATATGTACTCAGTACTTAGTTTGGGCCCCTTTTGCAGCAATTACTGCCTCAGTGCGGCATGGCATGGAGGCTATCAGCCTGTGGCACTGCTGAGGTGTTATGGAAGACCAGGATGCTTCAATAGCGGCCTTCAGCTCTTCCGCAATGTTCAGTCTCATGTTTCTCATCTTTCTCTTGGCAATGCCCCATAGATTCTCTATGGGGTTCAGGTCAGGCAGGTTTGCTGGCCAATCAAGCACAGTAATCCCACCAGGTTTTGGTGCTTTTTGCAGTGTGGGCAGGTGCCATGTCCTGCTGGAAAATGAAGTCAGCATCCCCATAAAGCTCATCTGCGGAAGGAAGCATGAAGTGCTCCAAAATCTCCTGGTAGACGGCTGCATTGACCCTGGACTTAATGAAGCACAGTGCACCAACACCAGCAGATGACATGGCTCCCCAAATCAACACAGACTGTGGAAACTTCACACTGGACTTCAAGCATCTTGCAGTGTGTGCCTCTCCATTCTTCCTCCATACTCTGGGTCCTTGATTTCCAAATTAGATGAAAAAGTTGCTCTCATCAGAAAAGAGGACTTTGGACCACTGAGCAACAGACCAGGTCTGTTTTTCTTTAGCCCAGGTAAGACGCTTCTGACGTTTGTTGTTCAGAAGCAGCTTGACAAGAGGAATATGACATTTGAAGCTCATGTCCAGGATCCATCTGTGTGTGGTGGCTCTTGATGCACTGACTCCAGCCTCAGTCCACTCCTTGTGAAAGTCCCCAACACTTTTGAATGACCTTTTCCTGACAATTCTCTCCAGGCTGCGGTCATCCCTGCTGCTTGTGCACTTTTTTCTTCCACACTTTTCCCTTCCACATAACTTTCTATTAATGTGCTTTGATACAGCACTTTGGGAACATCCAACCTCTTTTGCAATTACCTTTTGAGACTTTCCCTCCTTGTGGAGAGTGTCAATGATGGTTTTCTGCACAACTGTCAGGTCAGCAGTCTTTCTCATGATTGTGATTCCTACTGAACCAGACTGAGAGACCATTTGAAGGCTCAGGAACCCTTTGCAGGTATTATGGCTTAATTAGCTGATTAGAGTGGGACACTTTAAGCCTAGAATATTGCACCTTTTCACAATATTCTAATTTTCTGAGATTGTGGATTTGGGGTTTTCATGAGCTGTAAGCCATAATTATCACAATTATGACAAATCACGGCTTGAACTATTTTGCTTTGCATGTAATGAGTCTATCTCATAAATTAGTTTCACCTTTTAAGTTGCATTACTGAAATAAATGAACTTTTGCACGATATTCTAATTTTTTGAGTTTCACCTGTAAATTGAAACAAGTTTGGAGATCAAACCACTGCCAAAATCTAACATCCAAGCTACAAATATTTTCTATTATTTCAATGTAAACTACATATCTAATTCTGTATGCTATACTAAAGTGACCAGACGTCCCACTTTTGGCGTTTGGTGTTTTAAAAAAGTCCTGATTTTTGGAAAGAATGCACAACGCAGTCCTCTCCCCCAGCACCCCACTGATTATAGCGCTTTCTTTCACCCGCAGCAGAGCTCAGGCGGGCAAAAGGAAGCACTTTAGTCAGTGGGGTGCGTGCCAGGAGGAGAGGAGAGATTCCTCCCAGCACGCACCCACTGATTAAAGCACTTTCTTTCTTTCCCTGCCATTGAAGTTGAAGCGTTGAAGCCTTAAACAATCTTCCCGGGTAAGGAACGAGATTTATTTCGATGGGCTTGTCTCAGCAGTGAGCAATTTGTGATCGAGTTCCTTTGTCGGCATCGACCCTTTAAAAGCATTTTTAGCACCATTTCAAGTTTAGGAGGCTGGAACTGTGGTGAAGGACAGTAAGGCGTTGGGATCCAGCTGCTTCTCCCACTGCAGCGAAAGCAGAACCTAAAAGCACAAATGGAGGGCCTGGCTCCGTTCTTTTTCTTAGTCTGAGATTTATGGACTTGTACATGATGAATTGTGAACTCCTAGCAACTTGCAGTGCCCTTGGATTCTTAGAAGGGGACACCTACCATAAAGAACCAGACTGTATAGAGAGTGTGAAAGATTTAATCCGTATCTGCGCCATGAAGATGAGACCCGAGATATTCGGCAACAGCTGGGAGCAGCTCAGATTCTGCAAAATGACCTCATCCCTATTAGGAGAGGAGAGATTCCTCCCAGCACGCACCCCACTGATTAAAGCGCTTTCAGTGGGGTGCGTGCTGGGAGGAGAGGAGAGAATCCATATAGACCAAACTTTTAATGAAGACCCCCCCCCCCCGTCAATGGTGTTCTGCTTTACCAATGTTAAAATCTGGTCACCTTATGCTATACAAATATTTGCATACTTAGTGCCAATAATCAACTCAGTTATTCAATGCTGTCATGTAGTATGTGATTCCTGAAGACGGTGAGCAAGATCATATGTCTACTGAAAGCTGCATGTAATTTGTGTTGATTCTTTTGAGGAATTTTGGATTTACAGTGTTTTAATTATGTAACATTACTCTTAAATCAAATCTAGAAATGGAAAAGTGAATAGAGGGTAGAGTAAAGCAATTAAAAATAAATAAATGTCTACACAGGCCAAAAATATAGTATTTATTAAAATTAATCTTGTAGCAAGTAAAGTAGAACATATGGAGAAAAAGTATTCATAATTTACTTAAGCAGAATGAAGAACGTTTGAATGTTTGACAAATGCACCTCAGCTCTGATTCAATTCAAACTGAAGATTCAAGCTTCAAAGTGAACATAATTTAAGCATATGGTTTGAGATTTCATGACAACACACTTTAGTTCAAGACTTTATTTAAGGAAAATATATATTCCATAGGGTTTAATGGGAGAAATGCAAAGCTTCTGAAACAGCTTCATTTGAGAGATGAGAATATAATCAACTTTTTACCAAAGCGTAATCCTACTGGCTTTAAACTGGATACATCATGGATTTTACTACAATAGACTGTTGAAATATAGCCCACATCACTTTTTTTAGAGCACAACAGAGTTAGGGAAGGGATAAAATGAACCTTCACATTTTATAATAAATAGTGGAAAACTTAGAAAGAAGATTTCTGAACAATGTGATGTCCTATTCTAGTTAATGAAATCCAAACTTTCCAAACCCACGTTTCAAAACATTAAAAAAAATCAATTGTAACCTTTTCACTTTTCCCAAATGCTTAGCTGCTTTCAGTAGTTGGATTTTATGAGGAGGGCTGGTTTACTTACTGAACAACCTTCGTTTCTTGATGGAGCTTTTCTGCCTCTGTATTAGGAGGACTGACATAATTTCTGCACAACCTTGTCTCTTCCTGGAAAAGATTCCCTCAACCCTGTCAGAATTTGTTATATCAAAATTGGTACCTTTCTGGCACTATTTATGCTACTTAATTAGTAGTGATAACAGAAATAAGTTTGTAAAAATAAACACAATGTCTTAGTAATAGGTGTGTCATAGAGAAAAAGGCAGCGTAGAACAAATGGAATTTGTTCTGCCTTTCCTTCCTTTATTAAAGGCAGCACATTCTTAAGATTTTTAGAAGACCGATGCCTGTCTTAAAACATACAAATTCATATCCCATTTGATTCCAAAGTCTGCTCTCACAGTGACAATGTAAGCTTTTTTTTCTCATTGTAATGTGGAAGGACTTCAATTTACCAATTTTACTGGACTAATCAGTCTTGAGCTCAATGTTGAGAGCTGACCTGAACTTCCAGTTATATTGGCAGGACCAAAACAGAAAGGTAATATTCCACTAGTACCAAGGACCACAATTAAAACTTGCCACATTAAAGAAAATGAGAGCTGAAAAAATGATTGAATCCATTCACCTCAAACTGTGAGATGGACAGCAGCTAAATGTAATAAGTAAGTTATAGAAGCTTTTCACTCTCTGGCCTAAAAGCTTTGAGGGGTACAGAATTTAATGAACTGATCATTTTCTCGGGTCAATGGGAGAGTCTATCACACTCCTCAGTCCTCTCATCATGCTTCATATGTTGTTGTTAGTTGCAAAGTCGTGTCTGACCATCCTCTGGAGTCCATTTAAGCTCACGTCTGCTGCTTCAGTGACTCCATCCAGCCACCTCATTTTCTGCCATCCCCTTTTTCTTTTGCCCTCAATCTTTCCCAGCATTCGGCTCTTCTCCAGTGAGTCCTTCCTTCTCATTTGGTGGCCAAAGTATTTGAGTTTCATCCTCAGGATCTGGCCTTCTAAAGAGAAGTCTGGTTGATCTCCTCTAGGACTGACCAGTTTGATCGCCTTGCAGTCCAAGGGACTCGCAGGAGTCTTCTCCAGCACCATAGTTCAAAAGCCTCAATTCTTTGGCGCTCAGCCTTTCTTATGGTCCAACTTTCACATCCATGCAATGCAACTGGGAAAACCATAGCCTTAACTATACATACTTTTGTTGGCAGGGTGATGTCTCTGGTTTTTAGTATGCTACCTAGATTTGCCCTTTAGATTTATCCTTGGTGTTTTATCCTTGGGGTGGACAAGCTTCTGCCTTAGTGTGTTCTTGGGTTTGAAGTGTGCATGTATATTGTGGTGGCTGAAGATCCTCCTTTTTCTGATCTTGAAAAAGCACCTTTGGGACTTAATACATTTGGAATAAATGCCTTGCTAAATAAGTTCTACCTAGCTAATGGAACAACAGTTTTAAAGGTAATAATGTGTAACTGTTATGCACATCTGCTCCCAGTGGTGATTTTTATATTTTTAATAATTTCATTTAAGCACTGATAGCTATATTTATGGACTACCCAATTCACATGCTGCTTTCACCATTCACTATACTTACAGAATTTTCTGAATTGAATTAATCAATTCATTAAATTAAATTTAAAGATTTTAATTGCAAATACAAGCCTCAGCAAACACTTAATAAATAATAATTAAAATAATCTACATCATATTTTGTGCAATTCATTCCACTTCTAACAATCTGTCAGCTTCTGCCTTGCTGTTGCTTCAGCTGCCATGAAACGGGGAGGGAGGGCTGGTATTTGGGAGGGGTTAATTGATGTGCTGGAGGAAGATTCTAGGATGTTCGAGATGCTCAGATGGCGCATGCGTGAGACCTTCCCGCGTAGAATAACGGCCTCGACATTCCATCTTCGTGATGCCTTTTGAAGTTATCTCACACCTGACACTTGAAGGACTTATGATTGGACTGGAGCTATGATCCTAAGGGGTGGGGAATGGGCTATTCTATATATCACTTGCTTTCGCGCCTAATTAAGTAGACTTTGCTTCGCAACTGCTTGCTTACCATTTATAATTAGTAAAAGTACTTTGGATTTCTTTCCCATGGAGTCTCTTAGCCTTTCTTTCCTAATTATGTAATGGAGTGATGCTGACAAGAAGCAAAGTCTACTTAAACCCTTTCCAGGAGATTTACGTCTACCGAGAAGGGAGGTAATGTCTTCTCCGATCAGGGAGGAGGAGGGGGCCGTTGGAGGTGCAGATTCCAGCGGAGTAGGACCTCCCGACCTTTCTCTACACGAGCCCGGCCCGCCCGACCTCTCCCTACACGAAGATTTATTTCAACTGCAAATTTCCAGCCAGCCTGAACCTCCCCCACCCCGATGGTCGACTTCGGTGGGACAAAGAGAGGCAGAGACAAGCTGGAATGCTGGAATCACCCAAAGGCAACCCCGACAACCATCGCTGGAGCCAGGAGCCGTGAGAAAACCCCAGATGAGTGAATTCCCTGATTATTGGAGTCAAAGGTACTTTGGGGAAAGAAGGGGGGACGATGAAAGAGACTGGAGAAGCTGGCAACACCAGGGGCCCATGAGAAAACCCCAGAGGAGTGAATTACCTGATTATTGGGGTCAAAGATACTTTGAGGAAAGAAGGGGGGAGGATGAAAGAGACTGGAGAAGTTGGCAACATTACCCACGCCCGCCGTCTCCCCCTCCCCCTCGGCCTGCTTCACCCCCTGCGGCTAGAGGTTTTGCTGACCAAGGGGGCCCACCCCCCCGAAGACATCGGATGGCTAAAATCCCTCCCTTGCCTGTGCGTTACAATGGTGATTCTGCTGGCCTGGCCTCTTTTCTTATGCAGGTGTTTAATTACATGGAAATTTATGGCCGAGATTTTGAGACTGACATCATGAGGGTCAGAATGGTTCTTTTGTCTTTAGATGGTGAAGCTGCCAAATGGTCAACTGCTTTGCATATGTCTGGCTCTCCCCTCTTGGGGAATTTCAACCGCTTTATGGAGGCCTTCCGCCAACGTTTTGATGACCCTTTAACAGAGAAGCGGAGCAAATTGAAATTTATAACCTTTGAACAGGACGATAGACCTGTCGCCCAATACATCCAGGAGTTTCAGTGTCTTTCACAATACATGAGAGGCTGGGGGGAGGACGCCCTACTGGACAAATTTGCTTCGGGGTTAGATGAAGACATTTATCAGCAATGTGTCAATCGTAACCTGCCCAGACGTTTGATCACGTGGTTTGAGCACGCAGCGGACGCTGAACTCGACTTAACCAGGCTCCGTTATGCTAAAGAGGAAAGGAGGAAGCGGAAAGAGAGGGCTGCTAAGTCCGCCCCCCCTCAAGCCAGTCAATCCCTCTTCAAACGACGAGGTGAAGGGAGGGGGCCCCCTTCAGGCCTCTCCAGACCTTTGACATGCTTCCGTTGTGGAAAATTAGGGCACACCGCCCCCGAATGTCGTGCTAAAATGCCCATCTCTGCTCAACCCCCTCCCAAACGTGAGGACAAGTCTGGCAGAGTCTCAGAGAAGAAGAAGAAAGAAACTGCTTTCGCTGTGGACTCCAACCCCCCTCCTTTCGCCCAGCCATTAGAGGGAGACGCGGACGCCAACTCCTCTTCTTCTGAGGACTCCGATGACGACACATCGCCTCACTGGGTGAGTTCAAACAAGGGGCCCCTGCTAATCCCTATTGAGTTAAAAGTTCCTCCTGAGGGGCAACCTGCCACCCTTCAGGCCTTGCTCGATTCAGGCTGTTCCCGATCCATGATCAACCCAGCCATGGTGGAAAAATTGGGCCTCAAATTGCGCACTTTGAAAACCCCAATTGTGTTTTGCCAAATAGATGGATCTATTGCGGGGGGGGGGGGCGCCCATTTTTTTTACGGAGCCTTTGGAAATGAAGATGGGTACCCATACTGAACTAATTTCCTTTGTGGTCGCACCTGGCATGGACAGGCCACTCATTTTGGGCATCCCGTGGCTCCGGAAGTGGAACCCTCACATAAATTGGCGGATGGGCCGCTTACGCGTTCGCTCCAAGGTGCCTCCAGTGGGGGAGGGCTCTCCAGACCAACCTATCACTGACATTCCTGAAGTGGCCGCTAGAGGGCAGGAGAGAATTGCAGGAGAGGAGAAAATTCCGAAAGAGTATTGGGATCTTAAGGAAGTCTTCAGCGAAACATCTTCGGACAATCTACCCCCCCACAGGCCTACTGATTGCTCCATAGACATTTTACCCGGGGTTAAGCTCCCTAAACCCCAGATTTACTCCATGTCGCCCAGGGAAATGGAGGAAATGCGTTCTTTCATTGACAAAAATTTGAAACGTGGTTTCATTGAGCCGGCTCAACCCAAAGTGGCTGCCCCTGTACTTTTCCGTGAAAAAAAAGATGGTTCTCTTCGTTTATGCTGTAATTTTAAAAACCTTAACGCTATCTCAACTCAGAACCTCTACCCGCTCCCGTTGATGAAAGATTTGTTGGCACAGCTAGGGAAGGGCCGCATCTTTACTAAATTGGACCTCCGGGAAGCTTACTATAGAGTACGCATTAAGGAAGGAGACGAATGGAAGACTGCTTTCAACTGCCCTCTTGGTTGCTTTCAGTTCCGGGTCATGCCTTTTGGCCTACAGGGGGCTCCTGCTGTTTTCATGCAACTTATTAATGACATCTTGCACGATCATCTCTACAAAGGAGTTATCGTATATTTGGACGATATCCTTATCTATACCCGCACCTACGACCACCACGTCGCTCTGGTGCGCACTGTTTTGAAAAAACTCCGTGCCGCTGACCTCTATGCCAAATTATCTAAGTGTGAGTTTCACCAAACTAAAATTGACTATCTTGGCTATCGCATCTCACCTGGTGGCATTGAAATGGACCCTGAGAAGGTGAGGGCGGTCACTGAATGGGACGCGCCCAAAACTCGTAAGCAATTGCAAAAATTTTTGGGTTTCGCTAACTTCTACCGTCAGTTCATTCCCTCTTTTGCTAAGATTGCTCTTCCTATTACTAATTTGCTCAAGACGAAAGGCGACCCGAAACCTAAACCTACTAAGCCTTTGGACTGGAACATGGAATGCCAGGCGGCATTCGAGAAACTTAAACGCCTCTTTGCCGCTGAACCAGTACTTAAGCATCCTGACCTCGACCGGCCTTTTGTTGTCCAGGCTGATGCCAGTGATGTCGCAGTAGGGGCCATTCTGCTGCAAGCCAACGACCAAGGTAACCTGCAGCCATGCGCGTACACCTCCCGAAAGCTCACTGACACGGAGAGGCGTTGGGCAGTTTGGGAAAAGGAGGCTTTCGCGGTCCGGTGGGCCCTGGCTACGTGGCGCCATTTCCTAGAAGGCGCTAAACACCCATTTGAGGTGTGGACTGACCACAAGAACTTGGAAGCGTTGCGGACGCCTCGTCGTCTCTCCCCCAAACAAATGCGATGGGCCCAATATTTCAACCGTTTCAATTTCACTCTAAAGTATATCCCGGGAGGGAAGAACTTCATGGCGGATGCTTTGTCCAGATTACCTCAATATAATTGCTCTAAACTGAGTATCGTCCAACCGCTCCTGGCAGCTCCGGTACTCACGCGTCAACAGACCCAAGCACAGAGGGAGGTGCCTCAAGATCTACTTTCTGACCTTAAAAAAGCTCTTCCTCACGATGACTGGTTCCTGAACCATCGGGACGAGTGCACCATGAGGGACGGTCTACCGTGGATTGGTGCTAAATTATACATCCCCGCGTCCCTACGGCTCGTAGTCCTTCGTCGAGCTCATGACTCCAGATTGGCGGGTCATTTTGGATTCGTAAAAACTTTGCACCTCGTGAAGAGACAATTCTGGTGGCCCTCTTTAAAAAAAGACATTGAACTTTATGTGGCCAGTTGCCCAATTTGCGCTGCCGCCAAAAAACCGCCAGGAAAACCGCAAGGCCTGCTCCAGTCCGTCGCTCGCCCGGTTGCTCCTTGGAAGGAGATTTCTATGGACTTTATTGTTGAGCTTCCCGAAAGCCAGGGGCATACCGTTATATGGGTGGTCACTGATTTGTTTTCCAAGCAAGTTCATTTCGTGCCTTGTCACAAAATTCCTTCCGCCAAGGCATTAGCTAAACTGTTCATTTCCCACATCTACCGTTTGCATGGAGTGCCCGACCGTATTATCTCCGATCGTGGGGTCCAATTTACATCAAATTTCTGGAAGGAATTTCTCAAACGCATTGGCTCCGCCCAAGGACTTAGCTCCGCCTACCATCCTCAGACTAATGGCGGCTGTGAACGTACAAATTCCGTCCTTGAACAATATTTACGTTGTTTCATCAATTATCAACAAGACGATTGGGTAGACTTGTTACCACATGCTGAGGTGGCCTACAACAACTCGGTTCACTCCAGCACAGGTTTCACCCCTTTTCGGGTCGTTTACGGTCAAGATTTTGTCCCCATTCCCGAATTGCCTAGTGCCCAACCACAGGTCCCTTCAATTGCGGACTGGAGTGAGCGTCTCAGTAGAATTTGGCCATTGACCCTCTCCACTTTGGACGCTGCACATAAAGCCCATAAGAAGCAAGCGGATAAAAAACGCTCTCAGCCCTATGAATACCGGCCTGGGGATTTGGTATATTTGTCCACGAAATTCCTGCACACTACACAGAAGTCAAAGAAATTGGGACCCAAATATGTTGGCCCTTTCCCTATTGTGAAGGTCATCAATCCTGTTTCTGTTCGTTTACAATTGCCAAAACACCTCAACCGAATCCACCCGGTGTTCCACATTAACCTCATCAAACCTGTTCGGGTTTCCCACTTGCGTCCCCCAGACGACCCTCCACCTGCTCCATTACTAATTGATGGGGAACGTCACTTTGAAGTTCGTGCCATTCTTGATTCCCGCAAGCACCGTAATCGCATCCAATACCTGGTGGCTTGGAAGCACTTTCCTCCCTCACACACAGAATGGGTTGATAAATCCCATGTTCGTGCTCCCCGCCTACTTCAAGAATTTTATGCTGCTTATCCCGACAAGCCTTGACTTTCTTTCCCCCCCCCCTTCTTCTTTTTGTGTTTTGTTGTTTGTCTATTTTTTTTTTCCAGGCCTAACAGCCTTTTTCCGGGGGACGGCCGGATGTCAGCTTCTGCCTTGCTGTTGCTTCAGCTGCCATGAAACGGGGAGGGAGGGCTGGTATTTGGGAGGGGTTAATTGATGTGCTGGAGGAAGATTCTAGGATGTTCGAGATGCTCGGATGGCGCATGCGTGAGACCTTCCCGCGTAGAATAACGGCCTCGACATTCCATCTTCGTGATGCCTTTTGAAGTTATCTCACACCTGACACTTGAAGGACTTATGATTGGACTGGAGCTATGATCCTAGGGGTGGGGAATGGGCTATTCTATATATCACTTGCTTTCGCGCCTAATTAAGTAGACTTTGCTTCGCAACTGCTTGCTTACCATTTATAATTAGTAAAAGTACTTTGGATTTCTTTCCCATGGAGTCTCTTAGCCTTTCTTTCCTAATTATGTAATGGAGTGATGCTGACAAAATCTTTGTTCTGCCTGTTAGCTATATAACTTACCTACATCCTTGAAAAATTTGAGACACACATGGTAACATTATGTGCTTCACTGTAGTCTTTTTTAAAGGGAAGACAATGGTATTTTTTCCATTGCATAATAGAACTATAATAGAAATATTGCATACTTTTTCCTGAGAATTTGGGCTACTGAGATCATATTAATGCAAGAATCCAAACTATAGCATCCTTATCAAACATTTTTCTAAGCTCTGCCTGTGCATATCCAATGAATGAATACCAGTTTTACCAATGAATGAATACCAGTTTTACCATTGAATTGCTTTTATCTTTAGTTTTTTTCTTTTAACATTTGATTGGAATGAAGACTTGTGAAATTTAAGTTGATTATTCTACAATGTACGTAAGTGATATATGACAATTTGTGTTTTTCTTCTCAAAGCTAAATATAACTTTACAATGTATCTTTTCATACAAGATCTTCTCCAGTTTGTCTAATTCTTTCGGTGTGATACTAAATCAGTGTACTTAAAATAGGATCTTAACAATACAGCACTATTATTTTAATGAGGTGGCCTATATTTCTGTTGATTAAGCCTGAAATTATGTTTTCAGGCCTTTTTTGAAGCCAGAGCACGCTATTGACAAAGTGTAATGGTATGTGGAAATGATGTTGGAAAACAGAAGGAAGAGCTGTAGCTTAGACAATGTTTGATAAAGGAAGTTTGAATCTGAAAAACGAGGGTTGGTGAAGTGTCTCAGAAGCAACCCTCCCTAGTTCTTGGAATAAGAACTGCCAAGGTGGCGCAGTGGTTAAAATGCAGCACTGCAGGCTACTGCTAGATCAGCAGGTCAGCGGTTCAAATCTCACCGGCTCAGGGTTGACTCAGCCTTCCATCCTTCCGAGGTGGGTAAAATGAGGACCCAGATTGTTGGGGGCAATATGCTGACTCTCTGTAAACCGCTTAGAGAGGCCTGAAAGGCCTATGAAGCGGTATATAAGTCTACTGCTATTGCTATTGCTATTGCTAATAAAAATGAGGGGTGGGTGGGAGGGATACTTAATATAATCAATAAAGATAGAGCTAGCCCTCCTGAGAGTTCTTCTTATCTGAACTATCCTGCAAGTGTGACACATATTCAGTTTATAGTCAACTATAATTGAAAGGAATGTTATACTTTCTGTATTAAAGTATTTTCTTTTTTCTTAACTAAAGAATCTTACATTTATTTCTATTAAATTTTATTATGTCATTTTAGATCCATGCTCTAATTTAATGAGACAATTATGAATTTGACTTTTGGCTTCTAGAGTATTAGCCATTACTTCCAATTCTGTATTATTACTAATTAATTCTTTTAAAAATCTTTGTTCAAAATTCTGAAAAAAATATTGTGGAGTGATGAACATTATGGTAGCTCCCCCCCTTTACCTCTCTCCAATTCAATGGGAAATTGTTTATGAAAGACAGACTTGATTCAAATGTATATTTTCTGGAAATATTTGTTTTAATGTGTACTATATTCTACAATTCCTAACTCTGAATAGTTATTATTAATTTCTGATAAGAGATTGGCAAAATTAATGAATTAATAATCAACAGGATGAAAAAAAAACAGTGATAACAAAAGTTGTAGATGACTGGGATAGTAACCCATCCATTTAAAGCAGTTAATTTCATGTGTTCATATTTATATAAGCCATAGTCAAGTGGTAGGTTTTCCAATGACTCTATGTTGCTGCCATTACAGTAGCCCAGCTGTGTGTTTTCTGTGTGAGAAATTAATCTTAACTATGTCTCAAGATGCTTTTTCAAGAGGCAACTGGATTTTCTGGTTTCTCTTTGAAGATGTTTCACTTCTCATCCAAAAAGCTTCTTCAGCTCTGAAGAACAACCATGACCTGGATGACTGAGAATCTCCATAGACAATTATGATTATGGTTTTCAGAAATTCTTCATCTTCAGTATTCTTTTCTTTCAAGACTGGCATGTTAGCATCAATTATTTAACTTTTTTTTTTATGAGCAATGAGGTTGTAATGGATAATGGCATCCATTTTAGCTTCAGGTCTATAAGAAATGTTATCAACTTATTATGCAGTCTACTAAACAAAGTGCTACATTTTTTGCTGTTTGTCCAAAATTGTGTGTTTGGGTCGTGATGGGTCGGACACAGAGGTGGTAGGGGAAATTTTGAGTAGTTTGGAGAATCGTTAAACAGGCTGGCCCCACCCCTGCTGCCTTCCAGCTGATCTTCTTTTGTTGCTCTGAACAGGAGAATGGAGCTGGAAAGCAGATTAGTGGGGTAGAGAGGGAATGGGGATTTTGTAGTAACCTTCCCTTGCCACACCCACAAAGCCACACCCACAAAGCCATACCATGCCCACAAAGCCACACCCACAGAACTGGTAGTAAAAAAAAATTGAATCTCATCACTGATCAGACATGACTTTGCAACTAACAACAACAAATCATAAATAAGACGTTTGATCTTCTGTTGTTCTTCCACCTAGGAAACTGAACAAGATAAAACTTGCCAGAAAGCAATTGTAATGCTTGAGGCTCTTCTTAAAAAGTTTTTCATTATTTTAGGAAACAGCTATGCAGGGCAGCCCTAGTCATGTTGCCAACAACTGGTGCCTTAAGTGAACTGTGCAATCTGGTTCATTTGTTTTTGTTTTCATCTTCATTTTTATTTGTTATCCTTCAAAATTTAGTGTCACACTTAACTTGGCAGTCTAGGAGACCACCTAGTTTGCCTGTAAGAGCAAGCTACTGTACTCTTGTTTCAATTTTGCAAACAGAATAAAATTTGGATGCCGCATTACAAAGATTGAAGAAATGCCATAAAAGGAGGATCAAGAGAGGCATATCTATCGGAAAAGTTAAGTTTGCACTTTTTAGTATTCCTGTAAAATTCTACTACAGTTCACTGTCATAAAGTTATGAAATACACTTTTTTAAAAAAAAGATGGCACTAAGTTGGGATGTGTAAAAGATGGGTGCTATTGATTAGTTTTAGTATGTTGTGGAGATTTAGAGGTATGAAAACTGGGATTATATAGCAATAGCACTTAGAGTTATATACCACTTCCCAGTGCTTTACAGCCCTCTCTAAGTGTTTTACAGAGTCAGCATATTGCCCCCAACAATCTGGGTCCTCATTTTACCAACCTCAGAAGGATGGAAGGCTGAGTCAACCCTGTAGCCGGCAGGCAGCAGAAGTAACCTATATTACTGCATTCTAACCACTGTGTCACCACAGTTCTCATGTGGAGTTCCCTGGAGACTTTTCCCAACTGGATTGAGATGGTTTTCATGTGGTCTGGCTGGCCTGCAATTCAAGCCAGTTTGTTTGGAAATGGGATCATGAATGGCTTCTGAGGCCCAGTCCTTTACTCAGATTGTGGGCTTGACAACTGTCCATGGGAGATTAGAAAAGGCAATGGCAGTTGGATTGTGGGGCCACCAGCTGTGTGATTCAGCCATTTTGCACAGGAAATACTCCACGTGTTTTTCAACAATCGACAGCATAATTGTGGGAAGGAGGCCAAGTCTGGTGCCAGAGGAAACCCATATCAACTTGCAGAAGGGACTGCACTGTAGGGCAAGGAGAACAAGGAAGACAATTATGCTGGAACACAGATGATGGGTGTTTTTTTCTCATCTGGCTATATTGAGGGATTTTTCTATGGTGGAGACAGAGCTGGAACAGTCTGGTTGTGGTGATAGAGCAAGGTCATCTTCCCTCATCTGACTGTGTAGTCACCTTGCTTTTTCCTGAGAGAGATCTAGTAGGCATTATGAAGAGCCATCTGCATCAACTATTTAATCTGTATTCATTGTGATCCAAGCAAGTTGACTGGATGGATTTAAATTGGAATGGGATTGCCTATGACATGAGAAGATTTGGTGCTGGTACTGACTCTTCTTACCTTTCCTGTGGGTAATAGATTATGCAATTGGGGCTACAGGAATCTGGTGAGAGAGGATTGACTGTTAGCATGATAAGATTGGTAGATAGGCAAAGAGGTGAGATAACCCTGATTAATTGGAGGTGCTGAATGCAGAATACTGCAGAAGTGCCTCAGGTCTTAGGGAGCTCTCATTGGAAGATTGAAGTTGTGTATGTGAGGTGGGGTGTGTGGGCCTCAGCATGGAACTTTATGGACAGGGAAAAGAACTCTAAAGAGATAAGGGCAGATTGTAATTTTCTGACAGAGATGTGATGGTATACGCAAAGCAAGATATTCATAGGAAAAGGCCACAAGCATATGGGGGGCGGGGAGACTTATACCTAACTCCAATATAATTCTATGCAAGGATTTGAATCCCACTTTGAAAATGATTCAGACGAATTGCTTTGGATGTTGCCAGAAACCATGATATGATGATATTAAAATAACCTGCCATTTTTCAGGCTTCTGAACAAGCCTAGGGAAAATATGATTGTCCAGACATTAACATCAGTATAACTTGTTGTATAAGAAGTACCTCATCTTATGCCCCTTGCATTTCTAAAATGGAGAACCTCCAAGTCCCTTTGTGACAGCTGCTGCTCATTCACACTTCTCTTTCCCTCTTTAATTGGAAATGAACAGACAGATTGCACAGTCTACAGGCTAAATTTTGCTCAACAGCTATTTTACAGTTTTTGTTTCTCACTGTGTGTGTGTATACATACAGAAATACAAGATTTAAAATTGTCAGGTGTCATTGTTATGGGGAGTAGCTTATGGGTTTATATCAATCTGGACTTTTGTTGCTGTGGTTGTTATGGGCTATCTTCATTATTTAGTACACAGTGCTTTTTATACATGAAGCAATATGCAAAGCAACTTTGCACTTCACTCAAATACTTCTATATAAATATAACAAAGATTGTGAAATAAAAATAAAAATTCAAAATGTTAATTTTAATATATTCAAAATCTGTTTTTGAATTTAGTATGTCTGCCAGCTCACAATAACAAAAACTTTCTAATCATCAAATTTCATCAAACTTATCAAAACCTATCTCCTTTCTCCAGGAATGTCCTCCCCACATAAACAATCTTACTTAACTAACTAAACTAACTAACTAACCAATCTATTAACTTGATAGAAAATTATATTTCAAAATATGTTATGATGGTGAATTGTGAAATCTACTGAATCAGTAGATTAAGACAGCATGGAAAGCAAATGTCTCAAATATGCTCATGTAATTCACTAATTCTTAATAAATGTGTTCACCATGCCAGCTTGCCCTCTAGCTCTGACCTCTGGTATTCTCCATGAGGAATTCATATTTCTCTCTCTGGATGCATACAAAATGCTTTCCCGTTTAACAGGCACCAAATGAAGTGGCAATTTTAATAGCAGGTGTAGCACTTGTATGTGAAAATGTTCAGGTCTGCCTTTCCAAATTGATGAAGAAAGAAAAGATACTGGATTAGAAAGAAAAGTAGAGACATGGTTTATTTTCCAGGATTTCTTGTAATTTATAGGCTGACCTTACCCAAGGGGGCAACATGGGTAGCTGATGTTCTCTGCCTTCAGTCCAAAATTTAAGGTAGCTTTCTGCAAAAATAGGTAGAGGCCTTATATGGTAATGCTTAATTTTTATGCTATTATTACTGTTCCTATTAGAGGCATTTGAAAGATATCTATTTTACTGAATTCACTGTTTTAGTGAGATGGACTATGTAGAAATGTAATATAAATAATAAATATTGTAATACTGCCTTTTTCATTAATTTTCCACTTGTTTTATTCTAGTGTCACTATAGAGTTCATGATGTGCCAAAAAGTGTAACCTATTTTAAAAATATGAAAACCTTTGAGAGAATTCCTTTTATATCTGACTTCCTCCAAGTAATATTGCCCACTTATTTAAGATGTTATTGTAGTTACTGCAGATAATTTGAATAATTTGATTCAGAGAGATGCTTAAACAGTTAGACTAAGATCTGAGAAATCCAATGCAATTTCTATTTTTAAACCTGCTGACTATGTGATCTTCTGCTAATGACCATCTTTCATTGCAGGATTATTGTAAATTAAAATTGGAGAAGAGAACATACATGTGTTGTATTTTGCATTCCTAGAGAAAAAGTGGAATATAAATCTTATCAATAATCGTAAATGATTGTCCATCTCTGAAGCTCATTATTTACTGATTACAAGCTTATTTACAATGTATCAAATGTTTCAACTTTCCATTTTCCAATTAAGAGTGCTCAAAAGTTGTGACATGCCTTGGGTATTTGTAAAAACATTTTGGTTACGTTAATATAATTTAGATGTGCTTGGTAAATAACTGCATACATACAATATCATAACTTTTTAACATTTTGTTTGTTTCCTTATGGTAATGGTTTGCTACTAAAAGAAAACTATCATTTATTTGGTAAAATACAGATCAGGCAATGATAGAGTGATGTTTGAACCATCTTTATGAGGTGCAATATCAAAATATTAATGAATAGAGTTCCTTTATCTTTATCTCTTTTCCGCTCTTCCTGCTCTCTAGTCTTTCATACTCCCCTCTTAAATGAGAACTGTGGTTGTAATGAGGCTGCAGACTTCGTTATAATTGAACTTTATCAATAGTGTCTATTAAATCTGCAGCAGCGGTAGCAGCAGTATGTGGGTTTGGTTTTTGATTAATCCAGGCTGTTGTGTTTGTTTCTGCATTGAATGCCCCCGCCCCCGCCCTTGAAATCCCCCCCCCATATTGTAAACTCCTTTACTTTATCTCCTGAAAAATAGGAATGAATCACTGATTGTCTGTATCAGGTTGGCTAATAATGTACTTGTCATACTGAGTCATCTAGTGGTGTCTGATTTTTTTTAAGGACTTCCAGATAAAAGGCCTTATTTTTTATGCCACAACAGACTAGGCAATGCACAGAGCAAGACCTATTTAATGCAGACAAAGCACCTATACTCATCCTTTTCTCTATGAACGTGTAACTTCTTCAGAAATTCTGATTTCCTTAAAAGACCCTGGTTCATTTTCAATGTTCTAATTTTTTATCTATTTACCCTTGCCCATTTATGCCTAAATGGAGGCTACTGTGCTGATGCTGCTGTGATTGTGAGCTATCAAGGGTTGTTTGAGATATCAGAGAGTAACAAACGTATTGTGGCATATGTTTGGGAAAATGATTGTCTGCACAATTCTAATATTTGTAGGAATAGACATATCAAACTGTTCACATTGTTTTTCAAATAATTTTCAATGAGATTTCAACTTAGAGTTTAAATCCATGTAGAATCCATTGGTGACACTTTAAAGTTGGACTATGGTTTTATTTTTCCTTTTGCCTGATCTTGATTGCATGTGGATGTTTTGGATGCATTAAGCGTTTTTTGTCTTTCTCAGTTAAAAATCTAGTTGAACTGGAACAGATCAGAGAATCAGTTTCCTTTGTTATATATACTGGCCTCAAAATTTTTGCCATGCCAGACATTTGCAAATAAAAATGTCTGCACATGTGCAAAACCTTAAAAAATGAAAAAAAAATATAATTTTTTTCAATGAAAATTGTTCTGCACATGCGCAGAACCGAAAAACAAGATAGTGGCCCCATAGGAGAACTGGTTTGGGGGTGTGGCAGGCCTGGGTCCCTGCTGGTTCCAGCGACCCAGGCCGCCAAGTTACTACTGGTTTGGCCAAACCAGTCCGAACTGGTACAAGCCCACCTCTGCTGGCAAGACTTTGGATGATATGTAGACAAGAATTTCTTGTTACGTATCATAGGTCCAAAATGTTGATAATTGTTTATTTTCCTTATAAACTGGATGATGATAATAAGATTTATTTCCATAGAGCAGTGATGGCTAACCTTTTTGGTGGCAAGTGTGAAAGCACATGCGTGTGTGCGCAAAAGCACTTGTACGCACACACACACCCATAATGTAATGTGTGCACCATCTGCATGCTCCCATGTGCAGGTGTGACCTCCCCCACATGCATCCCACACCCACACATGAACACATGACCTCCCTCCATGCACCCGTCCCCCACGCATATATACATGTCACCTTCATGCGCCCCGTCCCCTGTATGCCACAGGTTCACCATCACGGCCATAGACTATAAATTTCAGATAAGAATTTCATGAAGTATAACTTTAAACTATGAATATATAATGCATAGTTGGATAAAGTTTTATTATTGTTTTTGTTTAAACATGACAATCTGGAAGTGTTGCAAACGTAGTGGTATTCAATAAGTTGTTCATTCCAGAATTTTTAGATAATAAGCAAAATCTTTTATATACTATTGTTCAGTAACTAATAATTTTAAAGATATGATAGATTTGATTATTTATAATCTATATTTTCTTCAATTCAGAGATAATTATAGTTCTTTCATACCCAAAATAGCAGGTCTTAATAGAAGAATCAATGTAATAGTTATGATATGATCGGTGTAATTACCATTCTTACTTTTGTTAACATAGAGCCAAAGTAGTACATGCAAGGTAAAGTGAGGAACCAGCACTTCCAACTTTGCTGTACACAGATCAGCTTCATTCATGCCTTCCATCATTCTAGAAAGGGCATTGTGGCCCAAACAAGCAATCTCTTGCAGGTTTTCCAATGGTAGATGTTTGCTACACCATATAGTTAGCCAGCACGAAGTTACCAAGTCACAGACCTTCAGTTCCAAATCTATCAGGAAATGCAAGTGTGACACTTACTTCCAGTTAGAACAGGGAGTGGGATAGGGCTTTGAGGAGAAAACTTACTACTGAAAAAGATAATCTGGAGGGCTGTGAAGACCTGGCTTTTAGCATTGGATTAAGATGGGAGTTGAACTATTAAGATGTTCTAGTGCTGGAAGGAAAGGGTATTTTTAATTTTGACTTTGTTTGATGGATTTTGTGATCTGCCTAGAGTCACTGTATGAGTTAAATGGCCATATAAGTCATATAAATACATACATACATACATGTAAATAAACCTGATAGGCAGAATTGGATTCATGGTTAGAAATTGTCTATTTCTTATATAATAGACACCAAGAAGGGTAACCTTCTGGATGTAATCTCCCTTACTAATCCAAGACCATCTATTTTACAAAATTCTTTTCAAGAATGAGTATTGGTACATGCTAATTTAAATTCTTTGGAAGAGAAACCCATCCAAAGGTAAACATTCATTTTTATTCTGATATCAATGTATTTGTTTCCTTTGGTTAAAATGAGAAGCAAGACATTAAGAGCACCTTTGGGACTTGTTGGGCACTGGGTACAAATGAAAATTAGCAGTGAAAAACTTTTAGTCTTGTTGAACTTCATGCAGTATGTAGGAAACATCATGTGATTAAATACACATAATAATTAAAAGTTAGTTTCATGTTTCCCAAGAATACTATGTGATACAGTCATTCTGAAATTATATTTGTGTTTAGTTTGAAGGGGTCTATCATTATCACTTTTTTCAGCAAAACGTTTAAAAAATGGTTGTCCATGCACTTTTCCTGTCAATTTTTTTGAATTGGTTTGTCATTGCTTCTGCTTCCTAAGGTTAAGATAAAAACTGACCCAAGGTCACCCAGATGACTAATGAAAGTAGAACTTACAGCCCAGTTTTAGACTGAACCACTATATCAAACTGGCTCAAATTAGTCCTTTCTGATTAGGAAGTTCTCAAGATTCATGTGTTGTTCATGAACAGAGGTGGGTTGCCGCCAGTTTGGCCCAGATTGGCCGAACCAGTAGAAGGCTCTGCCCACCTGCCCATATGCACATGCGCAGAAGCATTGTGCACATGTGTGAGCATGCACATGAGCGTGCCCGAACTGGTAGTAAAATAATTAGCAACCCACCTCTGCTCATGAATCTTTGAAATGAACAGGATCATAGTTTCCCATGACAAACAAAAGGCACACAGGTTAAATGCTCTTTAACAGCTTTACAAGTTATATTACCAGATAGATTATGTTTACAACTTGTATTATTTTAGATTCATTATTACTTCCAGTCCCATATATCCATTCTAAACAATGCAGTTGCCAGAAATAAGTGGAATCATCTATGTATGAAAGAGTTGCTTCTACTTCTTCCTTTCTCCTATTTAAGTCAGTCATGTTACCGCAAATGGGATGGGAGAGGATGGGTGTGCTTCCATAATTATAGCAAATACTCTATAAGTAGGAAATCCCTGATAGGATCCCATTTGTTTTCAGTTAAGCTGATATGGAAAATTTCTTGTCTGAATTAAAGAGAGTGACTTCCAGTATCTACAACGCTGGTTGCAAGAAACAATGGCTCAACTTATAATGCAGTAGTTTTACATGTTCTTATGTTAGCAGTGTCTCTCACTACCTGGAACATAACAGATAGTTGGTTCATTCTTGTAAATGTGCTCAACAATTGAGCCTATTACCACAATGCCATTCAATTCTTATCTGCATTTATTTTACCATTATGAACAACTATAACACATTGTCTTTGTGATAGCCAGATGTGAATTATTGTTGAATGAAAGACTGAATATCTGCTGCTGATTGCCATTTCAAATTGCTTGATTTAGTGACTATAGAGATTTTGTCATGTTTCAATATACATGAATATAATTGGTTGCTGCATGATAGTTACTGTACACTAGGATTTTTAAAAGGTCTCTGTAAAGTTATTTTTATTAGTTTTCCTTGTATTCTCCTCCTTTGTCCATGATTTAAAATGCAAAATACATTTCTTGATCTTTGTAAATAGTGAGTTAGCATCCTGCATAAAAAGTATTAAAATGTGCACTTGAATAATTAGGTGCAGCATTGTAAAGCTCTTGGAAAAGCTTAACAAATAATCTGGATATTTGCTGCTTAAAAGATTGTAATGCATTTTGTCAAAGTGTACCCAGCTTTCTTAAATATCAGTAGAATTTGAATGCTTTAAAATAATTTGCATAAAGCTTGGGGTGCCTTTCAGAATATGTATTTCTTTCACACATACATTTTAAACAACTTTAGTCAGACTTCTGGAATACTTCCCCTAATATGAATTTAAAAACAAACCTGGGCTTCTCCTTTACATTTAAACACCCTGATTTTCTTAAGTCTCAAGGCAGAGATGAGAGTGATAACAGCATCCTGAGGATTCAGCGGCAAATGTCTGAAATTGATAGACTGGGCTATGAATTAAGTTTTACTGAATGAATCTGATTCCTCATAATCTCCATTTCATAGGAAAGAAACAATTATCCTTCTTCAGCCACACAAACATCTTATAATGTGGTACTCTGTGTCTGGGCTCACATGCTTTCTATTTTTTGTATCTACATCAACATATCTCTACAAAGAAAGAAAAAAAACTTAAATATTTTCCTAAGTGCTTTTTTTTTCAGTTTCTCGGATCAGGCAATATTGTTGTGTGTGTGGGACTTCTGGGAAAGAAATGGTGGACGGAAGATGGTTCTGTGAAAAGTAGATCACCTCTTTGAAATTCCTCTTCGGTCAAGGGCAGAATTTGAGAGCACCCACACGTGCTCCATACAGTTACTCCTTTTACAGAGACTGCAAAAAAGTGGTCTGTTTGGGTATAAAGTTTTGGGAGCTGTGGGAATAGCCACCTTGCTTAAATCTTGGTTGGTGGCTTTTAAAGGGACACTAAATCCACATATTTCTTTTTGTAATCATTTTAGGAAATTGCTAGTTAACTGCATTTCAGATGTTAGAAACCTTTGAATTAATAAATATGACAGCACCAAGTGAATTTCCTTCAATCCATAACAAATGAAGGTTTAATTATGAATTTAAGATATTAAAATGTTTGTTTAAAATAAACAGCGAAAGATTAAAAGTTTGATCTTAGAAAGCTGGTAATAGGCTAACAATCCAGATAAATACGAAATAAGATTTTGGAATTAATTATAAAAAATATTTTCCATGGAAAATGTTTTTGTTTTGATTGTTTAGAAAAACAGAAATAAGATTTAAAAAGGACGTTAAAGTGAACTAAAGATTACAATGAAAGAAGAAAATTTAAATTTGACTTACAATTATGGAATGAAGAAAATATTTTAACATTGGATTTATTAAAGGCATTTTTGAACAATTGACCCAGACGTTAATTTTAATAGTGTCTTTCTCTACAGATGTATCTTAAGAACGGTATGGTGTGGAATACGAGCAAGGTCTACCTGACAAGATTAGACTAAATTCGGATTATATGATGGAATATTGCGAGAATGTGGATTCTCAGAAGGGAGGGAAGTCCAGGGAGTAAGAGGCAACTCAGCCCAGATATTATGTGTGAGAGAAAGAAGTTGAAGAGAACCCCTCACTTATAGTTCACTGAGTGATGCTGAGAGTCCTGAGTCTTCCAAGATTTTGTTTATAGGTGTGAAACAATAAAGAGCTCCACTTGGAAAAATCACCACCTGTCATTCTTGCTTTTGGATCTGACAGTTTATCTAATGAAGGTTAAAACAGATAAAGGTAATCCTTGATTTATGACCACAATTTAGGCCAAAATTTATGTTGCTAAGTGAGACATTTGTTAAGTGAGTTCTGACCTATTTTACAATTTTTCTTACCAAAGTTAAGTGAATCACTGTAGTTGTTAAGTTAGTAACACAGTTGTTACATGAATCTGACTTCGCTGTTGACTTTGCTTTTCAGAAGGTTGCAAAAGTTGATCACATGACACTGGAATACTGCAACTGTCATAAATATGAGTCAGTTGCCAAGCATCCAAATTTTGATCACATGATCTTGGGGTGCCACAACAGTCATAAGTGTGAAAAATAAAGCCACTTTTTCCAGTGCTGTTGCAACTTCAAACAGTCACTAAAGAATAGTTGTAAGTTGAGGATTATCTGTATATTTTCTTTTTTTTTTCATTCTTTTCTATTTCTCTTTCTATTTTTCTCTTTCTTTTCTGTACTTTTTATTCTATTTATTCTTCTATTTTTTCCAGTATTAGCTTATTATTACTGTAACTTCAATCTTTACAAAAATTACTACACACACACACACACACACACACACACACACACACACACACACACGGAATACTGTGAAAAGGCAATGGAGAGAAAGTAATACCCTTTTGCTGGATCCCCTGAGATTGTTTATTTGTTACTATGTTCAGTGTTTTAATGATGATTCAATATACTGGCATATGCCACAATTGTTATTGTGTTTCCATGGGATTTCTGCAAGCCTTGCTAATATCTCTAGCCTTATTTATATAACTGGGTTTTGTTTATCAGATTATACTGGGCATCAAAGTCCACTTTTTACACTATAAAATAATGTCTAGGCTATTGACATTATACATCATTTGATTTTTGGAACTTTTATTTAAAAAAATATTCTTGAAGGAATCTTTAGGGCTATGTGGTTGTCTAGCTTTTACTTTTACATAGTGGACAATCACTTAAATATGACACAGCAGTGTGTTACACCTTCCAAAAAAGCCAACACACTCATAGGCTGCATTAGTGAATTAACAGAGGTATAAAATCAAGACCATGCAAAGTGTTAATACCACTTTATAATACCTTGGTAAAACCACACTGCATCCAGAGTATATTGCATGCGGTTTTGGTCATCACAAAATAAAAAAGATGTTGAGACTTTAGAAATACTGCTGAAAAGAGCAACAAAAATTATTAGGGGATTGGCTAAAAATATGAAGAATGGTTGCAGGAATTGAATATATCTAGTTTAATGAAAAAGAAGGACTAGGGCAGAGGTGGTATTGATCAGTTCTGGAGAACCGGTAGTGGAAATTTTGAGTAGTTCAGAGAACTGGTAAATACTACCTCTGACTGGCCCCACCCGCATCTATTTTCTACCTCCCGAGTCCCAGCTGATCGGAAAAAAATGGGGATTTGCAGTAACCTTCCGCTGGAGTGGGGTGGGAGTGGAGATTTTACAGTATTCTGCCAGGCTCACTAAGCCATGCCCACTAAGCCATGCCCACAAAACCAGTAATATTTTTTTTTAATCCCGCCACTGGACTAGGGGTGACATAAGTGCAGTATTTCAATAACTAAGGAACAGAAAGAAGAGGAGGTCCACCTAGATTGTCCAAAGCACCTGTAGGCAAGACTAGAAGCAATGGACGGAAATTAATCAATAGCAATAGCAATAGCAATAGCAATAGCAATAGCAGTAGACTTATATACCGCTTCATAGGCCTTTCAGGCCTCTCTAAGCGGTTTACAGAGAGTCAGCATATTGCCCCCAACAATCTGGGTCCTCATTTTACCCACCTCGGAAGGATGGAAGGCTGAGTCAACCCTGAGCCGGTGAGATTTGAACCGCTGACCTGCTGATCTAGCAGTAGCCTGCAGTGCTGCATTTAACCACTGCGCCACCTTGGCTCTTAAGGAGAGAGAAGCAATCTTGGAGAGAAGCAATCTTGAACTAAGGAGAAATTTCCTTACAGTTAGAACAATTGATCAGTGGAACAATTTGCCTCCAGAAGTTACAAGTGCTCAAATGGAGGTTTTTAAAAAGAGATTGGACAACCATTTGTCTGACATGGTATAGGGTTTCCTACTTGAACAGGGGATTGGACTAGAAGTCCTCCAAGGTCCCTTCAGAGTCCCAACTCTGTTATTCTGTTAAACCTGCCATTCTGGTAGTCAGGAATAAGCTTGATGCCCCTCCCCAATTGCTGGAACAATGTGGGCCGGCCCCTTACATTTTCCAGGACAGCCCCATGAGCTGGATCCAACCATATCGTGGGCCAAATCTGGCCCACAGGCCTTGTGTTTGACAGCCCTGTGCTAGTCAAATGTTATAAAAATATAGCGTCCTAACTGAAACAGCAGAACGAATCTGGTTACCACCTGTGAGAAAACTGGTCTGTACCCTGTTGCATATCGCATTGGATCTCCAGCTTGTCTAGTAATAGAAAGCTCCATTAGGCACACACAATTAGCTGGAAAGCTGTGGCAAATTTGCATATTGTTAATTATGCATAATTAATGCAATTTGCATAACATTTATAAAGACCCTGAATTCGGGTCACAGCTGATAACATGTTGCACTTTTTCTGAGGTGACATTTGAGCTATTGAGAGACTGGCTGCAACAGATTTTTAGATGTCTCCTTTTTGAGATTATTGTCAATGAACATATATTCTGTAACATTTATTTTAATAGGGTTCAGCAATTAATTATTTGTTTACAAATGTACCTTTAAGTGGATTTTAATCTTCTGCAGCATACTTGGTTAATGTTGGTTATTTGGACACTTTACAGTCTGGTTTTGATAAGGAAACAACTTTGGTTCCTTAGGAGTGATTTTTCTTATATTGGGAGTGAGGTGGTATCTGTTTGACTTCAGATTTAGTATCTAATTGGTGACCTGATGAGTAATGTGGATACATTATTTGATGATGATTCCAATCCTGTTTGGCTAAATATTGCTGGGAATTGTGGGTAGAGAATTACTTCTCAATCTTACGGGTATTAGTATATGGATCACATATGGCTGACAGTTCTTCTACGTGCACGCTCATAAATAATATGGGCCCTCAAGTTCATATACATCACACATATCTGGCCACAGACAAGGCTTTTAACATTTCACAGAAATAAGTTTTAAAGAGCAGCTCTAATTTTGTTCCCATTTCTTGTTTATGATCCAGCAATTGTAAAATTGTATTTTTCATCATAGAAAGAAAATATTATACCAAAGGAAATTTACTAAGTAAATAATACTAAGTATTAAGCCTCTTTACTATTGACAATAAGGATATATCAGTTATCTAAATTAAACTGCAAATTAAGCTCATTAGGAAATGTTTCATGATAAGGTAATAGTGTTTTCATGCTATTATCCTAATGTCAGGGTTAGATTGTGGACAAAAGTGACTTCTATTTTCTAGTCAGGCATTAAATTCCAGAACAATGCCTTATAGTTAATGGATTTAGAACTTAAATAATATTTAAACAAAATAAAATCTTGCTGAATTGGAAGAGCCCTAAAACTATTTATACCACAGGCAATATTTAATTAACATTCATCAGTATTCTACAATTGCTAGGAACAGTGAAGCTTTAAGATGCATCATTGAACAGTGTAAGGAAATCTTTGATTCTTGTTGAATCAAAATATGTTTTATATGCTGATTTGTTTGTGCACAAGTTGTACATGAAGTGCCATCATATTAATAAATACTTTTTAAATGTCCGGTGGGGTTATGTTTACATGAGGATGCAGAGCATCCAAACATTAGGTTTTTAAATTGATAAGATTTTAATTCACTTAATTGTATTGGAAGGTAAGCAGGCTTTTAATTTTTGATTGATTAATTGCCATCAAGTTTTTTTGACTCGTAGTAACCAGATAGATTTTCTTTATGATAGCTGTATCTGATTTAATTTATCAGCAGTTCCGACAGGACCTACATAAGCTCTTTTAACTGAGTTAATCAATATTGCTGTTAATTGTCCTCTTCTCTTTCCTTCAATTGTTCTAGGTTTTTTCTAGAGAGCTGCCTCTTTGCCAAATGTATCTAATTATGTCACATAACATCATAAATTATTGTGTACATTCATATCATCAGTGAACCTGGTTTTTATAGCAAGAAGTGCTGAATTTTTTTAAAAAATTAATAGAATTAAGTTTTATATTTATATGCTTTAGAATGTAATACAATTCTGCCTGATATACGTATTTTCTACCTTTTAAATATGGTAAAATTTACTATCACTAAACAAGTTAAGGAGCAAAATCCGAATACAATGTGTTAAATATAGTGTGATTTTTCTGCAGATCCTGTTTAGAATGTAGTCATGGAAAGAATATTAAAAAGCTATCAAACCCACTGTGATCCTTACCTAGAATACTTTGCAGAATATAAATTTGAAACCTGTGTCCAAATCAGCTGAGGTATGGTGTGTGTGTGTGTATACACATTATTTCTAATTCTCTCAATGCAACTCAGGCAATTTCCCCCTCTGTAATCTATTACACACTTTTCAAGATACTGAAATATGTGCCGGAGTCCAGGTTTGCAGGTACTATAGGTATTATAGTAATATAACTCATTATAGATTCCACAAATATATGTAGATCTTGTAAATGCATGTGGGAACGATGATAGTATGTGCAAGTTGCATCAACCTGGCAGCCATATAACATTATCATAGCACCACTTTTTAAAAATGCTTTTCTGAAAAAAAAAATCCTAACTGCAAAATTTAAATCCCATTATGATTTATGACTTTCATAAATAGGTGAAAAGATGCTTGGTGAAGTTTCCACCTGAAAAATTAATTTAGATTGAATCATTCTTGTGTGGTGGTTGCAGGAAGTACACCCGGGTACAGGCATACAGGTGCCTGCTGGGAGCACCGGGTACCATTCCGGTAAGGTGCTCCGGGTGGCCCACCCGCCTGCCCATCCTCCTTACTTGTATTTGAGCTCTTCTGCGTTTCTGCGCATATGCCGCCTGCATGACGCTCTGCTGAGCAGCTGGTGCATCGTGGAGGCTTGCGGAGGTGTCACAAGAAGTAAGGACGCATGTGCATGCTGCACACGTTCATGTGCTGGATGCCGGGCCCCGTTGCACTGTACCAGGATCTGGAACCCACCACTGTTACATACATACACACAAACTTCAATACAGTGAATATTTGCAAGTTACTTAGTTCACATACCATAATAACAGACAACCTTGAAAAGTAACTGTCAAACAACATTAGAGCAACAGTAGATAAGAAATTTACATAGAAAATATGAGTATTTTAACATTCAGTTTTTTACAGGCCCATGTCTGCACAATAAAGGTAATTGCTTCAAAAAAAGACAATGGGCGCATTTCCATTTGTGAGGATATTTAGGATATTGCAATCTGTAAAATATAAAGAACATGATTTTCTATCTTAAAGACAAAGGAGAAAAGGCGCTCAAGGCCTGGTGGCTGCATTCATGCAGTGCTTTTGGCTATAATATGGAAATAGATTGCCGTTATTATGGTACTTCTGGGATATTCTTTTGATTTCCTATTTTGAATCAAACCTGGAATTTCCAGGTGGTCCAGAAACCAGGACTGGCTTTGCTTAACTTCTGAGATTGGCTAGCTATGCATAACATGTCATCATGAATATTAACTGCTGCTTATTTCTAACTTTGATCAAGGAATCCGCAGTACATTCTGTAAATGTTTGAGGGCAGAGTGGTTTTTTGTTTGAATGCTGCACTTTTTACAGCTGCAATAATTCTTCCAGCAGAACCACTATTTTAAGTCCAAATTGCTGGAACATTTGAAGTTCATGCTCTGGGATCACTGTAATTTTGGCCTCCCTAAGTTTGATTCTGCTACGAAAAATACCAGGTTTCATAATAGTTAAAGTTACTGGAAGCTGCATCCCCTTCATTTCAGATTGAAGTCATTCATCTACGCCATGAAAGTATTTTATGTATTTATTTATTCTGTTAAGGTAATGATTTAATAGCTGAACAGCTGTAAGGCTGTAATACAGAAATGATGATGCAATAAGAATGAGTCAGCAGGGTTATTTAACTTATCACTTTAAGAGGCTGTGTATGTATGTATGTATGTATGTATGTATGTATGTATGTATGTATGTATGTATATATATATATATATATATATATATATATATATATATATATATATATATATATATATATATATACACACACACACACATACATACATACATACATACATACATATATGAGAGGACCTGTTAAGCCATTCTCTCTCTGTGTGTGTGTGCTTCCATGCTGTAGCTGATGATTGATTGCCTGACTTTGCCTAGTACGTGTATGTATATATTCCTTGTAGATAAACCACTATTTGAAAGACACACCTGTTTACTGTATTTTATTCTTGGATTTTTCAAAATAGTCACATTGTGTGCACTATGACATACTCAATAATTTTTTTTTTAAATCAGAGGAATAGGAGATTAATAAATACACAGGTCTAACCTGTAACAATATCTGGGGTTGGAGGTAATCAAAATAATCAGGATTGTTTTCAGAAGCAATCAATTACTATGTCAACTTGCTCAAGAATGGTAAATTAGGCAGTGAGAATACTTGTAGAAACTCATGGAATCCAAACTTCATTTTTTTTTAAAGAAAAAGGCTTTCTTTAAAATAGTTATCCCTGATTTATTGGGAGAGAGACAGGATACAATAATAATAAAATATCTAGCCAATAGAAATACAGTGAAGGTCTCACATCTTAAATATGTAAAAAACTATAAAGTATCCATAGCTATATTTAAATGCTACCTTCCACTTTTAAAGTAATGATGCTCAACCAATAACCAATAACTCAACCAAGAACCAATAACTGCCTCCTTTCCAGATCTTACAGTAACATGGCCTTTAACCACTGAAAATATCTCTTCAGGGTAACATGAAGGTATTTTCAAACAAATATGCCAGAAATAAATATATTCCCTGCCCAGGCCTGAAGCTACTTAATTCGTATTTATTCTTCCCATGTATTCCTTTTTTCTTTGTAAATTGACTCAATAATTTAATAATTTTGGGTTTTTTTCCCCTGTGTCTACATCTTGTTACGTTCAATATGAAAAATAGAAATGGACTCTTTGACTGGTGGATGTGGCTTGGCTATGAAAAGTATCAATGGACCTTTTCTCTAAAGTAAAAGTATCAAAATAACATTATTACCAGCAGTGTAAAATACCAAAATGATAAACAATTCTCTGTCTGTAAGAAAAGAACACATAACTCTCTGATTACATGCCATTGATATGATGTTGACTCATAGCAACCATATAGCAATATTGTTCCAGAATGATCTGTCTTCAGCTTTGCCTTTCATTTCTTCCAACAGTGAATACATCACTGCTATAACTGAATCCGTCCTTCTCATTGCTGCTTATCCTTTCCTTTCCTTCTCTTTCCTTTCTACTTACCTCAACTTACTTCTCAAGGAAGGTCTGTCTTCACATAACATACTGAAAATATGATTATTTTCAGCCATGACGTAATGGCTACATGTCCGGGTTTACTCGCTGAGTTGGTTGGTTGAATAAATCATAAAGGGACTAGTTTGTTACCTGAACCCAAACAAACTACATACATTATGGTTTATTATTGAATCAGACCATACTGATTCTGGTCTGCATATTGGCACATTTTTTTAAAAAAATAGGGGTGCGTTCAAATGTGTGATCTTGAACTATAAAGACATTCCCTCATTCAAATTTCATCTTTCATGTGAATATCCATGTAATTTGTTTTTTAGCAGTATGAATTTGATTTATGTATTTTTGTATGCATTTAGATAATTTCTAAATCAATTATTTAGCTTTTCCCAAGAGTTTTAAAATGAGGTAGTCTGTTTGTTTCATTACAGTTATAATATAAACAGTATGTGCATCTGTGCATGTGTGATTTCATGGGTGTATAGTATCAATCATTTAGTTATTTCATTTTGCTAATAATGTTGTCTTTTCAATTTCAACCAGCCATTCCTGGCCAAATTATTGCCAGTAAATATCTTTTGGAAAAAAGAACTGTTCACCAGTATTGAGTTGATTTTCACTGGTGCAACAATGGCAATCATTTAGTGGTGTTCTAATGGCTGATTTTAACACACACACCCCCGTAAGACAGTAAGAAAAGTGATAGGAACCGTGACACAAAGAATTTTTACTGTCTTTCAAACAATTCGGGCCTATTAACAGTTCTGTCATTAACAATATCTCTGAAATGAAATTATCAATAACTTTTTCCAGTTACCAAGAACTTAACCACAAAATTAGTAAACAATTGTTCTTAATGGTTCAAGTTTCCTTGTAATGTTAACACCTACTTCAGATATACTGTGTGAGAGATAACAACAGTAAATTTTAGTCACACTGAATCACACAGATGTGTGTACAGATGTCAAGTGACAATCAGAGGTGGTATTTAGCAGGTTCTGACCAGTTCTGGAGAACCTGTAGCAGAAATTTTGAGTAATTCAGAGAACTGGTAAATACCACTTCTGACTGCCCCCTCCCAATCTATTCTCTGCCTCCCAAGTCCTAGCTGATCGAGAGGAAATGGGAATTTCGCAGTAACCTTCCCATGGAGTGGGGAGGGAGTAGAGATTTTACAGTAGGTTGCCACTGAATGGGACAGAAAAATGAGAGAAGAACAAAATGGTTAAATATAGAGAAAGTGGGCAGCTCTATTGCTTTTAAACGTATTTGTATTACATTTAAATTAATTTATATCAGTACCGGATCTGACTATTTTGGGAAGTACATTTCTGAAAATGTACTCTGTTGATAAGGCTTATCATTGCCACTCAAATGTGAGTATCATCTTTTGTTCCTCAGTAGGCGTCCAGGATATAAGCTCTTTTCATAAAGTACATTAATGAAATTGGTGAGCTTCTTTATCACTCAGCTGCAGAAGTAGATTTAGATTCCAAGTAATTTCCTAATGTCCTGCCTAGATCTTCTAATGTCGCAGATGAGCAAAACAAACATTCTCCTCTAGGAGGATTTCCCCTGATCTCTATTTTCTGTACAACTGTGAAATGATTGTTTTGAAGAGGAACAGAAATTGAAGGACAAAAGGTATATCTAATAACAACTATGCAAAGTATTCTCATTCTGCATATATATTGAAACCCAGCATGCAATTCCAGCAGGTTATTACTGCATTTATTTAGAAACCCCTTTTTTGGTATTTCATGTTTTCCCCCTTTAAACTTGTTTTTATATCACATTTCATTTTAAAGGAAGTTTCTCATAAAAGATTTCTTCATCTTCTATATTGCATGATTGCACCATTACCCTTTATGTTTTGGAGACCATTACAAAAGTACATTAGGAATTGTATTTCCTAGGTGGTATTTCTATTATAGGCTGCAGGAAAAGTCTTGGAAAGAGGTTTTGAGAATGACTCAGACAAACAGACTAGTAGCAGCTGCTCATCATAATAATTCTTTCCCACCTTCTCCATCTGGGGAAAAGAAGTAATAAAAATCTGTTCCTCCGCTATCTATAATAATGTCCAGCATCCCATTCAAAGAAAAGGAACACTATACTGATAAAGTCAAATGATCTGTCAAATGGAACCCCAGAAATTGGAAATCCCAACATTTTTTTTCTCCATAAACATATAAAATACTCCCACTTGAATTATTTCCCTGTTCAGTTTTATTTTTGAAAATAAATAGATTCCCTGAGGACATTAATCATTTTGGCAAAATATTTTCCAATTGTATCATAGTATAATATACAATAGTATTAAAGAGTCCAGACACACTGGGTGTCATGTGGCATAAATGCTTAATAAATTACTATGGTTGGCTGCATAGTTTACCAGATGTTTAGGCTGGATTAGCAGTTTTATCCATTTATCAAGTTCTTTCCAAAAACCTGAGATAGGCAAATGTTGTTGTTTGATGGTGTTAAAGGCACTGTTGCAGGATGTAAGCTGTTCCAAGTAAAGCTGCCTTTTGCATCTGACTGATGGTGATTTGTCTATTTCTAGTTGCATGTCTTTGAATGTTGTGATATTCTCTGGAACATCTTCTTTTCTGCAGTTTCAAAATATTGCAGCATCCACTATCGCCACTTTTTATCTTCCTTAATGACAATTGTTAATTGTGCTGTGCGATGTGGCAGGTGCTTGTTTATGTGAATTTTAAAGTTCTAGAGCACTTTACTTTCTTCATTTTCTAATACTTTAGTTATTTTGTGATTCCACCAGTTTTTGCTTGCAGGCAAATGGTATTTCTGGCAGAACTTCCAATAAACCATTATTGTTACTTTGTGAAGCCATTGTTTGTAGTCAGCCTATGTGATCTTCTTGCAGGAGCTAACTAGATGATACACTGTTTTTTAGCTTCTTTGCAGAGATGGCATTTGTTGTCTATTTCTGTCTTCTTAATTATCACTTTGTATGCATTTGTTGTTAAGGGATATAATACTTTGCCTTGCCATGTCTCATTTTTATTCTTCATTTGGACTTTCTTGTCAGCCTTCATTGAATACTACCTTCAGTTACAACATATGTGTAATATATAGGTATTTAATGTATACTTCAGTTCTTGGGGCAGCAAAAAAGTAAGATTTCCCATAGAACAGAATGTAGCAATAAAAGTCTAATCAATAACTTTAAAATGCTTCTTTCCAATCAATATTCTGCTCTGTCATAAGCAGTGTTTTCTTAACTTACATAGATTTATATTATCATGTATTTTTCATTTGAATCGCAGCAAGAGAGTTACAATAGATATTTGAATTAAACTGTCATTATTATAAAGTAGACAAAGTTCAGACAGTGTTAGCCACTATAACGTGAATAAATTTATAATAAAATACTGCATAATTTATTAAAGCAAATGTATTTTAAATATTCACAGGAGCTTTATTAAATAGATTTGTCTGAATGTTGGTAAAACTAAATTTCATTTGAATTTATAGAATACCCATTTAACGGGTAATTATTTTTCATTTCTCACTGTACAGTTGTGAAGATTAGCCTTTACTATTAGTCATTATCTCTTCCGCCTTCTTTTCCACACTAAAACATATTGATCTTTTAATCTGTCCGTGTAAAAATCCAGAAGTGAATGAGTAGCTCTAATTCTAAGCAACAAAGTACTTAATGATATAAAATAACTATTGCTGCTATTGTTCTAACCATTCAGTTGTGTCCAAGTCTTGGTGACTTTATAGGCAAGAGCTGTCTATGCTACCCTGTCAAGCACAGACTCTTTCACTTGTTGAATATTCATCTTTGTATCAGTTTTGATGATATCAAACCAGCATGTTCTTTGCTTTCTTTTTCTTGTACCCCTAACTATTCCTAGCATAATTGATTTCTCCAATGAATTTGCACTCATGATATGGTCAAAATTAATCAGATGTAGTCTTGTGATTTAGGCTTCTAATGGTGTGTCTGGTTTTATATGATTCAGTAGCTCACTGTTGGTTGCTCTGGCTGTCCATGGTGTGTATGGGCAATAATTTACACCAGCACCACAGTTCAAAGGCACCTGTTCTTGTTCAATCAGCCATTCTTAATGTCCAACTCTCACACCTATACATCATTATAGGGAAGATTATTGCTCTAACTAGCCTGCTTTTTTCATTTGCATCAATATCTCTGCTTTTCTAGATCCTATTCACGTTAACCATTGCAGTGCATCCTAAGGTTATTCTGTGTTTGATTTCAGGAGTAGACATGCCATCGTGAACAATTTTTGATCCAAGGAAGATATATTCTCAAAGTAACTCAATTTCCTCCTTGTTGATTTTAAACATTTTATGTCCATCTGCAGCTATTGTCATTGTTTTTCCTGATGTTAAGTCTCGGTTTTAATTTTTAACTTTCATCCTTGATTATCCAGATCATTTTTTCCAGGTCTTCTTTATTTTCAGCCAATAGTGTTACATCATCAACATATCTCAAATTATTTTTTTCCTCCCCAATCTTCACTTCAACATCAGGCAGTTCCAGATCTAATTTCTGCATGATCACTTCAGCATACAGATTGAACAAAAATGGTGATAAAATACAACCCTGTCTAACTGCCTTACTGGTCTTGAACCAATCTGTGTTGCCATAGAGTGTTCTTACTCTCTGTTGCCTTCTAATTAGTGTACAGTGATCTGATAAGTCTGATCAGGTGGGTTGGGATACCAAGATTATGCAAAGTCGCCCATAGTTTTTTGTGTTCTATGCATTTAAACACTTTTCTGTAACTGATAAAACACATATTGTCTATAGATCCTTTTGATATTTATGTGGCTTTTCCATAATCCATCTAATATTGACAATGTGATCTGAAGTCCTGTGCCAGCTTGTACATTAGTAACTCTTGACTGATGACATTCTACAGCCTCTTTTTAATAATTGGTCAACCTATTCTCTAAAGCATCTGCAGGACAAGAAGCAATGGATGGAAACTAATCAAGGAGGAAAGCAACCTAGAACTAAAGAGAATTTTCCTGACAGAACAAATATTATACAGAACCTTGCTTGCATGAGAAATCTAAAATACACATAAAATTCTGAATTAGCAAATTAATACAAGCAAGAGATAAGTCAAAGGCGCTTATGAGTTGTATCTAGCTAAATCATGAATCCTCTTTTCTCCACCATATCTTACCACAATATGCATTATGTTGGAGAAAACATTAAACTACTCCTGAGCCTTTGATTTCACAAATGATGTACCGTGATGATAAAAGTCTAATGTGTCAGTAAGAGATCTCGGCAATTCAAGCTGTTGATGTTGAAAAAAAATCTATATCAGCACAATCTCATTTTGCTCCTTGTAGAGCACCTGACAATTAGGCTGGTTCACTAACCTAGGCAATAGTACTCTTTTTCCCTAGAGGCTTTCTGAATGGCAGTGTCAAAACCCCCACTACTGATGGGAGAAAGGGGGGGGGGAGAACTAAGACCTATAGAATTTTATTCCATGAATTAATGAAAGAATCTTTAAAACTCAGAGCAGACCAGGTTGCCAATGAATTGTTTTAAATATATGAATACTGAAAATTAGCATATTTTGAATATTGATGTTGATTAGAGATAATTGAATGATATGAATGGTTGAATGGAACTGTAGAAGGGTGGGAAGATTAAGGATAAGACTAAAAAAAGAAGTAAAACAAGGTATTGACTCCATCTGATGCTCTACAGACTGCTAAACAAAGGCTCACATGGTTGGTTACCAAGCTAAGAAGAAGCAGAAGTCAAGAAGCATTTGCTCTATTCTCCAAAGAATCATCCAAGGTGTCCTCCCAATTGGAGTGCAACAACACCTTAATAACAGATCCATGACAAGCAGAAACTGAATAGTACTGGATGTATATATGTGAGAAAGAAGAATTTCATATATTTCATGTTAGTTTCTTTAGCCAGTAGATATGAATTCTGTCCAAGCTAAGTGCTATCCACCTCTTCATGTTCTTGACCTATTGTTTTATGTCTGCTATTGTGATGCAAATGAGATGAGGCAGGGGGTGGAGCTGCCTTATGTGGCCCACACCAGCTTAGCTCAGGATGCTCCGCAGCCAGGATGGCCTGCAGCCAGGGTACCCATGTCCCAACACCTGCACTGCTTTGTGGCCACAGCACAGGCATATCACTTGGCCTCCTCCATTGTGGCTGTGAACAAACAGAAGAAATGGGCTGGCGGCCACGTGGGAGTCTTGCTGGACATGTTGTTGGAACTGTTGCCATGAGGCAAGGCAGTTATTGGGATGTGAATAACCTGGCTGTGGGGCCTGAGATAAGCCAGTGTGGGGTGTGCTCCATCCCAGTCACACCTCATGGCCATGGCACATTGCTCGGCCTCCTGCTGTGCCAGTGCCGGAAGAAGAAGTGGGCCAGCAGCCACATGGGTTCCTGAGGTACATGGCTGCTGGTACTGCCACTATGATGGAGTTGTCAGGGCCTGGCTGCAGGGGCCATGAGGTAAGCCAGTGTGCATGTGGGACAGTTCCACCCCCCTCACTTTACCTCATTTCATGTTGGTGGCACTGCGAACAACCAGATGGAATGGTCGAGGAGCTGGCTGCCTAGGTGCTTAAGTAGGGCTTATTTTGGGGGGTTGTGTAGGACTTATATTGGGCACACAGAGAAAACTAGGGTTTTTGGAATAGGTCTTATTTTCAGTGAAACATGGTAGTTTTACATTCCAAATCCATGCATCTTGCTTAGAAGTAAAACATGCCATGTTTACTTGTGTAGGTCGGCACAAGAGAGCCAATTTGGTGTAGTTTAAGTCATCATACTAGAAATCAGGAAACTGTGAGTAAGTCCTGGCTTACCATGAAGCCAGCTGGATGACCTTAGGCCAGTCCCTTTTGCAACTCCATTTTATGTCCTCTTTTTTTATTCTCAGATCTTCACCACTGAATAGGAATATTGGCGTCTTTTATTTTCTTCTTCTCCCTCATAGAATGATTTATAGTTTAGTTTTAAATATTAAGTAATTCTTCCACTGTGGGATTAATAGGTTTGTGTGTGTGCACCATTGGAGTACTATTTTGTACAGTTAGTATAATTTGGTAATTAGTCTGAAGTTACTGATCTGCTAATGCTAGTCAGAATCCCAGTACAATGTTTTTATGATGAGTAAGCTTCTGTTTTTCCTTAGTATTGCTGCAGTCAATATACTGTAAACTTGTTTTATTTATAACATTCACACCTGCAGTGAAAATCTTTTCCCTCAGTCAGAAATAGCTTATTTAAACATATTCTTATATGCCATTCCAATGCTTGAAGTAGATAAACAATTCCAGATTATATTTCATAATATATTAAATTAGGAACTATGTATAACATGTCCTTCAGCAAAACTGAATCCTAGCATATTTCATACTGAAAGTTATCCCATTATAATGTCTCACTGTTTTATAATTATTTACATCTGATGTCTTTTTGACTCTGTTTTGACATGAACTATTTCAAAAGTCTTGTCTCATAATATTTCAGTGCTATTCTTTAATTTGGAGAAAACCAGGGGTGGAAGCTTTTGGGATCCAATGAGTGCTATTTTGTCAATTCTTGGTTTACAGTGTTTTAAAAAAGATGCATTATATTCAGTAAATGCAAATGATCATATTTTTCTGTTTTAGTAAAATACCTTTAGAATACCTTCATGTATTAATTTAGCACAAAATACATTAATTGCATATGGAAAGGACAAGTTTATGGCCCAACTCTGGAGATGAGATTTCCCTTTATTAGATGCATATTTGTGCAATCATTACTGTAAGCTTGGATGCAATCATTACTGTAAGCTTGGATGCAGAGATAAGAACACTGACAGCAAGCCTTGGTATTTAAAATAGATGCTGGAGGTTATTGGTAGCTAACATCTTGAGAATTGTCATAGCATAATGCTTGCCTGTGCTATATATGGCTCATGGCTAAAGATTGTTAAAACAGTTCTGAAATCTGTGCTGTTTTTTTTTCATGACTTCCTTTGATAGCTCTGACTGCAAGCTCAGCATTCATATTTGCTTTCTACAGTAAAAGTGCTAGTAGAAGAAAAATTGCTTTAAGTTTGGTATGTTTGAACATGTTTAACAGAAAGCATTCTCAATATTAGAATATAATAGGTTAGAAATCATATCTTATTTAAATCCTACATACAATCAACGTTGGATGATGAGGAAAGAAAATGTACAATGAAATTCTAGCATTGAAAATGTAAGATTCCTCTAAGCAATCTAAAATCCATATTTCCTGGTCTTTGTACAATATGCTAAACTGTGTGCCCTATTAAATTTTAAAGGCATTCATATGGACTTCCTGAAACCAAAACCAAAACAAAGCAATCTCCAAAGCATTTCCCCTTTATTAATAACATTGCTTTCTCTGAGTGAAAATAAGGAACATATTACAAACAAAAGACTCTACTTCTGACCACGAAGACCTCCCTAGCTAATAATGCCAATTACTATTTTAAATAGTGATACACGTCAATGGTGGGATTCAAAATCTTTTGCTACTGGTTTGGTGGGCATGGCTAGGTGGGAGGGAATGTGACTGAGTGGGTGTGGCCAACTTGACATTACTCACATCCATGCCCAATCAGTCACAAGACACTCCCCCCACCAAGCCTGCCCACAGGAAAAGGTAGGATTTTTTGGGGGATTTCTTCCTCTCTACCACCGCTCTCCCTTTGCCAGTTGCCCCCATTTCCCTCCTAAACCCAGGCCCTAGCCCCACTTCCTCCTCCACCACCACCTCTTTGGTTGCTTACCTTCCGTGGTGGCGGGTTCAGTCCGGAAGGCAAGGTGACCAGAGTTTTCGGCAGCCTGCAGCCAGTTGCCACTGCTGGGAAGTGCAAGACAATAGGATCACATGCACGAAGAAGATGGCGATGATGGCAGCCGCTTTTTCCACTAACCAGAGGATTTTTAGTGGCTTGCAAGCAGTAGGCAAAGAAGTGGTGAAGTGAGTGGTGACTGGGTGGGTGGGGTAAGCAACCGACGACAGGGGAACAGGTTCAGAGGCATGGCCATCCAGCCATCACTACTGGTTCACTGAACTGGGCAACATTTTTTGGCGAACGAACCAGCTGAATATCACTTCTGATATATGTGTAGTTTCCAGAATAGCAACTTATGTGAATCATATACAGTGTATGAGCTGTCTGCTTATTTTATCTCTGTGATGCTTGATCATTTTCAATATATCAGCAGAATAAGTAATTATAAAACATAAATAATTCAATCAGCAATAAGAATACTGTTGCACTGTTCATTCATCTATTGTTCAACTATTTTTAGTTCCTTCTTTTTTCAAAGAAGCTATCACCTTTGGAGAAGCAGTGATGTTGGCAATTCCTAATAAAGCAAGTAGGATGATGAGCATCACCATTATTTAAGGAAGGTATATCATAACATTGTACTCTTGTTCCTAAATAATGAGTGCTGTCATTCTCTACTACAGGAACAAGGATGAAGTCTCCATTATGTGAACATTAGTTAGAATAAAGTATCTTTAGGAAAATAAGTATAGCACATATTGAAGAAGTTCTGGTACTGAAAACAATATTTTTGGCTGTATTCATGCTATTTAACCAATGCCTCTGCATCATCTTTAAAATTCTCATATATTCAGAATAGCTGTGTTCTTGGTAAAATTTGGAATACTTTCGTTAACAGGGGTGAGAATCAATTACATTGTCCAACTCAATTAAACTAATCTGTCTGGAAATATTGGTTGATCTTCAAAATGCTCCATGTAAGAATCTATAATTGCAACTGAATAAAATCAATAAGAAAAGAATTAGCTTTTTAAAAATACTTTAAATATTTTAAGAATTAAAATATTTAAAAATTAAATATATATATTTTTAAAAAGAATGGTATTTTACTTTCACTTAGTAAAAGTGCGGGTATAAGAAGAATTACTAGGAAAGGGAGAGGGTTTGGTAGATTTAGCTTCCAAACAAGAGGTAATTTAGGACTTCTGGCTGATGTTGGGGTGGTATCGGACGTGAAGAGGGGGTCTCCATGCTCCCATGCCAACTTCTCCTTATTGGAGGGCTCTGAAAGGAGCTAAAGCCACCCTTTAGGGGTGGTGAAGAAAAGAGGGGCACGCTGTAGTTCAAGGAGAGCAGCAACTCTCCTGCTGGTCTCAGGGCATCTTCCTTCTCCCTTGACAAAGAGAAGAGGGAGCCATCATGCCTGCCACGAAGCTGGGATAGCTGAGGCAACAAAGAAATGTGCAGGACTGGTGCAGATGAACAGTGATTGGATGCTGGACTATCTACTTGAAATTACTTATATAGTCGATTTTGTTCCCATAAACTACTAAATTTGGATTAATTACATCTATAATACTTGAAACAATGCTGAAACTTAAGCTGAGATTGCCATCTACTGGTGAATTGAATATACCAGACCCCTACAAGTCTTAAAAAAGTCTTCGATGAGAGAAATAACATCCATCTGGAGGATTGTGGTGACACTTACTGTTTTATAACTAGTTACTCTATGATTACTGGTGATCCTATTATGAAAATAAAGGATACTTTTAAGTTAAGCAAAGTGATTTTTGACTTGCGGAAGCTTCCTGGACTATTTAAATGGAATTGATTAACAACCCTGAGATGTAAAGGACTATGATTACTGAACTTTCTGCGGAGTAACATTGGACTGGAATTTATTACTTTTGGACTTGAGTAAGAGCAGGACTTATTAAATTAAGGCAAGATGCTTCACCAGGGAAAAGGAGTGAGATTTCAGGAGAAATAGCATGGATGTTTCAAAGCATTAGGGTTACTGTTCTGACCCCCCCCCCCGGGACTGTGAATAAATCAGAACACAGGCTTGGCTGTTTGCCACTATTTAATTAATGAGATAACAAATCCTTTGGCTGAGGGCCCAGGTAACCCATGTTCAAGATAATCACTTGGCAGCAACCCAGAAAGTTCAAATGAAGTAACACAGACAATCCAAATAACACCGCTAGAATACAGACAGATTTCTTCAATATTAGTTCGAACAGTTGATTCCTGCAAATGTCCCCTCCCAACGCCTCACTTATAAACCCTCTTGGGAGGGGCCCATTCACAACTACCTGTGTGTAATTATCTTCTATGAGACTGCCTACAGAGTTGCTGCTTGCATTTCTCAGCCCGTCTCAATCGAGCATCAGGGACAAACTGCCTTTGATCTTCCCCACTGCTCCATGCCTCAGACGCCTCCTGGCCAACCAGCCTCTCTGGTCCCAGCTCTGTGTCTGAACCCTGCACAGGATCCTCCACATCTTCCATGGCAGACTCATATGGTTCCTCACTATCTGAGTCCATCAGCAGCTCAACTGGATCCTATTGGACCACAACAGGTTATTATGGAAAAGAATCACAGAGAGATGAAGTACTTAATGCAAGGCATATATGGGAAAATAGAAAATATGCTACAACTGATGATGAACAAAGATCAAACAATCCAGGAAAGAGAGGAGATAGCAGAAAGAATTATATGAGAAGATAGAACGGACAAATTAGCAAACAAAACCAAAAGATGGGAAGGAGAAGATGATAAAGATAATAATGACCAATGAAATAAATGAAGGGAAAAACACTTTAAGAAATTTAAAACATGAATCAGATAAATGGGAAGATACTTTTGAAAGGGAGATAAGGGTGTGGGTGGATATTTTGGAGACCTGGCAGCTTAGGAGGATAGAGATCAGTGGTGGGTTTCAATTTATTTTAATACTGGTTTGCTCGTGCATGCACGGGGCTTGTGCAATGCCTTGTGCATGCTCAAAAGCTTCTGCGCATGCACGGAAGCATCTAGGCAGGTGGGTGGAGCCTCCCACCCACCACCATTACTGGTTTGCCCAATCCGGGGTGAACTGGCAGAAACCCACGTCTGATAGAGATGGGAGAAATATTCAGTCTGAATGGCGAAGATACAGATGTTGATAGAGATAAAGATCCAAGACAAAAATTTGTGAGGCAAACTAAAAAATGAATAAAAATTGAAGTCTTAAATCAGATGAGAGACGATGGATAGAAAGAAATTATTATAGATATTTCTTCTTCTTTTTGATGGCCTGATTAAAAATTTATAGAGGAAGAAATAAGAATACACACCTTTATATAATAAGATTAGTAATAGTGACCTGCTTTAGGGGGAATGTTAGCAGATATAATTCCCCCCTCCTTTTAATATAATAGAATATAAATAACAATTTGATGGGAAAGACCAGAGGGTGAAAGATGGTATTACCAGGTACGATGATAACATCATTGGCATTAAAATGAAATATTGAAATATTGAATAATTACCTTAAAATTATGTATATCAATTCTAGGATTATATAAGTTTGATTAATATAACAATTATTACAATTATCATTATTGATGTTTGTATCAAAATGAATGATATTGATCATGTATTGATATTGATGTATATTTAAAAATAAAAATAAATTTAAAAATATGTAATTTAAACAGGGCTTTTGAGGAAGATATTGAGGCTTCTTTAATCCTTTAGTTTGTTCTGTTCTGCCCCATAGGGGCATCAAAACTGGACTGGAAAAACAATTAACCATGCAATGGTAGCAGAGTTAGAGTAGGTCATTGCTCCAATCTAGTGCCCCTGATTTTAATAATATGCACTTAGTTTTATCCCATTTTGAAGTACTGTAATAAGGTCAAAAAGGAATTATTTGTAATGCACACTTTCCTGATTCTTCTTCTAATTCTCATATTCTTTATCCAACTTTGTCTCCCCCCCGCCACATGCCATGTCAGGGAACAAAAGGGTGTATGTTGTTTCCCATTTATTACATATCTATACAACTAAATGCGACTCTGCAGGAAACATTTTTTTTGTTTTCTTCCTATCTGAAATAAGCTTTTTAAAATAAGCAATATTGTACTTCTATTTTTATCTGTATTTTTCTTTTCTGAGTTATTTCACTGAAATACAAGAACTTTAGATGATCTTATAGTTTTCCTTTTATTTGGGAAATTCAAATATTATTAATGTCTCACATCTGTTGTCAAATGTGAAGTTGCTTTGTTTTATATAAAGGTTTTTTTTCTTACATGCTGAAATCGCACCACAGAAAACATCAGTTTCCTGTAGCCTTAGATATGTATAACAACTATAGTTTCTAAAACATTGTTCTAGATTAAGAAGACAAATGCCCAGATATTTGAATATATATTATGTAGTAGTGAAAAGAAAACAAGGTTTGTGTATATTTAGGAATTACCTTCTCAGTTAAAAAGGATTTCATTCTGATGTCAATAACCTTCCCCTTCTCAAGGTAAAAATATTAATTCATAGTCATCAAAGATGTAGCTGACAGGATAGGGCTAACTCTACGTTTCCTAGCTAGAAGGCAAGGCTTAAATAAGAATGAAACTTGCTCCCTTCAGACGGTGATTTTTTACCCGAGTAGAAGTGAGTGATGAACTGCCATTTCAGTTTCTGAAGATCTTGGATTTCCTGTCTCAAAGCCCAATTCTGTACCTGGACATAGACTGGCTCAACACATTCTTTTTAATTAGCATTTGTTTGGCTTTATCCTATTGGTTCAACGTTCTATAAAGCTCTTAGCTGTTCTTGTGAAATTAATGTATCTGTTGTAAAAAGTCACCATGATGAGATGGATGGCAAAACAAATTTAATAAATAAAAATAAAGAGAGTAATATTAGTATCTAAGGTGTTTTCTGTATTTTGATCAAAAACTTCACACAAGGTTAATGGAATTGAAATAAGAAGACACAACTTCATCTGTGTGTGAATATGCAAGAAGGAAAGGAATTCTTTTTAGATCCGAACATCACCATAGCAACAGAGCTTTGGTAAACATGAGATTTTTAATTTTTTTAATTAGAATAGTATCTGTAATCTTGCAAATTTCTGCGTGAAAGTAAATATTCACACATCAGCATTTATTACACTGACTTATTAATAGAAGATTATATGTCAATTCAAAGCTTGATCTATGTTATTCTGCGTCCACTTTTGAATTTATTTACGACTTTACAAATATTTTTTATAAGGCTACAATATAATAAACCAGTGCCTCTGTAGTTATAGATAAATTTTATCTTGTTTTCATATTAACTTATAATGATTAAGAAACACTGATGGTCAAATGCATTCTAATACACCCATTAGTCTGTTAGTAAAGATTTTGCAGTTTTAGATTAGAATCAGAAAAATTCCACAATTTTTAAATTAGACCATTTCTCACTATTTCCAATGTTTAATTATCTCTCTTTAAAAAGATTATTGAATGTGTTTTCATCTCATTGTGTCCTTTTATGGTTTTAGACAAACATTATTTGTAGATAATAGTTCCTTGATTATGATATTTTTAGCCCTCAGTAGACACTCAGAGATAAACCACATTTACATACCATTCAAAAGAAGCAATAAAAAAGTGAAAAGGAAACAAAAAGACCAGAATGGATCCTCTCCAACAATATCCCAGATAAGCAGCAATTATTACAAGATAAACAAAATATGCTGTTCAAGGACCTACCAAGGAGAAAACCCACAACTCCATCAACGCTAGTAAGACAAAGCTACTGATAATGTTACCTAGTTGGATAATGAAACATCTGCAAACAAATATCCAGGTTCAGAGAGCTCTGAGATTTTCCATAGTTGGACTCTACATATTGGAATTATTCAGAAATTTATATGGAACTAGGCACACATGCTCTGCTGAGCCATTGTTTCAGAGATATTTCGTTACCTAACTGGAGACACAGAATCATTGCTGGGTAAAAAAGACGTGGGAGCGGGAGTGACTTCCAACTTCCTGTTGGTTTCCCCATTGACTTTCCTTGTGGGAAGCTGACAGAGAGCATTGGAAATCTTCCTCCCTCCCTCCTTTTCTTCCCTCACTTCCTTCTTCACTACCGGCAGACAAGCAATCAGATATGTGGCTGATGCTGGGGGGAGATGTCCAATCCCTGTTAGGGATTGGAAGACAGGCTGGGAAATTGACACGGAACATTGAAAATAATGTGACTGCAGTAGCAGGACAGCAGCAGATAGACCCAACTGTGAAACTGCCACAATTTCCCCAAACTTCATTCCCTTAGGATTCTGGATTTTGGACACATTCTGTAGGTTAGCCCATGTGAGGGACCTTGGTTCAAAAATTATTGTTACATGATGCATCCTTACACCCAATTAAAGATCTTGACAATAAGAATTTTAGTAGTATATAGATATGGGATTTGAAAATAGGCCAAATGGGGAGGGAGAAAGAGGGTGCGGAAGAAGTATGATGATGAGGAACAGGGAGAATACATGCTGGGTGCAAGATGCACAGTATGAGTTTGAGAGGGTGCATGGAGGTATAGCAAGGATTGGGGAGGGATATAGCGCTGTGGTACATTCAGGGTGCATGGAGATTGCGTGAATGAATCATGCAATTTAAGCAGGGAGAGTATATGGGGAGGACACTTACCCCAGTGATTTGCAACTTTTCCTGCTGTCTTCCCCAGAAAGTAAGTGGAGAAGCTAGTAGACAAATTACAAAGGGCATCCATGTGATTGCAAGATGCTGCAACCGGTCATAAATGCAAAATGGTTACCAAGCATCCAGATCTCCAGACCTCTTATGAACTCCAGATCTCACATGATTGTGAGGGTATTGGAGCAGCTGGAATTCTGAGGACAGGTCACAACTACCATTAATTTCATTCAATTCATTCATTCACCTACCCCTCATATAAATTAAAATAATAATCATTTTTTCACTTTTGAAATATGTGTTTAAAATATATTTGTACATCACTCATAATTTAATAATTGCAATACATATAGTTTTATTTACTTTTGTATAATTGATGCAATGCAGTTTTTTGTTCTTAATAATTCACTCATTTGAACTGGAATTGTTTGTTGTATTTACAATATATCAGTGATTAACTTATCAGAAAGGCATTGGCAACAGAGTGGGTGGAATGCTCTACCCAACTTTGTTGTTACAGCTTCAAACCCTCATAGCTTCAATCTCAAACTGTCTACCATGGACCTCACCCCATTCTTAAGAGGTCTGTAAAGGGGCCGTGCATAAACGCACCAGTGTGTCTATCATCCTTGTCTTACTGTTCTCCCGTGCACCGCTTGGAGAGTCCAAGCAATGGGTTATTTCAGTCTGCTTGCCCTGGACTGAGAAAATCTTTTCCCTGGCCACGCCTCCTGGTGTGGCTCCATTCTCCAGAAAAAATTCTCAGTCAGCCCGATCGGATTGATTTTCATGAGCTCCAGCTATTTGGTCTTTTCCCTTTGGCTTGGACTCTCCAAACTAAGTCTTTTCCCTTCTACTTCTTCCCTTTTTACTTTACTAGCCTTTCCTTGTTGTTGTGCTGTATTTTGGTTGCTGTAACAGGCCTTCTTAGGCCAGGAGGTAGGTGAATGGTGGGGGAGGGATTTCCAAGGCCGCGCTGACTCAGCCGGTTGCGCAGGCCTGCCGCTTGACTTTTAAAAGGCACGGCAATCAACCGCAAGGCTTTTTAAGACCGCAGTGATCTCTGCAAGCCACCTTTATTGTTTTAAACAGAGTTTTTTCGCTTTTTGGCCTTAGCTTCGCTCTAGCCTGCCGCGGAGGGGTGTTAGGCAGCCAGTTCAGCCGCACGCATGCCACACCGCTCTCCTTTGCCCCCACGCTGTTGCAACGGCCATTTTTGGCAGGGGCATTTCGTGCACCTTTCATGCCAAGGCCTACTGCTTCAGCAACGCCTCATCAGGAGCCGCTGGATGACCAGGGAGCACAGGGGGGGCTCTCTACTGAACCTTCTGCTATCCTCAACGATCCCCAAACGGCACCAATGCCAGTGTTGCTTGCGGCCTGCGCCCTGGCACAGGGAAATGGCCCGGGGCCTGTTTAAATAATCTGGAATTTTTTCTTCGCATGTGCCTGGGCTTTCTCTGCTCTCCTGATAGGTCTTGCAGTACTCCTGCAGATCTTTAACCTCCATTTCCTCTGCTCTTTCTGGCATTCGCTCCTCTACCTTTCTTCTCTCATTTATGAAGTGTTTTTCCCCCCCCTATGGATTCCTCTACTTACGACCTTTTGTGTTTCCTTTATTGCAGAGTAGCCAGTTCAGAGCATCCAGCACCCCTGCCTCCTCCTGCACTGGTCAGCCCAATCTGAGTGGTCATTCACCATGGAACCCTCCACATCAGGTTCTTTGTCTGGTAGACTGGGTCCTCCGCAGGTTCCCAGCAGGTTTTCCTCTCCTGCTAAGGGGTACTGGGTCAGGCAGGGGTAGGGTGGTCAGTCAGGGTAAGAACCCCAAGAACACCTCTATAGCTGAGGCTTAAGACGCTGAAAGGCACCAGAGGGCCCCCTTGACAGTTAATTTGGGATGGCAAAGCGCCTGGTGGAGGAGGATCCTCCCCCATGCTCCTCCTGGGGTATCCTCAGTTCCGTCTCCTCCCGGAGGGACCCTGCAGTCCTTCCAGCTGAAGAGGTGGAGGTGCTGGACTTGTCTCCTGACGGATTCCTAGTTACATCTTCTCCACCCCCCTCCTGGTCTTATGATCAGGGGCCCACTCCTGAGGAGCTTCCCTGACCTGCCCTTTGGGGCGGCCCTCTCTCCTTCATGGAGAACCGATTGAGCAGGAGCCTGGCTCAGATCATGCATCTGAGTTATCTCTTCATATGCAAGCGGTGGTGGCCTGGGCCATTGCCAAGGGCATTGAAGCCGGCATGCGGCAGCACGCTCCTCCCACCCTCTTCCCTGGCCCTTCCAAGCCTGTCCAGGGGGGTCCTCCCCCGGCAAGGCGGGCGTTCCACCATCCTCTTGAATCCTCAGTGGTCAGTGAATCCTCAGCTATTGAGGATCCTGTCCTGGAAATACATCAATTATCAGAGGATATGGTCTTTTCACCTGACGCCCGTTCTTCTCGGGCCTTTTTAAACCAAGGTCCCACTAAGTTGTTCCTGCATAACGTCACGGCAGCCACTGGGATTGGGGTTAAACAAGCCCACTCAGTCCCCATCTGCGGCTGTTCCAGTGGACCCCAATGGGGGGCCTCTAAGCAGGGGACAAGAAGGCAGAGAAGGCCTGCCACAAGTCACATCTTGCGGTGGCTTGGGTCATAAAGGCTCCTTCTTCCATCCTCCTATTTTTAAGGGGGCTGTAGTGATCTGAACCCCTCCCTGGGGTTCCTGTCTCCACCCCCCAGGACCTTCATCAGGTGACCCTCTCCCTCCTGCCTCTTGGGGAGGGGGCGGATGGTCCAGAAGGTCATTCACCTTCTAGAGGCATGGCCTCGGGGGTGGTGGTGGAGGGTCATCTTGGACCCCTAGAACCTCAACCAGCACTTTGCAGTCCCTCTTGCCAACCCTGGTGGGGATCCGCCCGGGAGACCCTCTGGCTTCCATCGAATTGGAGGGGGCATATCTTCATGCTCCCATCTGTCCCCAGGACAGGAGGTTCCTGTGCCTTTTCTATGCCAGCCGACTTTTTGTTACAGAGCTCTTCCATTCGGCCTGTCGTCGGCATCCAGAACCGTCACAAAGGTCCTGGTAGCAGTGCTCCTCAGGTGCAGGCCAATACGATTGCGATGCTGCCTGGATGGCAACATCATCTCCAGTCGTCTTCCAGGCAGCAAGCTATGCAGGACCTCCACATCTCCATGCGGACCCTCAGAATTCGTGGCCTTCTCTCCACTTGGAGTAGAGTCGTCTTGCCCCTTCCCCGGAATCAGTCACCTGGTGGCGGTGATAGACATCATGTCATGTCAGGTTTTCCTGCCCCAGGACGGAGTGGAGGCTCCACGGTCTATGGCTTACATATTGCTATGTGCAAGGCAGGACCCTGTTATTCTCTTCACAGTTGCTGGGGAAATGGATTTGTTCCTGTCAATCGTTCCCTGGGCCCGTCTACTCTCCATGACGCTGCAGTGGCTCCTCCTGCCATGCCTGAGGGCCAACAGGAGCGACTCGACCCAGCTGATTCCCATGACCCCGACCGTGAAATTGTCCCTCCGATGGTGGGCCTCGTCAACTGTCCTTGAGGGGCACCTCTTCAGGGAGCACAACGGGGTCATCGTCACCACTGTCACCTGCCTCTCCAGCTGTGGAGTGCACCTGGGTCTCCTTGTGGTCCAGGGCAAATGGTCCACATCAGAATCTGGTTGCAGCATCAATCTTCTGGAACTGAGGGTGGCGAGGTCAGCCCTTCGTCTCCTTTGTCTGTCTGTTTGCCGCCGTCATGTCCTCCTGAGGTTGGACAATGTGATCACCGAGGCACTCATCGTCCACCAGGGTGGTGCCAGATTCCAACCTATGGATGGCGGAGGCCCTGGGCCGCTGGGCGGAACGTCACCTGAAATCCATGCGCTCTGACCACATCTTGTGTGTAGCCAACACCCAAACGGACTGTCTCAGCAGGGCCACCATAGATCCTGCCGAGTGGCATCTCGATCCTGCATCCTTCCATCACCTCTTCCATGGGTTCAGTCCGCCGCTGGTGGGCCTCTTCGCCACCAGGGAGAACACTCAGCTCAGGTGATCCCTTTCCGCTGCCTGTATCCACGGATAGAAGGAACGGACGCTCTGCCGTGCCGCTGGCTCGGAGACTCCTTCCGCTTTCCATCCTCTCCCTCTCTTAGAGCAAGTCCCTTCCAGGAGCATAGCGGGGGGGCGGAGGTGTTCCTCGGGGCTCCCTGCAGGCCTGGGGATTGTGGTTTGCCGTCCTAGTCAGCCTGTCGGTGTCCCCTCCCCGTGGCGGGTTCCCCTGGATCAGGTCTCCCTCTGCCAGAGGGCTGTTGCCCATCCAGACACCTGTGGCTCCGGTTGGCCACCTGGCCCCTGAGGGGGCCCTGCTCAGGAACGAGGGCTTGTGAGGAGGTGGTGCGCACCATTCAACCTGTTCAACCTTCCTCCACGACAGGAATCTACAATGCCGCCTGGGCATTCCTTCCAGGTGGTGCCCCAGTCTCATTGCCCCGGTCACAGCACCGGTGGACCGCGTGTTGGTTTTCTTGCAGGGGGGGCCTTGAGTGAAGCCTGTTCCCGAACACACTGTGGCGCCGGGTAGCGGCCTTGTCCACTGTCTGGTTTGGGGATCATCCTTTGCCGTTCAGCGGGATTGCCAGGGTACATCGTTTCCTGAAGGATGTCTCCATCCTTCGTACTCCCACAGTGCATCGTTGTCCTGCCTGGCAACTGTCTGTGGTGATGCAGGTTTTCACCTCTCCACCCTTTGGGCAGCTACGCTAGGTCTTTCCCCGACATCTTACACTGAAGATGGCGTTCCTGATGGCCTTCACATCTGCCTGCCGTATTTCAGGGTTGGCGGTCCTGTTGGTCTGCCAAGACCTGTGCATCGTTCCTCCTGACAGGGTTGTTTGAACCTTGCCCTTCCTTCATTCCGAAGGTCGCCACCTGGTCCCACAGGGCGCATGATGTCATCTTGCAGTTTATTTGACCTCACCTTTCTCGCGCTCAGGAGTTTTTCCTGGCATAAGCTGGTTGTGTGACACGCTCTGGACATCCACCTGCTCCGGTCCTCAGACTTCCCTAAGGCCGGGGCCCTGTTTGTATCCTTCAGTCCGGCTCCTTCGGCAAGGAGGTCCCCTCCTCCACGATTGACAGATGGTTGAGGGCGTGCATTGCCTCTGCTACAAGAGTCAGTCTAGGGCAGCTCCGTGTCACTCCACTGCACTCTCTATGGGAACCATGGCCATGTGGTCGTTGCCATCGCCCTTCATCTGCCTCTGCAGACTGGACGGTTTTGCCTCGGCTGAGGCGCCCTTTGACAGGAGGGTGCTCAGGCAGTTGTTCCTGTGACCGAATCCCGGGACGCTACTTCTACCCACCCACATGGACAGTAACTTGGGTATGTCCCATTGCTTGGACTCTCCAAGCGGTGCACAGGAGAAAGTCCATTGGCTTACTTGAAGGGTCCTTCTCTGTGCACCGCGGGAGAGTCCAACCCACCCAGATCCGTCCCAGGATGCGTGGTCTCTCCGTGTCAGCTAAATTGGTCATTGAACTCTTCTTGACCATCCTCTTGGCCAGACTCTTCTATTTTTTCTGGAGAATGGAGCCACGCCAGGAGGCATGGCCAGGGAAAAGATTTTCTCAGTCCAGGGCAAGCAGACTGAAATAACCCATTGCTTGGACTCTCCCGCGGTGCACAGAGAAGGACCCTTCAGGTAAGCCAATGGTCTTTTCCATTTATCTGTATTTACTTTCTTTGTTCATGTTTATGTTCATATCTGTACTTGTTATCTTGTACATGTTTGACAAACAAATAATAAATAAATAAATAAACTAGCTACTGTAATACTAAAGTGTGCATGCCACAAGCTCTGCATTTTTGTCCTTACATCACCGTGTTAGATGTAAATATGTTAAGGAGAAGATTGTACTGAGGCTCATATTTTATCACTTTTTCCCCTTTGCCCACTCATGAATACCCAAAACTGATTTTATACACATTTGTGTGCCTGTATACACACATACAGACACACACACTCTTTTTCCTAGTGGAGCTAATTATTCACCAAGGACTTGTGAAATTCTGTGCTAATGAAAGAAAACATAAAAAGGACAAAATGTCTGAATAATAAAGAGCTGCTGTAAGCAAATGTGAATGAGATTTTAAATGGGAACAAGCCTCTGGCTACGGTGTACAACTGAACTAATGAGTGCAGTAGACAGCTGGAAGGAATAATTTGATAGGAAGTTAAGAGTGAAGCACTCAGAAAAACTTAAAATACTCAGGGATCCCAAATTATTGTTAGATCAAGATAGTGAAAATGCATAACAGATACAATATAGTACCTATATTTCAGCAGAAAAGCTTGCATTCAGAAATAAAGTCACATTAGCAAGTGACTGTTGAGGCAAGAACTGATGTAATAGTTCAGAAAACAATAGTTACTCGGAAGCAAAGTAGGAATGAAAATTGTATCACAGTCCAATATGTGGCCTTTGCTAAGTTCCTACGCTGTACAGGATAGGGTAAAGGTGTTTAGATATAAAAATGGGCAAAAGGATGCTATACTTTCCATCCTGAAAATATTGGCAATTTTTCACTAGCTGAATAAATTTTCTCTCTCGGGAGAGGAGAAGGTATGTTTGGGACAAAAGATATAGATGGGAAGTTCTGGCATCCTTTAGTGTTCATTCAGTATATGATATGGTACTCCTGCCATTTCTTTCTTGCCCCTTTGCTCCTTTTTAAAATGATCTATCCTACTTCAAAGCAGCCATGTCTGACAGGAATGCAATTAAGACAGCAGTCTGAATTCCCTATTAGCACTGACTGAACTAAATTGCAGATTGAATTTCAAGATAAGGTACCTTCAGGAAAGAAGATATTGTCAATATAAGTAGACTGCAGTTTTGAAACTGTTCAAGGAATATTTCTGACAGCCAGCTTCCTATGGAAATACATTTAGAAATGTGTAACATTGTCTACTTTTACATTATATTGTTGTAAGAGTTTTCTCAGTGCAAGAATCGATTACACATCAATGACAGCTTAGCAGTGTATACTTGAACACTGCCCTGTTTTACATACTTAGTTCTAAATTCATAATCGCAACATGAAAACAATTGTTCTGATAATTAGGAACATTTTCTAGCATTCATCTGAAACATATCTTCCTAAAAATCAAAGGTTCTTGACCCTGAAAATGATCAATGAACTTGCATGAAGATATCTAAAGTTGACATTATACTTGAAGAAATCAATATGCCATTTACTTTTAATAATATAATTATAGTCTGTATATTGCTGAATTCTCCAGAGTAGCAGCACTTCAACTGCATCCTCGAACCCACCCAAAATGTCTTCTCAAGATTAAGCATACCTTGAATTTTTATTCATAGGATTTAGTTTCAAATCACTGACCATCCTTGTTACCTTCATGATATTTTGTTTCCATTCTACAACGCAGGACCCAACGGAACATAAAACTCAGGGGTGATATTCACTTACCTTCTCTACCGGTTCACAAATGTGAGCGCTCAGCTTTCTGTGCATGCATTTTGGCTAAAAAAAATGCCTAAATGGGATGCCATAGAGCCAGGGTGGGCGGGGTCAGCTGCAATTTCTGCTACCAGTTCGGGCGAACCAGTTCGAACTGGTAGAATACCAACTCTGATAAAACTCAAGATGGAATCTTATCTGCAAAATATTATGCAATTATTATTTACCATGAAACTTCTGTTAAGGCAGTCTTAAATTGCAGTTCAATTTTGCAGTCATCTCACACATTTCTGGTTTATAGTCATCTTGTGATCTTGTTAAGTGTTATTCATATGTTGCCACAACTAAGGCCTGGCCTTAGAAATTAAGAATGCTTTCCTGGTTAGTAATTGCATGTGAAACTACTGAGGAATCCTTGGGCTGTTGGCTAGAAATTCATAGAAGAGGCAGAGGTACTTTTGAGATAATGCCAACAAAACTCCATGAAAGTCATAAAGAGTCAAGGATGGCTTGAGAATATCTTTAACTTTACCCATTGCTAAGCCATGTCATTCCATTCTGTGTTTACACATTTAATTTCTCTTTCCTAACTGAAAAATCTTAGATTTTCTTATGTGCAATTTCATACGGTTATTTATACCCTGATCTATTCTCTGAAAATAATCTTGCTTTTAATTTTTATCTTTTAGTGTGACAACTATTTCACACATTTTTGTATTTTGGTAAAGTGTTCCCTCCAAGTGAAAAATATCAAAATAAAAATATAAAAATTACCGGGTCTTGTGGTACCTGACTTGATAAAGAATGAATTATGAATATTTTTAGATTACATTTTTGAGCCAGCTATATATTTACTTAATTATTCATAATATCTAGCCCACAGATAGCTAGCTTGCTGATGATAATCTCATGGGTAATTTGTCAGATCCATTGCTGAAATCAATGTGTATTATTTTTATAGCATTTCCATAGCCAAACAAACAAGAGATATGTTTACTTTGGCATGGCTTGTTCTTGACAAGTTAATGCAAACATCCAGTAATCATTGCATTGTTTTGAAGCTGCTTACTGATCTATTGATCTCTAATGTTTCCAGGTATTGAAAGTCTGATTAACGTGTAGTTTGCTCTGCTCTGCTCTGTTCTCCCCTCCCCTCCTGCCCCCCCTTCCCCCTCTCCTCTCTCCCTTTCTCTCCTCTCCCGCCTTTCCCCTTTAATACAAACAATACCTTTGTCTGGAGCTTTACCTGTTGTCCAGGATTTCATATTTTCAGCCAGACCTATCAGGAAGTTCATTCAGTACCTAGGAAGTGAATCATTTTATCCTGGAAAAATGAATTCATTCAAAATTAGAATTTACATCTACATAATGATTATATGAAACTGGACTTGTAATTCTGCCTCTTCCATCTGTTCTTCTCAATCATCTGGTGATACAATATTCTCTTCCTACCCCTTGTTGCGAAAACTATGTTGAAATGGAAATAGAGTAGCTAAGTTATTTCTTCTTACCTTCTTTCTTTTATTTTAAACTTATCAGAACAAATTTTGTTTTATTATTCTTAATTTAATTTAATTTAATTATTTTTGTGCCACCCATATCCCTATAAGGTGACTCTGGGCGGCTCAAAATATTAGTCTTTCTTACACAATTTATAGAATTCTATGTTATCAATGAATGGCAGTTTCATGGTTAAGTGATTAAGATATAAGGCTAGAAGTATTAGACACCATGAGTTCTAGCCCTTAGTCTTGAAGATAGCTGGATGACCTTGAACCAATCATTCTTAGCCTAGGAAGCAGGCAATGACAAATATCTTGTGGTAAACCTTGCAAAAAAAAATGGCAGGGAATACTCTGGGCAGTCATTAAAAGCAAACTGACTCAGAGGCACAAAAATATAATAAATATTTCCTTGACCTGTCCCTTTCTAATTCCATTTTATGTCCTCTTTTTATTCTCAGATCTTCACTACTAAGCAGTAATGTTGGCTTCTTTTACCTTTTCCTTTACCTTTCAGTGAAATGGTTTGTAGTTGTGTTTTAAACATGTTCTAGTTATGTTGACTTCTTTATCTCATTAAATTCTCTTACCAATAAATCCAACTTAATTCTATAATAGTGCCATGCCCCCTGATCATTATATTCCAATCTGGATTTTATCCTGAATCTTGTTAGCCAATATTCATCTTAGCTTTTCACTGACTGGTTTAATCTGTTTCTTATAGTGACTCTTGCTTTTACAGCGCAAAAGGCTTTATCCGAGGTCCTTAGTTCAAACTTTGGTTTCCAGTCATTCAAATATTCATTTAAAACTGTCTTTAAAAAGCTTAGAAAACTCTTCTTAAGCATATTCTTTCTAGTTTTTATGAAGTACATGTCTTATAGTTTATCAGCCAGAAAATACAGATCATAGTCACAAAACCAAAACCTCTCATGTACCATATGTATATTTTATTTATTTAATTAAATGTATTGGCTCAGTGGTGTGGTGGCCTAGAGGTGTAGCTCTTGCTTTATGATCAGGAGGCTGTCATTTCATTCTTAGGTAGTAGCAGATTTTTTTTCCCTCTGGGTGCAGAGAGCAAATACCTGCTGTGAACTTCAGGTAGACATCAAGAAGGGCATCCAGCAAGTAAACTCTCAGCTCCATTCAGTTCCTTTGACTCCACCCTGATGCAAGGAATTACAGGGTTGTTAAAAGAAAAAAAATATTAGCTGCCTAGCTTTAATGCATACAAAATTAAAGAAAACATAAATACAGGTAAAAGCATCAAAACATATGGACAGCTGTTATATTCTGCTGTTTGTCTGCAATATTTTTCTCTTCTTTCTTAGCTCTCTTCCATGTTGTGAAAAGATGAGTGAAAACACAGCAGATTTTCAGCTTCCTCCCCATAGAGTCAGAATCTAAAGAAATATATAATGTGCCTCAGGATGGATAAGCAAGAAGATAAGACTATGAATGGATCTGATGAGTCTAAAATTTATTAATTTTAATCAGCAAACTTTAATGGTAATATACCATTGCCAAAATAATATGGTTGAGATAATATTCTGTTTATCATTGCACAGGACACATAATTATTGATCTGGTTAGTCTGCTAAACAGCCTGTGTTCAACTTTCCAATTGTAAAATTATGTTTCTAACAAGTCTATAGTATATATATTTTACCAGATAAGAACTAAATAAGAAAATTTCATGGTTTGACACCTTTTGCTATATAATTTTATTTTATTTTTTTGAACAAGCAAACCTATAATTATCTGTTCTTTGTTTATTTTATAATGGATGCCCCAGCTATCATGTTGGTGTGGCATATCTCAGATTTCAGAAAGGAATTTCTTTTTGATTTTCAAAAAAAAATTATAATGAGTTTTATTTTGCTCTCTTATCTCTTTGTTTTGCTGTCCACTCTCAACCAGTCTATTGAATTTATACTAAGTCACAAATTCACTCATGTGATACTCAAAACCTGTCACACATGCACATTTTCTTTTGGTCAATTTGTATAAAAACAACAACAAAAAAGTTTTCCTTGTTGATAGTAGTGATCTTTCAACATTTAAGCTCTCTTGCATTTTTATACAGAACTGGCCCTTGCAGCTCCTGACCTTAAGTTTATGGAATGTATATATCCAAGGAACAGCTTTCTGAACAGTTAATAAACATTTAAGAATTACTTAGATGTTATCAAAAGTTCTTAACATTCCTTTTGCTTTTTAAAAATGTTGCTCTTAAATATATTTTAATAAAGAAAAGATTATTAAATATATTTATGTATAGCTGAAACTGTGTATGTGTAAAAACAGTATCTAATTTACACCTTTGTTTTGCACGTTTTTTCAAAGTTCTACCTAAAATGAGAATTGTCTTGGATATTTTAGAAGAATACTTAGAGGGACTGTATTTGTAAGATGTTAGTTCAGAATATACTGTTTAATATTCCATAATAAAAACCTTTAGTTTAAGATGACAGCATTAAGTTTATTTCAGTTTCATTAATGCTTCAAAAGGGACACAGTGACTCAGTGGCTAAGATGCTGAGCTTGTCAATCAGAAAGATCAGCAGTTTGGCAGTTTGAATCCCTAGCACCACCTAACGGAGTGAGCTCCTGTTACTTGTCCCACCTTCTGCCAACCTAGCAGTTCGAAAGCATGTAAAAATGCAAGTAGAAAAATAGGAACCACCTTTGGTGTAGTGTGTGTACCTTGGGCATGCATTCCATGCGCCTTTGGCATTTAGTCATGCTAGTCTGACCACAAAGACCTCTTTGGACAGCGCTGGCTCTTCAGCTTTGAAACAGAGGTGAGCACCCCCTCTAGAGTTGGGAACTACTAGTACATATGTGTGCGGAGAACTTTTACCTTTAATGATTCAAAATGTAGGCAAACTAGAAACTATCACACAACATGAAGCTTGGTGAGCCTTGTTGCTATTATGGTTTAAGAGTTAATACTCTTGCTTTGCCTGTAGTAGTTTTTTGGTTTTGACTAGAAAGATGTGTACAGGCAGAAATGAAAGAGTCAGTTTTATCCCATAGAGATGTTCTGGGTGAAATTATTCTTATATATATAGATATATTCTTAATATATGTGTGCACAGATGAATTCACAGACAAAGACCTTTCCAGGAACAAATGAACATTTCTCACCAAATTGTCTAATATCTTCTTTCTTGTACTATGATATGAAAATAATGCTTATAAACAATTTTATTTAAAAGTTTTAGGGTCTGCTTCTAGCCTTGTCTGGGATTGAAAGCAAGCAGGATCATGCCTAGTTAGTACTTGAATGAAGGACAAGCAGAGAAGACCAGGACTGTGGGCTAGATTGAGAAGAAGGCAATGGAAAAGTACTTCGATAATGTTGCTAAGAAAACTATATGGGTGTGTCCATGAAACTGCCAAGATTCTTTTTATGTTTATTGCATATTGTCCAAAATGATGAGAATTATTGGAGGATATCAGGTTTGTAAAAGAATGTTGAGACACCTCTATTATTTTGCCTTGTTCTTGCTCTGTCAGGCTTAACATATCATGAATGAAGGTGAATATACGTGTCCCAGTATGATCCAATCTGGGTCAGAGTTTCAGACTCATGCTGGAGCCCATCCTCAAGAACTTCTGTCTCAACAGACTATGAGACATTATGTATAATAGGGGTGCAGTTTGTTAAAGTTGGGGTATGATGTGAAATATCTTAGGAAAGATTTTCATTTTCCTGGAGCAGAATGGATGTGTTTGAGTTTATTCTGTTCTGATTGTCATTTTCCACAAAGTTCCTTTCCTAATCAATTTCTCTGGACCTTCTAGAAAAAAAAATCAAATCTCATTTTAGTCAGAGTTTTACCTGAATACAAATCATATCCATGAGAGCATTCTGAATGCATTCTAAGGAATACATATAGCTGGGATAAAATCCTTTTCTGCCACACATATTCATACTGAATGTATAGATGGTTGAAAAGAAATATAACACAGTATATAAGGTCCAGATTACAAAACTTCTGAAAATTATAATGTCTGACTGAGTGTTTGGCAGTATTCTCCCCTCTCATCTCATTGCACAAAATAAACTGTGTTTATTTTATTAAAGGACACATTTACATTATTTGCATTATTAGCAGAAATCTTATGTGGTGATTTTTCATGACTATTTCCCTGAAACTTTCCAGTGGTTGAGTAACGCGCCAGCCTTGCTAAGTCCTCTTATAGAGAGAAATCTATCTGGGCATGAAAGTAGAAATCTAGTATTTCTCTCAGTACACTTTGTTGTTTTCTCTATATCTATATAAATAGATTCTCAATATCACTATATTAGTTTTTATTTATACATTCAAACATTTGTTGTAGATTTGCACTAGTAGAATATTTAAATTAACAAGCGGAGTAGCAGCTTCATAGCCTGATTTCTGAAACCATAGTGTTTTTTTAAAAAAAAATGACATATTTGGCTAGATTTATTATTAAATCTAAGTCCTAATTTCAAAATCACAAAGCTTAGCTTCGTATAGCAGCTAAAATAAGATTTTGTTTTCCTACTACTGTTACTACAAGGGAATATTGCAGGGGGAAAATTTGTTTTGTACCAAATGGGTTTGTCCCTACTAGTTTAACTGGCACTTGACTAACCCTAATCTATTTTTAATCAGATCATTAATGATCCCACTTATTAGTTAATGAAGTTTAAGGGGTGGGAAAGAGACTGAAGTAATTAGACCAAATTCAATTATTTCTGCATGAAAACCAGTATAATGGTATTTCACTCTAAGGATTAAGCATGATATGTAATATATGGAGTAGCTGGAGGAAATATATGCAGTTCATACTAGAATTTGAATTAGGAAAAAAGGGAATTCAATAATAGATGAGAAAAGATATATTTAGCACCCATAGATAGATTTTCCTTTTTAGTAATGTACACAATTAAAATTAATGTACACATTTTTGTACTTTAAAACCAAGTAAGAGTTGTTAGTGTTTCATTGAGTTTGATATAAACTCAATCACATTAAACTTGCTGTGTGTTTTTTCTTTGTTCTTTCATCTGCTGATGTTAATGAGATATTAATTATCTAGTCAGTTTCTCTTGAAAGAGTAACTGAAAATGAATTAAAAACATGAATTGTACTCCTAAATCTGCTGTAATCAAAGTATGCAATTTCTTCTGTTTTAGATATTGTCAGCACTAAATAACTTTACTGGACTTGTCTTATTGTTGCTGATAAATTTAATTATATTATTCATGATTGAGTGACGTGACATACAGATTAGACGTAAAATCTAGAAACGAACTTTCAACAATGTAATTTTTGAACTCTGAATGAACTTCATAAAAGTAATTTGTTTTTTTCCAAAAGAGGATGGGAAAATGATTTTCATAGTAGAAATATACCATGATGGATGGTGGCTCAGTAGTACCACTGAAATATTAGACAACGCAAAACCTGTTAAGTTGAGTGATGGGAGAATTTATTTCCATTTCAATGCCCAATGCCTATCTTCTATTTGTGACATAGTGAAGTACATTTTTCATCATTTGATCTTCACCAAATATAATGCTTCTTTTTCAGTAAAAGGCATGACCTTTGGTTAAGAGTTAGAAGAACTGAAATCCAATACATTTGGTGGACACAATTTCTCATGTCAAATTTATTCCGTAATTCTTTCCTAGGTTGGTAGTACAGGTATCCCCTGATGTTGATTTATACAACTGTATTATTTTAGTCTTTATATTGGCTTTGTGATAAAAGAATTTCAGCTTTTTATGTTTAAAACAATAGAAATTGGCCACTGTTTCTTTGTATTTGTATAGTTTTTATTGTCATTGTACATCATGTATACAACGAAATTGGTTTTAGTCTCACTGGTACAATCCATGACAAAAATACAAACAACATAAATAGTATAAAGAATAATCCCTATGCAAGTAATTAGGAAAAAAAAAAGAGAAAGAAATAGAAAAAACTAGTCATACATTTCCATGTGTGCATGGAGTGATTTTAGTTGTATTTAAGAATCTGACAGCCCAAGGATAGAAACTATTTTAAAACCTATTTGTTCAGCTGGTTATGCTTTGATGTCTTCTGCCTGATGGTAGAAGTACGAAGAGACACTGACCAGGGGGTGAATCATCTCTGAGTATCTTCCTTATTCTGCTAAAGCAGCGAGACCTGGCAATGTCATCCAGTGGTGTTAGAGGGCAACCAAATTGATCACTCTCTGTAGTGCCTTCCTGTCCACAGCAGTTAAACCAGTGTATCATAATGTAATGCAGTATGTGAGGACACTTTCTATTGTGGATAAATAGAAAGAGGTCATCAGCCACCTGATTTTTTCGCAGGACTCTAAGGAAATTAAGTCTCTGCTGGGCCTTGCCAATCATCAGGGACGTGTTGTTTTTCCAGGTGAGATCTTGACTAATAAGCACTCCCAACAATTTAAAAGAGGAAACCCTCTCCACACATTCCCCCTTGATATACAGTGGGACAGATTCCTCTTTGTGCTTCTGGAAATCTAGCAACATCTTGGCTATTATCTTTTGAATAAACATAGCATAAAAATCTTATACATATTTTAAACTTTCAATAACTTTACTGATGAGCAAAATAAAAGACAAAGTGATTTTGGAAAAATAATTATTTTAATATATATTAATCATAGCCAGCACACACACACAGACACAGACACAGACACAGACACAGACACACGTGTGCGTGCGTGCGCTGGTCTTGTTGTATTCGGGTCTTTTCCCGTGTAAAATTGAGATTGTCTTGGCAACGTTTCAGCGAGGTCTCACTCTCCATCTTCAGGCTGGTGTTTTGCCTTTTCTACCAAGTTTTGAAGCTGTTTGCAGGTTATGATCTCTGGAAGTAGAGCAAAGGTAAGCTTTTCCATAGATTACTTGATAGTGTTTACAGCCAATGATTGGTAGTAAACAACAATCTTGAAAAAGAGCCATGGATCTTTTTTAGAGGCCGTGAGTATGTGTGTGGAATAGGAAATAATTCTTGATTGTGAACATAGTATTGCTGGAGCATCATCAGCTCAGTCAACCCAATTCACTCATTTGTTTCAGAAACTTTCAATACAGCTTCAAAAATACTTAACTTTAGAGTAGCCTTCTAGGAGGTTCTCCTTTCCCTGGTTGCTTGTTTGCCTCTACACCAATAATGATGTAGAATGCCTTTCATTGGCCAAGAAAAGGGCAATGATGTGATCTTTCCTAAATTTATATTTTAGTAAAATTTCAATTTAGTTGAAAAAAAAAATCATATATTTTACACTGGATTGTAGATGAGATCACAAACAATATCCATTCCACACAACATTAAACCATATATAATACTCTATGAACAAACACCATAACAGAATAAACAAGACTCCACTGAACTGGTCCCTAATGCTTGGGGTAAAAGTATTTGTTTTGTTCCTCAGAGAGCTACAAACCACAATATTTTCTTCTGGCCTTGTTATGAATTTTTTCCTCTCTGTTCCTTGCATTCCAATTCCTTATTGGAATGGAGTGGGAGTGGAGTGGGAGGAATTATTTTTCAAATTGATATGCTTTCCTGGTGAACAGTCATGTATTAAGTGTTGTTAATGTAAAATGTTAATCAGCCTGGATATAGAAAGCTTGTTCTGGTAGGGAAAAAAACTTGCTAATGTAAAAACAAGTTTCTCCATCTAACTAACAGCAGAAAACAGTCAATTTTCAGTTGGATCTAACCGTATGTTTAACAGATGCAGAGGAACATAGCTTATTAGCACTGGTGTTATAATGCTATTCCACTATATATATAGAATAATATGATGCAATATGACAATATGTTGTAATAAATAAATATTATACTGGTAAGATATTATTTAATAATTTTTAGTACACAGTATTTTGGACTAATGATATTTACATATCCTTTTATATTAGGGGTGCACTTTATTAGGTTCCATAAAATGTTTGGATGTAGCCTTGAGAGCCCCTCAACTTTTTAATAAGAGAGGTCATGGTGCATAATCATATTAACTATTCAGTCTCACTTTAAATGACTTATAACATAAATACAATCCTATTTTTTCTTTCTCCCTCTTTTATAAATCTAGATGCTCCTCATTTCAATTCTGCATCTTTGAATCCTAAGCCCAATCTATTTTACAATATATGCCTTCTCCTGTTATGCTTCTTAAAGAAAGAAGGGTACTTTTGGATGAAAAGGGACAACATCAGTGATGGGATTCAGCCGGTTCGCACCTATTCGGGAGAACCGGTTCGTAACTTTCTAAGCAGTTTGGAGAACCGGTTGTTGGAAGAAATCTTATTTTATTTTTTTCCCACTTTACAGGGCTAATCCTGTAAGGAAGGCAGGAAGGAAACATTCTGGTATTGTTTCTAGCCTCATCTTTATTGCCCTGCTTACAGAAACTGCCTCTCCAGTTAACCCTTATTACACTGTAACAACTAAGGCGAAGCGCCCATCTACGCGAGTTGGCCATAGCCACATTGTCACATAACCATCGAGCTATGCCTACCCAGCTGGTCATTATGGCAGAGAACTGGTTGTTAAATTATTTGAATCCCACCACTGGACAGCAACCTGGATACATAATGATTTAGGGGTGTTCAATCTGTGCACCTAAGTCTGCCATCTAGTTCGGTTTGTTGGATTGCATAAATAAAGCCGAGCCAATATTCTGTAAAACTGAAAAACAAATCCTGTAATCCAGCCATGGTGCTATCAATATTCTCCCTTTCTCTAGTTCTTGCATATCCTGTTATTCCCATTTAAGGTGGACTTTTTAGCTTTAAAGATACTTTTATTCCAGCATCTACTCTTGCAAGTAAGCAAAACATTACCAGATGGTTCATTGACCTGGCATGAAACACTATCTGAGCTGTAGCAAAGCAATTTAACAGTTACTGTTTCTAAGTCATATACCTCTACTAACTAGTAACTTCCCCATGGTGATTATAATATGAAAGAGATATTTGTGTATAGTCCAGCTATATTGCATTACATAATTTAATTAAAAAGTATGGGGCATCTTTACAAAGAGTTTGCATTCACTATTGTAATCTAAACGAAAATGTATTTTGACATTCTGACAATGTATAATAGGTTTGCATCCAGACATACAGAATTTGATAGAAGCATTGCATTATGCCATCAATTGTGTTAACAATATTACAAACAATACAAACAATAATAGCTGCAACAGCAGCTAAAAATGAAAAGCATCACTACTAATAGAAGCCCATTCTGCTCTTGATTGCTTTTCAAGAGAAGATTGATTTAGAAACCATTTGTCAATGTCACAAGTATATATTTTTTAAATTAATCTTTTTCATTATTGATCATAACACACCAACAAACTAAATGGTGAACAGTGACAGCTCAATGAAGCAAAAGAAAGGCATAAGATTTTAATAGCAATGCTATAGAAGCATATTGTTGAGTTTTTTAATGACATGTGGGCATACTCTTAGTTTACATCTAGCTAATTAACAATTCACTGGGAGTAATTCTCATTTATCACCATTCTGTACTTTTAGAGGATGATGTAATGTTGCCAGAATTTGGGAAAGCTGGCTGCCTCCTTCTCCCCCTCTCCTTCCTCTCCAAATGCTTTTCTGAAGGAATTCTCCAGTATGGGATGGACAATGGCATGAGACCAGACAGTCTCATTGCACATGGTTTGCTGTAGCCAGTGTTGAATATCTCTCCAAGGTGCAGTTGGTTGTTACGGAAGCTGAAAGATGGAGGTGGGGAAACTTACCCCAACACATTTTTTCCTTGTATATGTCTGGTTTCTCTGAGTCTGTAGAATTATTTCAGTGCTATCCCAGGCATATGTGGGATACCACATTTCATAGCATGGCATGGGTTAAGAAATCAGCATTGTTATTCTGTTCAGTTAAGTCTATTCAATGCTTCCTCAGAACTAGTAGGCTGATAAGACCAGCTTTTTGCAGTAATTCAGAAGGATATAATTGAAAAACAAAGGGAACAATCTGTGTTAGAAGGCTTGACCACAGCAATATTCAGAATGGAGTCATTTCCATCTGTAGTTAAAAATAAGTTATGCATTTGTTTTTTGTTCCCTGAATATAACTAACGTGTCATCCATTATAGCATTGGGAATCATCACTAGTTTGACTAATAACTTCTATGGTTTTATACTTGGCTTAAAGTATTTTAACTTACCTAGCTAATTTTTTTACATGGAAATAATAATATGCTAAAATGTATTCTTAGTTTCAAGTTGCTGCAAAAAAAAAGGGAAACCAAATTAATAGGACTGGTATACATACAAGACTTTTCATGTTTGGATGTCTAGCCGAGGGGTGTCAAACTGGTCTCCCAAACTCAGTTTTCAGCTGCCACAACCTCCTGCAATCCTCTGTCAGAAAAACGGAGCTGGGGAAGGCTGCATGTGGCCCTCCCGAGCTCCATTTTCACTGGCAGAGGGTTGCATGAGACTGTGGTAGCCGAAAACGGAGCTTGGAAGCTTATTTACTCTGGCAGAGTACTCGGGTCACTACAGGTGCCCCCGACACAAATGACGTTGAGTTGGCCATGCCCACTCCTTCCCACAAGGTCAAACACAACCCTGATGTGGACCTCAATGAAATCAAATTTGATACTCCTGGTTTAGCCAGTTGGCTGGTCTCATATTTTATAAGACACACTGTCAAATTAATCATTACTCTCCTGATTCATGAAACTTCATTTGATCAGTTCATCTCAAGATTTTTTTTAACAGTTGAGACTCTGAAGCACAACCCCTGGGATGTTCACGTCTCTTGTGTTATTGTTTCAGTTAATTTATGTATATTTTTAATGACATCAAAGTGGCAAGGTTCGAGGTTTCTTTTCTCTTTCTATATTGTCATTTGTAGATTTCAATTAGGTTTTGTGGTAATTTTTTCAGGTTCATTATTAGTCATTAGTTATTCAACATGAAGTTTTGGTGCAGTTTATTCAATTAGCTATTTCAAAAGAAAATAATCATAAAATTGTCTCTAGGTTACAGATCAATACTTGGCTTAGATTCATTGTTAATAGTATTTATTAAACTTATCCACAAAGATTATGCAATAAAGAGTTGTAAATGCTGCAAAATGGTAACATACCTACCTTTCTGAAAAACATCGAAAGGCAACTACAGTGACTTGAATTGGGGGAGGGTTTAATTTAAAATTTATGGTGAAGGCATTTTTCTCTTCTGACAAAAGGACAACAGGGACAGAGTTAGCTTGACCTTTCTTAACACAGTTCCAAAATATTAGGAAGTACTTTTCTATACTTTCTTTAGACATGCTTATGGTGATGGTAAGAATGAAAAGAGGACTTTAAAAAAAATCTTAAAATATAAATAGGCTGTCATGGAAGATTGTAATCTTTTAAATAGGCTAGTCACAATTCATGTAGGTTTTATTGAGAATAATTAGTGCTCCTTGAAACAATCTTATAGCCAGTTCTTTAACAAGGGGTTTATGTTCCATATAATAGCACTTAGACTTATATCCCACTTCACAGTGCTTTACAGCCCTCTCTAAGCGGTTTACAGAGTGAGCATATTGCCTCCAACAATCTGGGTCCTCATTTTACCGACCTCAGAAGGATGGAAGGCTGAGTCAACCTTGAGTCTCTGAAAATTGAAATGCTGGACTGCTGGCATGTGGCAGTCAATAAAAATAATCTGCAATACTGCATTCTAACCACTTTACCACCATGTAATAATCACCTCATTGATAGTCTGGTTGTAGAATTTTAGTCCAACTGAATGCTTACAGAAAATATCAACCTCTGTTCACTCGACTAGTAGTCTAAATAATACGTAATGGTGATATGGGATCACTATTTTACTTACTTCTTCAGTGACAGGACCCTTTGATATGTATGCAAAATATTCCTGCATATTGACATTTTGATTCAATAGTCTAATAATACATGAAAGAAATTCAGCATCAACTAAATTCTTACTCTTTATGTTGCCTTTTGGTGACCAAGAATATATCTCATTCACTTGAATTATGCTTCTGTTTCTTTCTTTTTTCCTAATCTACTTTTTCTTTTTCTTTTACTAACAAATAAGACCAATTTTTCATATACATAAACTTAAAAGCTTACATTGCCTGGTCTAAATCTATAACTAAGGACAGAGTCATATTGTTGATCGAAAAAGTAGAAAACCAGTCATTATTTATTTCCATTGATGTGGTGTTAAAGATTTTCAGTGTTCTGCTTTTGAATAAGATATAACTTTTTTTTAAAGTCATATTGATATGTTTGAATATGATTAAGGCTGTTCACTGCTTTCAGTGAGGCAGTCAGAAAAACACTAAGAGAGGTGTTCCAAGGGAAAAAGAATCTTTTTATGAGAGAGTTTATCACAAAGATAATGACAGATGAAGATCTTTATGATCATCAGTTTGATTATCTTGGACTCTCTCTTGCTCTGTCTGGATAGAACATTTCCTTACCCTCCAAAAGGATTATTTTTTCAGCTATTATTGACATTTTAAGAAAAAAATATAATGCAAATAGTGGTAAACTAAATCAAACAATAAAAACCAGCGATAAGGTTTGTGGGGGGAAAATGATGTTAGAAGGGACATAGCATGCAGACAAAATGATATCAAGAAGAAGTTTACTTAATGAAAAGGAAATCAGGCATTTTCATATTGGCATTGTTAAGGAGGGCAAGTGTATGGCGAATGAATGATTATATGGTCAAAAGGTTTGGATTGTATTCAGGAGTAGCACATAGGGATTAGAGGTTAAAAGGATGAGTCCATGCATCACATTATAAAGAATATGATATTAGTACAAAAAAGAGGGGGAAAGCCAGGCCTCTTGGGCAAGGATTAAAACTGAGAAATAATAATTGAGGTTGAAGAGAATACAAAAAGGTCTTTCTGTTGAAAATGGATAATTTTTTAAAGATAAAGCAAAAGCAGGATTTAATAAAGTGTACGCTATATAATTTTCTCATAATTCATGAAAATATCATACAAATGAATAATCCCATTTTGATTTAAGAGTTCCACTCTCATTATGGACAATGCCTCAACGTATGTTCCAGAAAGGAAGTCATGGTTGTGTTTATGAAATAGATTTGGAGTTACATGCATAATTACATGCATTTTGCTTGGAATAAAAATAATAAAAATACTGAGTACTCCTGTTTAAATGTTTTATTCATTTTCATTTTCAATTTTGTACATTCACTTATATACTGAATATTTGCAATAATAATAATATAATAATAAAAAAAGAAAAACCCCAACCTAAACACAACTCATCATAAACCCAACCTATCGCTTTCATACACCCCTTCTTCTCCCCCTCCAACTTTCCTTTCTCCCCCCAACGATCACCCCTCTTACTTCCCTTTCCCCTCCTATCTTCCTTTCTCGCCTTCCTCACCCTCCTTCCCCTCTCATCCTCCTTACATTCCCCTCTTCCTCCCTCCTTACTTCTCCCTCTTCCTTTCCTCTACTTCTCACTTTGGTGCATTTCTCTATTCCTTAATCTATTCATTTACTAAAAATTACGCTGAAAAGAAAAAAGAAGAAAAAAAAAATAAAAAGAAAAAAAAAGAGAAAAATAAAAAGAAAAGATAAGGAACAACAGTATACAAGTGTATTCTTCTTATTCTATATATTGAAACTATATCTCCACCCACCCACCCACCCCCAATGAACCCCCCTCCCTAATCCCCTCCGACTTCCCAGGTCCCACACCCGGCACCATTCACCTTCTAAAATATCTTATTAACAATAATAATGAAAATAAAATAAAAAGAACACTCCGAAAAGAAAAAAAACGAAAAAATAAATAAAAAAAAATTAAAAATCTTTTGCATTATGCTCAGCCTCCCATCATTCTTAAAATTTAAACAGTATAAATCATTCCATTTATATTTTGTCCTCGTCCCTTACTTCTTTGATATTTACCCCCATCTTCCTGTAGACTCTCCAGATAGCCTTTCTTAACCTTATATTCAAATATTAGTTTATACAAAAATCAATTTATCTTCAAATACAGAGCAGTCTAATCATACTTTCGCTACTCATCTTCCTACCCTTCGTTTCTCATCTCCATTCCTCCCAAGCCCAAATTCCATAAGATTAGGATCTCGCTCTTCACTTTAAAATCCTGAGCTTTTTATGTTATACTTCAAGCATGTAAATCCGTAAAATGTGTGCCCAAAATCCATACCACTTCATTCAATCCCAAGATCCCTTCATCAATATCCCGCTCCACCTTCCCTTCTGCCCCACTCCTCCCGACTCCATTCATCCCAAACCGCAATTCAAATAAATCTTAGTCCCCGCTTTCCTCACAGAAAGCAATTCATGCGCAGTTTGGATTGAAATTCAAATAAGTCTTATAAAAGTCCCGTACAATATCTGTCCAAAATAAGCAATGCTTCTTTCCATTCCTCATCGGTACACAGCTTTACCATTTCATACCAAACAGAAATCCTAAAATTTTAATCAGTCCAAGAGCTTAGAAAGTATTTTAAAGACATCGCTGGATCTATATTCTTTACTCTTCTGCCCTTCCGGAAAGAGAAGGCAACCCTCTGCCTTATAACCACGTGTCCCGCTGCTTTAAAAGTATGGCTAAATCCTCAGTTTCCGCTCTTCTGCCTCTCCAGTAGGGGGAGAACAACTCCCTCCATCTTGTAACCAAGTAAGTTGCTGCTTGTCTTTCCTTCACCTTGTCCTTCCGCATTTCCGAGTGAGTCAAGAAGCCCCACCTTCAGAGTTTTATAATAAAAGTCCCGAGCTTCCGAAACAGAATTAATACGAAATCTTTGATTTTCGAGTGTAACTGTGATTCCAACTGGAGCTTCCCATTTATACTGTATTTGACGATTTCTAAGTTCTTGGGTTAAAAAAGTATAGCCTCTCCTTGCTTGCAGCATCTGGAGCGGGATTTCTTTAAAGACAAACAAATCATGGCCATCGATTCGGAGCCTGTTGTTGTAAAACTTTTGGGTGATCGCATTTCTGGATTCTCTTGTGAAAAAGTATATAATTATGTCTCTTGGAAGCTGTCGTTGTTCTGCTACACACGAATTCTGGCGATAGATTTTTCGAATATTCCAATCAAAATTGAATCCCGGACCTCCCACCGCTTGGCTGAAAGCTTCTACAAACGTCTGTTTCAAGTTCTCTCCTTTCTTTTCGGGCAGTCCTCTGACTCTTATTGCAAACGCCTTTCTGTTATAATTTATCATTATAAGTTGTGTTTGAGTATCTCTAATCTCTTGTTGTAATGCTTGGATGTTGGAAGTCAAATTAGAATTAGCCTCCTCCAAAGTTTCCAGTTTAGTCTCCATTTCTTCGATATAATCTGTCAAAGTAGACATAGCTTCAAACATATCCACCTTTATTTGGGCAATTTTAGTCTGTATTTTGTCGCATAAATCCAGCACAAATTCTTTGATTTCTTGTTTAAAATCATTGAGTATTTGAAAAAGAAGCTCCTGTGTCAAGGAATCTCCAGTAGGGGGTGTAGGAGGCAAAGGCAGCGATTTACTAACAAGTTCTTTAAGCACATGCGGGGGGGGGGTTTGCCTGCTTAGACCTGGGAGGCATTATAGATAAAAGCTGAGAATAAACAGATAAACAGTGTCTTCACCTGGTCAGTTCTCAATAAATTATTTGTAGATTTTGCTTGTTAATGAGTAGCAGTCTCCGGGGAGATAAAGCCGGTTAATTGCGTCATCAATCACCAACACAGTAAAAACGCCATCTTGTAGCACGGTTGAACAAAGAAGTTTCAAAGGAAAAACAAGGCTGGTGTTTAGATAGTTATAAAAAAAGGAACATCACAGGAGTAAGACCCGCTCGTGTTAGCCTTAAGTTGCTTTAAGCAATTTATCATTGTCCTGAGGGGGGGGATCGCCTGTCTAGGGCTGCAAAAAGGCAGCTGCGAGGAACTGGCTGGAGATAAGAGCTCAGTTACGCTGGATCTCTTCTCCGTTCGCAGCCCCCAAAAAAAGAGGGCTGTGAACTACGAATAAATCCTAGCATCTGGGCTTCTGCCTGCCCCTTTCTGCCAAAAAGGGGTGATATCTATTGATCTTAATTAGATATACAGACCAGAACTCTGAGAGGGGCTCCGTTGAGCTCCTTCGGCGACAGGCTCCGCCCCCAGGAAGTCTCAAAAATACTGAGTACTGATATCACACAAAACAAAGAATTTGCTTGCATCGAAAAGATAGCTACACATCTTGAGGAGAAAGTTGTTTGAGATCCAGAAAGCATTATTTATTTTAGTTCTGACTTTCAGCAAAAATTCAGAAAATTCATACCATTCAGTAATTACGGTTTGTTTATCTTAATCATCCAGAAGCTTCCTTGCAGAATATAGATTTTATGTTCATATCTTTATATTTTATTATCAAATTATTGAAAATTCCCACCAAAGATAATTCTACAATTAAAATTCAATCTTTTTCTGTACTGTGATTCAATACTTTGAGATTAATACCACCATCAAAAGGTAATAAACTTATCCTTGATGCCAAATCATCTGAGAAGAGGTGAGCCCTTGGTAAAGAAGGTTCTCTCAGTTTTCCCAGGAAAAATACCATGATTATGAAGATAATCCTCCATAGTTCCTTGGAGAAAGTGCAAAACAAATAATGTATTCATAATATGACTTTTTTTCTCAGAACTCACTCTCCTCCACTCCAGGAGAAGGTTACTGCAAAATCTCCATTTCCTCCCGATCAGCTGGGACTCAGGAGGCAGAGAATAGATGGGGGTGGGGCCAGTCAGAGGTGGTATTTACCGGTTCTCCGAACTACTCAAAATTTCCACTACTGGTTCTCCAGAACTGATCAGAACCTGCTGAATACCACCTCTGATGTACTGTATATGTGTATGTGTATGTGTTTGTGTGTGCTCGTGTGTGTGTATACCCTTTCATTACTTGAAGGGTTCTTGGTGCTTTCTGAGCTTGTTTGTTTTCTTGCAGATGTTTCATTACCCAAACTAGGTAATATCATCAGTGCTAGTAAGGAGTGAGGTTTGTTGTCAGTTTATAATTTTGGTGGCTTGCTGTCAGTATTGGTGGGGATGGTCTTAGAAATTCTTTGGTTGGGCTGTGTTGTGGCCCAGCAAGAGCCGTTGGAGCTGCAAACAGACTCCACCAGCGAGCGGCCTTATGAGTTGCCTCTAGAAGAGGTGGAGGATCCTGGACAGGGTTCCGACTCCGAGCAGGGCGCAGAGAGGCTGGTTGGCCACCAAGAGGCACCTGAGGTATGGAGCAGCGGTGAGAGCCGAAGGGAGTGTGCTCCTAAGGTCATGCCTTGGAGTAGTGCTGAGGAGACAAGGGTCCTGGATGCCCGGCACACCGGGCAGATTGACGTAGAGAGCAGCTACGCAGTTACAAAAGATAATTGGACCCAGGTGATTGTAATTCGGCTCCTCTCAAGATAGTATTTAAAGAGAGACTGGGAGGAGCCTGGTTTTGCAGGATTCAACATCATTCCTAACGCTGGAGAAGCTGTTATCTGTCAAAGTCTGAGTTGCTGCCAAGGTTCTTATCTGTTTGTTATGCTTGGCTTTCAGCCACCGAGGTTTTGGTTTCTTGCTAATAAAGTGCTGTGAAATTCCAGTTAAACTTGTCTCAGCATTGATGCATTCTAAATCAAACAAATTCATGACCAATTTGCTCACATAAATGCCATAAGTATCAGTATTCTTATGCTGTAGACAAAGATGAGGCTGAAGTCAGGTTGATATCTGCAGGAGAAATGGAGGAAGAGGTTGAGGGTTAGGAATAAAGCATGCATATGTTGCCACTGCAAATATCAACATTATGTACCTTCATCTAAAGCAGGAGTTTCATTGAAGGCCGCACCAGGATTGTGTTTGACCTTGTGGAGGCTGGGGGGGGGGTATGGTCAGAATGGGCATGGCCAGCTTGACATCACTTGTGTTGGGGGCTCCTGTGGTGGCCTGAATGCTCTGCCAGTGAAAATGGGCACCCAAGCTCCATTTTTGGCTGCAATGGCCTCCTGCAACCCTGTGCCAGTGAAAACGAAGCTTGAAAACGGAGCTCCATTTTCACTGGCAGAAGGTTGCAGGAAGCCGTCGCAGCCAAAAATGGAGCTTGGGAGCCCGTTTTTGCTGGCAGATACATTGTGGGCCAGTCTTTTGCTGTTTCCAGGACTGCCCCATAAGCCAGATCTAAACACCCATAGACTGGATCCAGCCCCTGGTCCTGAGTTTGACACCTCTGATCTAGATATTAAAGACATCTCAATATCTCCTCTTTGCTGTACTACATAAACAAATTACAAAATAATTCTAGTGAAGTGATAAAAATAGCATTCTAAATTTGCAAGCCTCATATGCAAGAGGTGTAGTGCCTAACATGTAGAAGAAATACTTTTTTATTGTTCTTGCTGAATCCTTTTTCCCCAGTATTGCTTCACAGAGTAATTGCAGTTAGTAGTAATGAGCGATCAATATTTCTAGCAACAGCACTAAAGAATAATCTTTCAATTATTGATTTTTGGCTCCTTATGATTCTTAGCTGGAATACTATTTTCATCTTCAGCAAATCAAGACTGAAACATTGTTTAACCTTGCTAGAAAACAGTGATCTTAAAAACATATGAGCAACAACCTAGATAAAGGTGTAAGAGAGAACACTTACTGAACAGAAATCAAAGGACAATTTTCATACATAATATAATGTAGAACATAGAGTCCAGTGATGCTTTTGAAGTTCTTTATCAAAGCATTGTAATGGATACATGTAGAAAACCAGTGGGTAAAAGTTCTCCCTGAGTCATTAGGATAATATCATGGAAAAAGTAAGAAAATATTATCTACTATAGGCACTTCATTATTCTGAAAATGTTCTTAGACTAATTGTAAGAGTCTTAAGTCTTAAGAAAACTAACATAATTTACTTATTAAGACATATATGTATGCATGCTTGTATGTTTTTGTTATTTTAGTAAAACCACAATAGGATATTTGGTTACTTCTACTTATTATTTCTTCCTCAACATGAGTGGTTAAGTGGTTTATATTTATTTGATCTGATAAAATGAAGCTACAATTCAAGTATACATAAATTCCCCACTTAATAAGTAACACATCTAAAATGCAACATCAAATGATACAAGTAATAATGCAAGAACCTTGAACTATCAGTCATTATAATAAATATAGCATATACAATACAATAAATAAAGTTGATTGTCCCAAGCTATCCATCCTATTACAGGAAGAGGACTTTTGGTTTCACTTTCCATTTTAATATAGTGTGCTTCTCAATAAGAGCTAAAATTAAATGTGATTGTATAAAGGAAGTCTCTCAGAAGTTAGATAAGTTGTTAACGAATGTATGCTTTCTTGCGACTTCAGTTAATAAGTCTAAGTTGAATTTTTTGATCATCATCATGTTTAGAAAAAAGGGTTCTAGTTTGTATTAAATTGGAATCCTTCAATGAGCTAAAGGTGATTAAAGATATGGGTACTGGTGGTAACTGCCTATCCTCTTTGCGCAACCTTTTCAGAATTTTGACATGCAGCTGCTTGACAAAAGGGGCTGATTTATATATTTATATATAAATATATATTTAAGGAATGTCTTATAGCTAAGGTGACCAGATTTTCAGATTGGTAAAAAGGGACACCTTTGACCCGGGGGGGGGGGGGGGCGTGATTAAAAATTTTATACGGAGCAACAAAAATTTTCATACAACACAAAAATAGTATTGTAATATTTTTTTTATTTCAACATAACTACAATTTACAAATATAATACGTTTATTTACATTTATATTTATTAAATATATTGACAAAAATTATGTACAGTACAAATATAATACATTTATTTACATTTATATTTATTAAATATATTGACAAAAATTATGTACAGAATAATTTTACTCTTTGGCATATTTCTCACTTGAGTGAATTTTTTTTAGTAGATTGCTGTCATTGTTTAAAAGGTCATGAAATTTTTCACACGAATTTGTTAAATTGTATTTCACACATAAAATGGCTTTCAAAGTCTCAACACTTAATTGTGATTTTTCTGATGTCCACACTTGATTTACCGTAGAAAAAACGCGTTCAGTCGCAGCATTAGTTCCTGGTAAGGACAGCCCGTATTCCACAATTTTTAATACATTATTGTATGAAATATGGTTTGTTTGAAAATGATGAAATATTTCTAGCCATTTGTTCTCTATTGTCATTTTTGCTGATGCCCAAGATTCAACCTTTTCCTTATTCATATATTGTTTTAAATATGATACCTCAGTAAAAAGATTAGTTTCAGAAATATCACTATTTGGGAAATTTTGATTAATACGATTGAATGATTTTTGCACATCATGCCAATCAAGTTCTTTTTTTAATGCAACCCAATTAAAATGTTCAATATCATTATAATGTACCGTCCACTCTTCTAAATAATCTACACAATTACTATAGAACTTTTTAACATGATTCATGATGTCTGCAAGATTTATTGCACCTTGTTCTTCTAGCTGGCTTATACTATTACGGATAGTTATGGGAATAAAATTATTTTCTAACCGCTCTTGACACTGAAATTTTAAATTATTAAGTTCATTTGCTACTTTGATTACCGAAATTTTGTCACCTTCAATAAATTTTATACTATTTTGAAAAACAGCTGCTTGATTGTGTACAAACTCTAGCCAAATTTTTGAAGATTCTTTTTCAAAAAACTCTTCTAAAATTCTAGGACATTTATCCTGTGATAGAAAGTAGGACTTCAAAGGATCGTATGTTTGCAAAATTCTTTCGACAGCTGGCAAAAGAGCTAACCAGCGCGTTTGACTGTATCCAAGTATTTTGCGATATTTGACTTCCGCATTTTTACAAAATTCTTTAAGCATTTCAACGCGCACAGTGTATATATAGAAATAAGAATATATTTTAACAATAATATTTTCCACATCTATGGGCAACAAGTCAGCAGCTGTTTGAATGGCGTTATGTATTATGTGCGCTGCACAACCAACACCAATAATGTTTTAATTAAGCTTTTTGTTTAATTTATAAAAAATATTATTTGTACCTCTTCTCGCTTTTCCTCCAAAATTTGCATTCGTATTGTCTCCACAATATGCAATTATTTTGTGTTTTAAATTGTTTTGTTCCAAAATATTAACAATGGAACTGAAAATTATTTCCGAAGTTTCGCCAGGCAAAGAAACAAAATCTAAAATTCTAATTTGTATTCCAGTTCCTGAATCAAAAAATCTAATAAGGGTTGGAAATAATTTGATATCCTTATGATTAGATGCATCAGAATATATGGATACAAAATTAATTTTCTCTAGATTTTTGTTTAATTCTGAAAATGCATATGGGGAAAGCACATTACGCACAATTGCCTCGGATTTTGTTCTAGCACAGGTAAATTTTTTGTTGAATAACTTTTTGACAACTTGTAATGTACAGTCCATAGATCTGAAGGAATGATTGTGATTAATAGCATGAAAAGACATAAGTCCTTCTGCTAATGCTAATTTCTTTTCTTCGTCTGCATACGTTGGTTTACGAAAATATTCCTGCATTCTGGAGGAAGATGCAGCAGCATTTACACATCTTTTATGTTTCTGCATCTCCAAGTGCTTTGTAATATCATGCCTCCCACCGTGAGAAATAGAAAATTCACCATTACATTTCTCACATCTTACTATGTGATCGCTTTTAGTTTTTTTAAGAAAAGGAAATTCACTTCTTAGATCATCGTTGAATTTGCATCCTCTTTTCTTACTCATTATGTTAATAATCTAAAAAAAAATTAAAATTATATGATTTTATACGATATAAAATTCAACGAGGGTGAAACACACTAAATCTGGCAAAGCTGCCTTGCACCAACCTGGCCTGCCCATAGAATAGCAGCCACTTTGAGACACATAAACCTGGTCTGAACATATTGCATCACAAAGAAAACATTTGCAAAAAGGAACATTTCTTGTAGTAAATATATTTTATAAACAATTTAAAAATAAAAATCCCCCCAAAATAATAAAAAAGGTATTCTATAAATAAAAGAAATCCTTAAAAACCATTGTTAAGTATTACACCAGCAATAATTTATACTGTCACCATTTCAAACTATTCCACACAGAATAAATTGAAGTAAAATCATTTTTAAAAATTCTATACTCAATACTTTGAAATGGACTCAGGAGTCATGATTGACACTGAGTGAATTTGCACTTCTAATAATCAGGAAGATACAATGGCATTGAAAAAAGTGACTGATGACCATTTTTCACACTTAGCGACCATCAGAAATACGAATCTGTTGCCAAACATCAACATTTTGATCGCGTGACCATGAGGATGCCACAACGGTCGCTAAGTGTTAAAATGGTAGCTAAGTGTGAAAAATGGTCATCAGTCACTTTTTTCAATGCCATTGTATCTTCCTGATTATTAAAAGTGCAAATTCATTCAGTGTCAATCATGACTCGTGAGTCCATTTCAAAGTATTGTGCATAGAAATTTTAAAAATGGCTTGTTTCAATTTATTTTGGATAGAATCTTTTTTTAAATAGTCTAAGACAATTTAAAAAAAAGAATCAACACAGAATAACACTATTTTAAAAAATCATATGCACAAAAAATAAAATATTATTTTAAAATACATTAAAAAAGAAAAGAAAAAAACCCGGCTCACTTACCAGCAGGCAGGCAGAGTCAGCAGATCTTCGCAGCGATGGATGGAAGCACACAGGGAGCCTATATACGCAACTGCAGTAACAATGACAATGATGAAGGATTGGATTGAGTTAAAGAATAAAAGAATTCTGATCTTAGAAGGCCATGACCTGCAGGCAGGCTGGCATAATTTCTTATGGAATGACAAACATAAAACGCACAAATACTTTCAAAATCATTTAATTAGGAGAACTTTACTGCAACAATGGCTCAAAATCAAAAAAATCCACTATGTGAAAATCCCAAATTGTCTATCACCAACAGAAAGAACAACACACCCAAATTTTACAGATTGGAACAAAATTCTAAGATACAGAGATCTAATTGACAGACAGGGAAATTTAAAAACAATTGAAGAATTGGCAGATCAGAATATGAAAGGTAATTGGCTAACTACCTCCAAATTAAAACTAAATACAATAAAGACACTAAAATATATGGTATTGAAACAGAACCACACGAATTGGATAAAATTATTCAAAGTCTGGACAGAAAGATGATAGGGAAAATGTACAAATTCCTCTTGAAGTATCAAATGGAAGAGGAAATTGTAAAAGAACCAATGATAAAATGGGCACAGAACTTTGGCTATAACATTGAACTAGACAAATGGGAAAAATTTTGGGGAATAAATTTAAGAATGACACTATCAATCCCATACAAGGAAAACCAGTACAAAATGCTTTATTATAGATGGCATCTGGCACCGTCAAGGTTGCCCAAAATTTCAACAAATACCTCGCTAAATTGCTGGAAATGTAATTCAATACATCATGGCACAAATTATCATTTATGGTGGACTTGTGAAGAGGCAAAAAAATTCTGGAAAAGGATCAAAAATTGGTTGGAAGAAATAACAAAGGTTAAGTTAGATTGAAAACCTGAACTCTTTCTATTAGGAATTATACCGACGAAATACAAAAAAGAAATACAATATCTAATATTACGTATACTTACAGCAGCAAGGATAGCTTTCGCCCAGAAGTGGAAAAATAAACTAAACCTAAATGAAGAAGAAATAATAAGAAAAATTATGGACTGTGCCGAAATGGATAAATTAACGAAAGAAATACAGGGAAAAGAAGAATCAGAATTTTATTGGATATGGGATAATTGGTATATAGTTGGATGGAACAAAGGAATCACAGACAGTGGTCACATTGTTCTAACATCTTTAAAATCAACTTTTGGAACATCTCTGACTAAACACTGATTAAGGCCTTAGGAAACAGAAAGTCAGATGATTTGCACACTATTTTCTTAATTGTTCTATGGCATATATACAAAGCTGTAACTTCAGTAAAATAATTACTTTTATTAGAATAAACTTCTGCCACAGCCTCTAAGTTTACTTACACAGGTAAGTTTCTACCACTTCTCAACATCAGAGTCAAAACTTTTTTTTTAATTAGAGGAGACAATCTTTCATGGCAGATTTTTAAAACTCAAAGATCTCTAGTATTAGAGAATATTGGTATTTTGAGATTATAGGGGCCGCCACGCCGGCAGAAGCTCCGTGAGTCGTGACTGAGTGGAAGTTAGTTAACTGCACAGGGGAGGGCGACGGGAAGCGACCACGCCTCGTGGACTTGCGACGTGGTCGCTAGGAACCGCAGCACCGGCAGAAGCTCCGTGAGTCCGTGACCGAGTGGAAGTTCTCCACGCGAGTGGCGGCAGCTGTTTCACTCATGCAGAGAACTTCCACTTGGTTCCGGAGCTTCTGGCGCCCGTGGCTGCGCAGCACAGGGGCTGGCTGTGACGCGAGGTGAAACTGAACTCCACAAAGGGGGAGAAGGAGGAGAGGAGGGCTGTCTCCTCCCCCCAGCGCCTCCCGATTCCCACCGGTACCAGTCCATTCCATTACTCACCGGTGAGTTAAGCTAAGCCTAAGCAGCTGCAACCGAAACAAAAGACGAAATGAAATGGAGACTTGGGCAGGTGTGCTAAGCTAAGCGGAGTCCAGCCAATCAGTGAGCTGGCTGGGATGGAAGATTTTCAGCATGCGGCATGCTGAAAATTTTCCATCCCAGCCAGTTCATTGATTGGCTGGAGTCCAGGCCAATCAGTGAGCAGCAGGCTGGGCTGGCTTAGATTTTTGTGTAGGATAGAATGGAACGAGCCAGCGAGCTAGCTGCTAGCAGCTGATGGGAGGGGGAGTGGGGGAGCTGCGAGCGCCAAAATAAAGCGTGTTTTTTTAAGAACGGCCCGGGACACAGGAAAATTAATGAAAAGGCGTCCCTATCCCGCCAAATGCGGGATGTCTGGTCACCCTACTTATAGTTTCCTTATTGTTTTTTCCAATAACAATTAACAATTCTCCTTTCTCTTTTTGTATTCGTTGTCATCATTAAAGTAGATTAGAGCAGAAGGAAAATGTTAATGGTTAAGGTTCATAGTCAATACTAGAGGGCCATGTTGATCTCTTAATAGATTTGGATGAACTTTTCTTAATGGGAAACATTTCAGTTGAGCATAAGTTATCATGGAGATAGTTTGGCATTTGAACGTTCTTGAGCAGATACTCAAATACTGAATCTCATAGACTGGATAAACCAAATATCTACTAGTCAGAACAATGGGTGCTGTTCGGAGACTCCCATGGCAATCCTAGTGGAAACCAAATAACCCAAAGGAACAACTTTCTCTGCTCTTGGGTTAGATCAATGCAACAACACATGAAATCAGACTAATTTTCAATTAAGAACCAACATATACTCTATTCCAGCTATAATCTCATTTTTGTTTCTCATGCAGTTTTTTTTTTTTTCATTCTTTTTTTTTTTTTTTTTTTTTTTTTTTTTTTTTGCACAGGCTCAGCTATTAAATTTATTGTGCTTGGGGCCGTAAACTGTAAAAAAAAGGCAATCAAAATACTACTTTACTACATTATTTCCAGCACCACCGAATACCGTATTTTTCGAAGCATAAGACACACCTTTTTCCCTCAAAAAGAGGCTGAAAATCTGGGTGCGTCTTATACATTGAATACCACTTTTTTGCCTCCCAAAATCCTGCCCCCTTCACCAAAATGGCCCAGCATACTTTTTAGGAGGCTTTCAGAGAGCTCCTGGGGGCTGGGGAGGGCAGAAATGAGCGAAAAAAGGCTCGTTTGACAAAAAATGGGCCCGTTTTCGCAAAGAAACTGCCCATTTTTTGATTGTTTGTGCCCCCACCCCACCCCCAGGAGCACTCCACAAGCCTCCCAAATGTTATTCATGTCCTTTTTTTGAAAAAAAATGGGTCCATTTTTGCAAAAAATGGGCCGTCGTTGGGAGGTTTGAAGAGTGCAAAAAAAATTTTTTTTTTTTAAATTTGCCTCTTCAAAACTTTGGTGCATCTTATACTCCGAAAAATACAGTAGCTGTAGTTCTTTTTTTTTTTTTTTTTTGTTCTTTACAATTTTTATTTATTTATTTTTCTTAACACATATTGTATTTCCCCCCTCCCCCTCCCCCCAAATCCCCACCTCCCTTCCCTCCCCCCGACTTCCCAAAGACCATACGTGGTATAATTTTTGAACAATCACAGTCTGAAATATCTCTACATTGAACTCAGCTTCTTACTGTTACCCAAATTTAAAACAATTTAAATTATTACTGATACTAAGCATAAGCTATCTGGAGTTTTTTAGTCCCATATTTACTTTTTATGTAATCAATCCACTTTTTCCAGTCTCTTTTGTATCTCTCGTTTGAGTGTTCTTTGAGATATGCTGAGATTTTGGCCATTTCGGCTAAGTTCATAACTTTCAAAGTCCATTCTTGAATTATAGGTAAATCTTTCTTCTTCCAATACTGCGCCACCAAGAGTCTTGCTGCCGTTATTAAATACAGGATCAAATTAGTCTCTGCTACTGTAAAATCAATGCATATACCCAGTAAAAACAACTGGGGGGTAAATTTTATCCTTCTTTTGAAGATGTTTTGCAGGATCCACCATATTTTTATCCAAAATGCCTTAACATTACGACATGTCCACCATATATGAAAATATGTAGCATCACAAGAACCACATCTCCAACATTTAGGTTGAACATTTGGATACATAGAGGCAAGCTTTTTAGGATCTAGGTGCCATCTATAAAACATCTTATAAAAATTTTCTCTCAAGTTTTGTGCTTGTGTAAATTTCACATTTCTTACCCAGATTCTTTCCCATGTTTCAAGCATTATTGGTTCCTCGACATTCTGAGCCCATTTTATCATACAATCCTTAATCAGTTCCGTTTCAGAATCCATCTGTACTAATACATTATATATCCTCTTTATATGCATTGAGCTTTGATCTCTTATTTGTTTAAACAAATTATCCTCAACTTTTACAAAGCCAATTTTTTGATCTGTTTTCCACCTAGCTTGTAGTTGACCATACTGAAACCACGTTTGAACTACCTTCTCTTCTTTAAGTACCTCTAAAGATTTTAGTTCCATCACCCCTCTTTCTGAGATAAGAAGTTGTCTATAGGTGGTTCTATCGAGTTTTTGTTCTACATTCATATTTTCAATTGCATGTCTAGGAATTGCCCACATGGGCACTTTATCATTTAGTTTATGTTGATATTTTTTCCAAACCCGCAATAAAGCATTTCTTAAGATGTGATTTTTAAATTTCTTATCCGTTTTTTTGTTAAATAACAGGTAAGCATGCCAACCATATAACAAATCATATCCCTCGATATTCAAAATTCTGTCATTAGTTAGATGAATCCAATCACTAATTGCAGATAATGCCACTGCGTCATAGTATAATTTTAAGTTAGGTAATTTCAATCCTCCTCTTTCACGTGCATCTTGCATTATTTTCATCTTTACCCTCGGCTTCTTTCCTGCCCACACAAATTTGTTGATACCCTTCTGCCATTCTAGAAGATTCGCATCTCTTTTAAGTATTGGTAACATTTGAAAAAGAAATAAAAATTTTGGTAAAATGTTCATTTTTACTGCCGCTATTCTACCCAGCAAGGACAAATGCAGTTTTTCCCACCTTTTCAACTCCAACTGTGTACTATGCCAAAGTGGTTCATAATTATACTTGTATAATTTCCCATTTGAGATTAAAATATTAACTCCAAGATATTTAACTTTTTTAACTACCTCACATCTTAGCGTCGCCCCCAGTTCTTCCTTCTGTTTGATAGTCATATTTATAGCTATTATTTTGGTTTTTCCTAGATTTATTTTAAATCCCGAGACTTGACCATATTGATTGATCGTATTCAATAATACCCTACTAGTTTCCTGCGGTTGCTCCAATATTATAACCAGATCATCCGCAAATGCACGAACTCTATATTCTTGCTGTCTAATTTTGATCCCTTTTAGACCGCCCAGGCCCCGTATCTTATTCAACAGTATTTCCAAAGTTATAATAAACAATAATGGGGACAGAGGACAGCCCTGTCTTGTACCTTTTTCAATTTGAAAGGAGTCTGTCAGACTTCCATTGACAATGATCTGGGCTGTTTGCTGCTGATATATTGCACCAATTGACCGTAAAAAGCCATCTCCTATCTGCATTTTTTGCAATGTCTTCAGCAGGAATTGCCAATTAACTCGATCAAAGGCTTTCTCCGCATCCAAAAATATGAATGCGGCCGGGATTTGATTGTTCTTTCCCAGGTATTCTAAAGCGTTGATAATTAATCTAACGTTATCCTTCATCTCATGCAGTTTTGATGTAAGAAAGAAAGAAAACCTCTCTGGAGGGGGGATTTGTACCTTCAAATTTTTGACAAATAATCAGCAGTCCACTTTCCCTAATGTGAAACAAATCTCAGAAGCACGCTGTATTTTATCTGAGTTCTGGTATTCCTTTTCTTGGATAAAGTTTTGCTAAAAAGCTATGACATAATTATCAAGTACAAAAAAATTATGGTGGGTGTGGACTAATGTATGCATTCATAACATTGTAAGAAAACTCTTTCTTATTGTTAAATGAAATTGAAAGCTGTAATTAAGCCTGTAATAATGTATCTATCAGACCTTTCATTCTAGCAGAGATAAGTGGGCCCCATTATCAAAGCAACAAGGGGAAAATGGGTCTCAAGTCCAAAAAAAGCAGAAAGTGCAAGTGGTTCAGACAGACACTAATTCACATCATTTTAACATGGGGAGCAGACACAGCACAATCAGATTTCCAATATTGTGTTTTTATAGCTAATCCCAACAAAAGTAGCCTTAGCTTTTCTGTTCTGGGATATCAGGTAGGCTGGCAAGATATGGTGAGGAAATTGAGTCACAAACAGGAAGATGCATTTCCCACAAATTTCCATGAAGAAGTATTTTTCTGTGCAGGAATTTTATAAGACATTAAATGATTCCATATCTTAAACTAGAAATGGAATTATGACCCAATAATGTATTCATCCCTAAAGAGGGAATGAAATATATGCCTTTCCTCATCAAAGTAACTTCAAGAAAAACAACTGTTTTCTTTAGGGGTTGAATGCCAATTAGTTTTATAAATGGTAGCTGTGCTTTCCCTCCCTACCGCCACTACCCCAATTCTATTGCATTCAGGTTGCTTTATCTTATGCATTTATCACAGATTTATTTTATTTTTTATTTATTTATATCCTACCTTTAACATTATTTTTATAAATAACTCAAGGTGGTGAACATACATAGTACTTCCTCCTCCTGTTTTCCCAACAACAGCAATCCTGTGAGGTGATTTGGGCTGAGAGAATAACTTCCCCAAAGTCACCCAGTTGGCTTTCGTGCCATTAGAATATTGACTGTATTGTATATTTGACTTCTATTTAAAATTTGATATTGGAATAGATAGATAAATGTACAACATATAATTATGTCGTAACATGGAGTAAATTTAAAACAGTATGGAGATAGATGCATGAATTTATATTCATAGAATCATAGGGCTGGAAGGAACCTTGAAGGTCTTCCAGTCTAGTCTGCTCAAGGCAGTAGCCTTATACCATCCCAGTGAAATGATTGTCCAGTCTATTTTTGAAAACCAGATATTAAGAGTATTATGAGAGTAGCTCATATTTGTGATGTGTTATTCTGCCCTTTGATCTCAAGGGAATGTTTCTATGGGGAATGTATAGCAACTTTCATCCACCTGTACCTTTCAGATTAATAGATAATAACAATATATAATTTATTAGTTGCAATGTAACCAGTTGCAATGTATGGCTGTGAAAATTGGACCATAAGAAAGACTGAACGCCAAAGAATTGAGGTCTTTGAACTATGGTTCTGGAGAAGACTCCTGCGAGTCCTTTGGATTGCAAGACGATCAAACTGGTCAGTCCTAGAGGAGATCAACCCAGACTGCTCTTTAGAAGGCCAGATCCTGAAGATGAAACTCAAATACTTTGGCCACCTAATGAAAAGGAAGGATTCACTGGAGAAGAGTCTAATGCTGGGAAAGATTGAGGGCAAAAGAAGAAGGGGATGACAGAGAATGAGGTGGCTGGATGGAGTCACCGAAGTAGTGGGAGTGAGCTTAAATGGACTCCAGATGATGGTAGAGGACAGGAAGGCCCTGGAGGAATGGGGCTCGTGATGGGTCAGACATTACTTCGCAACTAACAACAACAACAATTTATTAGAGCAAGTTCACAAGTATGATAAGAACTCTGGATCAATAAAAATAATTTTGATCAATAAAAACATTTTATTTGTGTGAAACAAGTAAAAATGATAATTTAGTGAGACACTCATAACCTAATTTTACAGCAATTAAATAGGTACAAAATGACTAAAGTTTGGCCTATACATGCTTTCAATTTTAAGAAATTTGAACAGAATTTAACAGAAAACAAATTCAACAGAAAATATTGCTTATAATATATAAAGTTTCATTCCTTTGTTTGAAGCATCATTTTTAAGAAGCATCATTCTATAATTGAGTCATATGTTCTTTGTATGGAACATGGGGCTTTGCAGCTATGGAAGCTGCCTCTGATTCTCTAAAGATGAAAAGATCAGCATCTCTATATGTCATAATTGAGTAGATTTCTTTCTTTGAAAGTATACTTTCCATTGAGTTATTGTTCTTAATGGTTGTAACAAGATGAAAAATTCTGTTTCACTGACATTTTATGAAATGCTGCCTCTGTGAAATAACATAAACTAAATGTATCTCCATAAATAGAAATGCTCTGTCTAAAAAAATCATGTTTTAAAGGTTTCCTTTTGGTGAGATAGGTTCTTATATAAATACATGATTCATTTATTTGTAATGTTAATACTTTGCCAACCATGAAATAAAACTTGCTTTGACATTATTGATGAACTTACTTTAGAAAGCCTCCTTTTTTTCCTTCCTTCCTCCTCTCCCCTCCCTCCCTCCCTCCCTCCCTCCCTCTTTCTCTCTCTCTCTCTCTCTCTCTCTCTCTCTCTCTCTCTCCCTCTTTCTCTTTTCAGATAATTATAGCCTGTTTCTGAGATCTCACATCTTTGAGAGATCGTGAACAAGAAGTTAGTTTTTATCCAATGCTTTATTTGGAGCTTATGGCTTGTGATCTATAATTCAATTTATAGTTATGGATGTTTTAATTGGTCTGTCTCTCAACTCAAAATAATATTTTCAAAATACTACTAAGGAATACCTGACTATTTATTTGAATGGTTGATTTATATCCTGCCTTTTTTTGCCCCCCAGTGGAGGGACTACTCAGGTTTACCACTGGCTCGCAACTGTAAATGTGTGCATGCTTGCATTACGCATGAACACCTTCTATGCATGCATGTGGTCTTCCGTGCATGCACATGTGCGGTGTCAAAAACAAGAGTACATGGAACATTTTGGAGCTGTAGCAGATGGGCGGGTGGATAGGCCCACCCGCAGTTCGGCACTACTAGTTTGGGCGAACCAGTTTACCATAGTACTTCCTTCTTCTGTTTTTGTCTAGAACAATTTTGTGGGAAAGAATGACTGCCATTAAACCATTGTACAGCTAAAAGTGGAATTGAATCTGGGTCTACCATGCCGGTTGACAATCCTTACCATATAATATACTATTCCACTTTTGATATTATACAGTACTTGTATATTATTCAGTTTCCTTAATAAATGGTTATAGTAATTGTAGAGATGTACAATGTTTCATTAATTCTGTAGAAAATGCTTTGGTTACCATTTGATCAGAGACACTGAGTGATCAATCTGATCTCCCAAAGTGATATCAGTACCTCAAAGGAATATGATAGAAGCCAAACGAAGTAAACAGAAATGTTATAATTGCTACAATGATAAAAAACAACAACCACAGGCTACTGAGATACACAGAATGCCATTTATACACCAGTTTACATGCATAATAACACTGAAAATGTTATAATCTCAAATTGCTTTGTTAAACTCTACTCTTATTAAATAAGGATTATACTCTTATTAGGACACAATTAACAGAAACAAGTAATGTTATGATATATTGAAATAATTTGGGAAGAACATGTAGAGATTATTTCTGAAACACTTTTTCGGAAGTGGCATAACAAAGTAATATGTATGTGTAACTCTGTGTGTTTTTGTGTGTGTTTCTGGTCTACTATCATTTTCTTATATTTGCTGAAAAGAAAGATTCAACTCCATGTGCAAAGCTTGGACCACTTGAAGATTAACTTCTGCCTAAGAGGAGCTACTTAGACAAGTTTCCTGTTTCTATGCCAATTTTTGTAGTATGTTATTTTAAATACACGAATCTCTTCCTTTCAGGCAAATACAATATTTGAATACCAAATAAGGAAAACTAATGAATTTCATCTTTTAGGATATTATGCTATTAAATGCAGTGAGGAAAAAAGTAACTGATTTGCTGATCAATAGGCTAAGGCAGTCTGTAAGGTAGGCAAATAGATTTGGGATGAAAGAATTAGACTATTATAATTCAACTCAATGAATCAATGTGTAAAATTGGTTTGACTGTTTTCCCAGATCAAGGGAAAAAAAGAGAGATGTAATTAATCATGAGTTTTAATTTAAAAGAACAAGTAGCAATATCACTTAGATTTATATACCTCTTTACTGTGTTTTACAGCCATCTCTAAGTGGTTTACAGAGTCAGCATATTGCCCCCAACAATCTGGGTCCTCAATTTACCAACCTCAGAAGGTTGGAAGGCTAAGTCAACCTTAAGCCAATCAGAATCAAATTCCTGTTAGTTAGCAGTGAGTCAGCCTGCAATACTGCATTCTAATCACTGTGCCACCATGGCTCTTTATAGTAGTAGTAGTAGTAGTAGTAGTAGTAGTAGTAGCAGCAGCAGCAGCAGCAGCAGCAGCAGCAGCAGCAGCAGCAGCAGTAATAGTAGTACCCCCCCCCTGCAGAAGTCTTTTCTCAGAGTAACCAACCAACTGCACAAGATGTTCATTAATCTCTAGCTCAGAATCACCCACCATACTATCAATGTTAACTTCAATTCTTGGCACAATTTTAATAATTTCATATCTCATGAGTAACTGTACCCCTAAATTAAATAGCTATTCATTTTGGCAGAGATTTTCAAAACATCTATATTTCTTCTTAAAACCTAATAGAGTTTTATGCATGAAGACTAGAAAAGTTAATTTGAATAAACAATTTGCTGTTAATTCAGATTGGTAAAGTTATATATTTACCTTAAAAATCTCTTCAACTTTATATTGTTTGGATAGTTTTAGAAGTAATTATTATAAGGGAGTGGCACTAAGACATATAATTATGATTCTCAGTTGTGAACTTTTAAAACAGACAAAAATCATGTTTCTCTCTCTTTACTACAGAGAATAATAGGAATTAGAATGACAATTTTATAATTATAATTTAGAATTATAATGACAGGTTTGAAAGGACTAGGTGGATGTATTTGAATCCTTGATAGAAGAACTTTTGAATAAAAGTTTAAGGACTTAAATATTCTTTTGGAATAAACACAAAAGGGTGTTTAGAATTTCATTTTTCTAGAGGTACAATTTTTTGGAAAATGCTTCTGTTTCAATTCTCTTAAAAACACAATAGGATGAGACTTTGGTAGTTGAACAGTAAAGGGTACTAAAAGGAACTAAATATTACAGTTAAAAGAGAAGAACATTTAAGATGTACTGATACAAAATGAAGCTATTTTAACACTGGACATCCTACCAAGGATATTTTTGAACAATGGAATAAGTTCATATTGAGAGTGTCTGCCATTATAATATATAAACTGTGTTTCAAAGATGTTATGAAAGAGAAAAAAAGTTATATCTGAAAAGAAATAAAGTTCTAGGACAGTGATGGCAAAGCTTTTCGGGCCGGGTGCCCAAACCGGAACATGTGTGCATGTGCATGCATATGCATGTGCACTTGATGGAGCACCAGAAACCAGAAGACCAGCTAGCCGGTGTGTATATGCCTGCTTTTGGGGCATTTTTGACCATTTCTTGGATTGTTTTCAGGCCATTTTCAGGCACTCCGGGGCCCATGGATGTGAATGCTGGAAACCAGAGGAACAGCTGGTGATGGCAGACGTGCCCACAGAGAGGGCTCTGCATGCCACTTTTGGCATGCATGCCATAGGTTCACCATCATGGTTCTAGGACATTGTGTTTTTTCTTATTATTTCTTTCACTTTTTTTGTCAAAGCATTTTTTACAAGTCCTTTTTTCTCTTTAACAATACATGCATCTCTATTGCTATTATTTTGTTTTAGTCCTTTTTTCTCTTTTGTATCAATTAACAAGCAATAGAAATAAACAAGTTTTAGTGTATTATTTGAGGAGAATTAAATATCAATATTGTCAAAAGTAAAATGAAGGATAGTTAGTTTATGTGATCAAGTTTAAAATAGATTCTTTCTTATCTCTGGTACCTCTTAATGGACTTTTGCTGATCTGCACTGAAATGATTGTGTTTATAGATAAAAGAGTATGGGAAGAAGAGATTATTTACTTTAAGGTAAGTTGTCAAACTTGATTTCATTGAGGGCCACATCAGGGCTGTGTTTAAACTCGGTGTCCAGGGGTGGGTGTGGCCAGCTCAACATCATGTTGGGAGTGCCTGTCGTGGCCTGAGTACTCTGCCAGTGGAAACATGCTCCTGAGCTCTGTTTTCAGCTGCCATGGCCTCCTGCAACCATCTGCCAGCGAAAATGGATTTCAGGAGGGCTGCCAGCGCCCTTCGTGAGGTCCATTTTTGCTGGCAGAGGCACTGCAGCCCAATCCTTCGCTGTTTCTAGAGCGGCCCCATGGACCTAAGTCCCCCGTGGGCCAGATTTACTGTTTATCCTCATAAAACTGTTTATACTTGTGAGGAAGGTGGGAATTCACTTCTGTGTATATCTGTTTTCTTTTTCTTTCTTTTCTTTCTTTTTCTTTATTTTCTTCTATTCATTTTTTCCCTTCTCTATTTTTCTATTTTTTTCTGCTTCCTTTTAGTTGTTTGTATTAATTTTTATCTTTTAAATTGTATTTTAATTATATATATATATATATATATATATATATATATATATATATATATATATATAATACACTGTAGATTTTCCCTTAAATTCCTTTAAAATCTTCTAGCCAAATTAATAAGCAGTTGGACATTATAAAAAGACATAATACATTATCTACACGCTAATGTTAATATACATTATACCCCTAAGTTTATATATATATATATATATATATATATATATATATATATATATATGTATATGTACATATATATACATATATACATATATATATATACATACATATATATATATACATACATATATATATATACATATATACATATACTGTATATACTCGAGTATAAGCCGAGTTTTTCAGCCCACTTTTTGGGCTGAAAAAAGCCGCCTCGGCTTATACTCGAGTCTACAACTGGATCCGGCAGTGCTGTTGCCTGTTGGAGGAGGAGGAGGCGAACCAGCCTGCCATCGCCGGCCACCGCTAGCCCCGCCACTCTTCCCGATCCCTTCCAAGCCCCACAGTCCAGCGGATGGAGCAGCGAAGCCCCGGGGCTTCGCTGCTGCTCCCCGCATTTGCTGCACGGGGATCCCTTGGAGAGGGGATTCCAGCCTGCCATCGCCAGCCACCGCTAGCCCCGCCGCTCTTCCCACCCCCTTCCAAGCCCCACAGTCCAGCGGATGGAGCAGCGAAGCCCCGGGGCTTCGCTGCTGCTCCCCGCATTTGCTGCACGGGGATCCCTTGGAGAGGGGATTCCAGCCTGCCATCGCCAGCCACCGCTAGCCCCGCCGCTCTTCCCACCCCCTTCCAAGCCCCACAGTCCAGCGGATGGCCATCCGCTGGACTGTGGGGCTTGGAAGGGGGTGGGAAGAGCGGCGGGGCTAGCGGTGGCTGGCGATGGCAGGCTGGAATCCCCTCTCCAAGGGATCCCCGTGCAGCAAATGCGGGGAGCGGCAGCAAAGCCCTGGGGCTGTTTCTGCTCCGTCCGCTGGACTGTGGGGCTTGGAAGGGGGTGGGAAGAGCGGCGGGGCTAGCGGTGGCCGGCGATGGCAGGCTGGTTCGCCTCCTCCTCCTCCAACAGCACTGCCGGATATCCGCCCAACGCTGCGGGGGCTCCAGCGGGAGCTTTGGCGGCTTCACCTCAGCCGCAGCGCTGGGCAGCAAATGTGCTGGTGCTGTTGGAGGAGGAGGAGGCGGCGGCAGCAATAGCACCTGAGGACAGGACAAGAAGCAATGGAAACTTGTCAGAAGGAGACTCAAGCTGGAAATAACGAGAAATCTGACAGTAAGAACAATTAAAATCGTAGGAAAATGTCCTTTCATGAAAAATTACTTTTTCAGTTAACTCTGCCTGACATTAGTTGGGCGAACAGAAATATTAGTTGGCCAATTCTAAAAGGGAGCACCAGAAAGAACTTAAAATATTTTTTAAGAGAGCTGGGTTTTTCATTTATATTATATGTATGAACAGAATTAACACAAATTGCAGATACCAATCAAACATAAAGAAAAAAAGGATGAAATAATGCTCATTTTTAAAAACTCAGTGAAAATAAAAACAATATACCAAGAAGGTGGCATACTGGTTGTGATTTGATCTCTTCGGGGGATCCCGGGGATCCCCTATACAAGTATTTTAATATTGCAGACTTGCAGTATTATAAGTCATACTGATATTATAGAACACTTTAATTAAGCGGGTCCCTTGAATAAACATAACTTTGAGTTTCAAATAACACTGATTTTTTATTTTTGAAATTTACCATAGCTGCTGCATTTCCCACCCTAGGCTTATACTCGAGTCAATAACTTTTCCAGCTTTTTGGGGTAAAATTAGGTGCCTCGGCTTATATTCGGGTCGGCTTATACTCGAGTATATACGGTATACATATATACATATATACATATATACATATATACATATATACATATATACATATATACATATATACATATATACATATATACATATATACATATATACATATATACATATATACATATATACATATATACATATATACATATATACATATATACATATATACATATATACATATATACATATATACATATATATATATATATATATATATATATATATATATATATATATATATATATGATTTTTTACAACCCCTGGTAAGCCCCAATTATGGGAGGAAGCTAACTGCTTCCATCATCTGTCCTTCGGCTCGTCACAAGAGTCCATCACGACAGAAACCCAATATTTTTACTGTTGCCTTTAATACAAATAAAACACACACACACACACACACACACACACATATATATATATATAAACTTAGGGGTATAATGTATATTAACATTAGAGTGTAGATAATGTATTATGTCTTTTTATAATGTCCAACTGCTTATTAATTTGGCTGGAAGATTTTAAAGGAATTTATGGGAAAATCTACAGTGTTTTTAATAATTAATAGTAATGTAGCTTTTTGTCCATGTCCTCCAAGAAAAATCAAATGTTTCAACACCAGAAATTTATCCAAATTTACAGGATATCTAGTAGATTTGGATAAGGTGGATATCTACCCCTAAATATCTAGATATTTCAGAAAAATATGGGAAAAATCTAAGAATTCCTTTCATTGGATCAGTAAATTAACAGTATTTAAATATTAACTGACAAGGAAAGTTTTGAACAATCTTTTAATTAAAACATTTTTATTTTTATTTAAATCAGAATATCATTTAAATTGCACCCTTCTGTTAGAAATATATTTCTAAACTGATAAATTATTCAGTTTTGTTTTATGTTCTGTAATGTTTTTAAATTTTGTTTCCAGTGTTTTGTTGATCACTGAATGTTTGAATAGAACATGATTTTACTTGATACAATATTTCTATATGCAGATCCAAGAGTAGAGCTTATTGCAATTGACAGATGTAAAATTGTGTCATCCAACATTTTTACCACCTAATTTTACCACAAAAAATTGGAAAAGTTATTGACTCGAGTATAAGCCTAGGGTGGGAAATGCAGCAGCTACCGGTAAATTTCAAAAATAAAAATAGATACCAATAATATTTTTGAATATTTATTTCAAAGAAAAACAGTAAACTAGCTCTGTAAGTGGAAAAGAGGGTCAATAAAAACAATATGGTATCAACAATAACTTTAAAAGTACAAAAACCTTAGCTCATTCAACAACCAAGCTAAAACGCAAGAGTTAAAATCCTTCAAAACTCATACAAAGCGCTGTCTTCACTGCCATCCATAGCATTACTAATGCCACATTTCTTGAAGGCGCGTTGCACCATGGGATTTCATAGTATCCTTCCCCTGGAGTGGGGAGGAATTGGGGATTTTGCAGTATCCTACCCCTGGAGTGGGGAGGAAATGTGGATTTCATAGTATCCTTCCCCTGGAGTGGGGAGGAATTGGGGATTTCATAGTATCCTTCCCCTGGAGTGGGGAGGAAATGCGGATTTCATAGTATCCTTCCCCTGGAGTGGGGGAGGAATTGGGGATTTCATAGTATCTTACCCCTGGAGTGGGGAGGAATTGGTGATTTCATAGTATCCTTCCCTTGGAGTGGGGAGGAATTGGGGATTTTGCAGTATCCTACCCCTGGAGTGGGGAGGGAATGTGGATTTCATAGTATCCTTCCCCTGGAGTGGGGAGGAATTGGGGATTTCATAGTATCCTTCCCCTGGAGTTGGGAGGAATTGGGGATTTCATAGTATCCTTCCCCTGGAGTGGGGAGGAATTGGGGATTTTGCAGTATCCTACCCCTGGAGTGGGGAGGAAATGTGGATTTCCTAGTATCCTTCCCCTGGAGTGGGGAGGAATTGGGGATTTCATAGTATCCTTCCCCTGGAGTGGGGAGGAATTGGGGATTTTGCAGTATCCTACCCCTGGAGTGGGGAGGAAATGTGGATTTCATAGTATCCTTCCCCTGGAGTGGGGAGGAATTGGGGATTTCATAGTATCTTACCCCTGGAGTGGGGAGGAATTGGGGATTTCATAGTATCCTTCCCTTGGAGTGGGGAGGAATTGGGGATTTTGCAGTATCCTACCCCTGGAGTGGGGAGGGAATGTGGATTTCATAGTATCCTTCCCCTGGAGTGGAGAGGAATTGGGGATTTCCTAGTATCCTTCCCCTGGAGTGGGGAGGAATTGGGGATTTTGCAGTATCCTACCCCTGGAGTGGGGAGGAAATGTGGATTTCATAGTATCCTTCCCCTGGAGTGGGGAGGAATTGGGGATTTCATAGTTTCCTTCCCCTGGAGTGGGGAGGAAATGTGGATTTCATAGTATCCTTCCCCTGGAGTGGGGAGGAAATGTGGATTTCGTAGTATCTTACCCCTGGAGTGGGGAGGAAATGGGGATTTCATAGTATCCTTCCCTTGGAGTGGGGAGGAATTGGGGATTTTGTAGTATCCTACCCCTGGAGTGGGGAGGGAATGTGGATTTCATAGTATCCTTCCCCTGGAATGGGGAGGAATTGGGGATTTCATAGTATCCTTCCCCTGGAGTGGGGAGGAATTGGGGATTTTGCAGTATCCTACCCCTGGAGTGGGGAGGAAATGTGGATTTCATAGTATCCTTCCCCTGGAGTGGGGAGGAATTGGGGATTTCATAGTATCTTACCCCTGGAGTGGGGAGGAATTGGGGATTTCATAGTATCCTTCCCTTGGAGTGGGGAGGAATTGGGGATTTTGCAGTATCCTACCCCTGGAGTGGGGAGGGAATGTGGATTTCATAGTATCCTTCCCCTGGAGTGGGGAGGAAATGTGGATTTCATAGTATCCTTCCCCTGGAGTGGGGAGGAATTGGGGATTTCATAGTATCCTTCCCCTGGAGTGGGGAGGATTTGGGGATTTCATAGTATCCTTCCCCTGGAGTGGGGAGGGAATGGGGATTACAAAGCATTTTAAACTATACCTTATAACCTTCCAAATGGAATAATAATAATATAAGAATGGCAAAGAAAAAGAATAATTATGCTTTATATTTTTACTGTCATTTATTATCTTACAGGCAGGCAGGCTAGGAAACGGAATGAACGAGTGGCCAGGCAGGCTAGGAAATGGAATGAACGAGCGTGCAGGCAGGGGGGGGAAACGGAATGAACGAGTGGCCAGGCAGGCTAGGAAACGGGATGAAGAGCGTGCAGGCAGGGGGGGGGAAACGGAATGAACGAGCGTGCAGGCAGGGGAGGAAACGGAATGAACGAGCAGGCAGGCAGGCTGGGAAACGGAATGAACGAGCGTGCAGGCAGGGGAGGAAACGGAATGAACGAGCGGGCAGGCAGGCTAGGAAACGGAATGAACGAGTGGGCAGGCAGGCTAAGAAACGGAATGAACGAGTGGCCAGGCAGGCTAGGAAACGGAATGAAGTAGTGGGCAGGCAGGCTAGGAAACGGGATGAAGGAGCGGGCAGGCAGGGGAGGGCAACGGAATGAATGAGTGGCCAGGCAGGCTAGGAAACGGGATGAACGAGCGTGCAGGCAGGCGAGGAAACGGAATGAACAAGCGTGCAGGCAGGCTAGGAAACGGAATGAACGAGTGGCCAGGCAGGCTAGGAAACGGAATGAAGTAGTGGGCAGGCAGGCTAGGAAACGGGATGAAGGAGCGGGCAGGCAGGGGAGGGCAACGGAATGAATGAGTGGCCAGGCAGGCTAGGAAACGGGATGAACGAGCGTGCAGGCAGGCTCGGAAACGGGATGAAGGAGCGGGCAGGCAGGGGAGGAAACGGAATGAACGAGCGGGCAGGCAGGGGAGGAAACGGAATGAATGAGCGGACGGGCGGGCAGGCGAGGAAACGGGGACGGGCACTGACTCGAGTATAAGCCGAGGTGGCTTTTTTCAGCCCAAAAAGTGGGCTGAAAAACTCGGCTTATACTTGAGTATATACAGTAATTAGCGATTTATGAATAATTATGGGTTTTTCACTGAAAGGAGAAAAAGTCTTTTCTCCCCAATGGGGCAATGACAACGAGCACCCGCACTCCAATATTGACTATGCTCTATTCCACTTGCTTGATGATATAGTATACTAAGCTTATCATAAAACTAGTTGAACTGAGATGAAGCAGAAGTATACTAGATTTGTGACTCTGATCATTGAAGACAAAACAAACATGTAGAGAAAATGAACTTAGTGACTTGAGAACCATTAATAAGATGATTGTGCATCATTTTATTTCTTCCTCTATTATGAATTGATTAGGTTAATTGATTGGGTTAAATAAGCTAAACATTTTAATCATTGATTTTGAAACATTGCAGAAGATGGCAAAGACCAATCACATCTATACTTTTTCCAGGAGAAAAACTTGTTTGTATCCATATGATCACCTGGATCTGATCTTTACTCAAGGAAAACGTTCCTTGTTATTTGCATAAAGACTTTGTATTTAGTTGGCGAAAACTACTCTTTTTTCAGCCTCAAACAGAGCATTATAAATAATGCTGTGAAACTATTCTGAATTCTCTGGAGATGTAGAGTAGGATAGAATTTGAAACCTTTAGTTCCATAACCATGTTTCTTCCTCTATCATTGTTCATTAAATAGTCTTAACTACAAAATCTTTCTAACTACTGCCTTTCAGCCTTTGTATTGTTGACAAACACAACCCAGACTTTCCTTCTCCCATTTTTACTATACTGATAATAAATGAAGTTGACACATGTCATCATAATATCTGGAAGGGCTGTTCTCTCAGCTTTGTCTATTCATTCTGGCAAAATGGGACTCGGAGTTATGCATCAAGAGGGCTTTTGCCTTAAATTTAAGACATTTTTAGACAAATGCACTGCATCTATTCATTACATTCAAGTTCAGGGTGACTTTTAAATCATGTTTGAGAGAGAGTATTTAAGGACATACTGAAAAAATGTGTACATAATTTTGGCAGGAGGACACAAAGGATGTTCAGTTTTCTTTTTAAAATGTTAGTACCAAAGTATCACAGGATTGATACCTTTGTCTTGTTTAAGCCTACTATATCTGTAGTATAAAAATCCAGATGATCGGTAGATGCAACAAAGAGATACAGAGGTATAGATTTGTTGACTCTAGTGCTGGTCCAGTTTTTTTACAATCATGATCAGGTACATAAGAACATTGAATAACAGAGTTGGAAGGAACATTGGCGGTCATCTATTTTAACCCCCTGCTTGAGCAAGAGATCTTATACCATTTCAGACAAATGACTGTCCAGTCTCTTCTTAAAAGTTTTCAGTGATTGGATACCAACAACCTCTGAAGGCACGCCATTCCACTGGTTGATTATTTTCACTATATATAACCTTGTTTTAGTCTATATATTCAAATATATTGAAGCATTTAATATTTTTCTTTTCAAATTGGTCAGTGGCTTGAAAGTTTTGAAAAATTAAATTTTATAGAATTGTCTGTATTCTTTACCATTTTGAGAGCTAGTTCATGTTTGAAAAATGTTTCCTACTTTTGTTGAGTTTTTGTTTAATGTTTTAATGTTTAAACAATATAGATCAATCAATTCCTTAATCTATTTTAGAAAAGGGAATTGACAATTCACAACTATTTGAATAGTATGTCCCTTGAATGGGGAATATATCTATCCAAAATGGTTTTGCTATCTGCTGTTGTGTAGTAGTTATCGAGATATGGTAATTTTACACATAACACTTTGATATATTTGTCATATAAGTCTCAAACAGCTGTAAAATGTCAAAGGGGTTCCAAACTTTGTGTTATTTGTCTCTGCTGTCATTGAGTGATCATCTGGATTTGCAATCCGGATATGGTAATCCTAAACAAATGAATGCATATTTTGATTTGTCAATGATGGATTATTATGCTCTGTGAAATATATTGAGTATTCTTATGTTCATAAAATACATTGCTTTTAATCATTTCATTTTAGGGATAATATATGAATGACATTTATTAAATATAACTGTTGGTTTATTCTGTAATAACAATCCCTCTAAATATGGTCAGCAAGACATAACAATGCAATTCTATCAGTTAATTGAGATGTAAAGCAATATAAAGCTGCTGTAAATCAGGCAAAGGTTAATAATGAGGGAAATAAAAGTCTACTTGCCTTGAAAGTTAAGTAAATCACATTTGATAATGAGTTTCGTGGCAATAGGGAAAGTCCTGTTCAGAGGTACATCTAAGTAAAAGCATTTGGATTAATACAATCAGTCTTATTTGCCTTACCTGCTTTTTTAGATATATTAGTTTTCTGCTTTTTACATTGGACCTCTTTGTGCCAAATCTATTTTATGTGAATGGGAAAATACATGTCCCCAGCATTCTACATAGTAGGATAATATCTAAAGTGACTGTATATGACTATGATGGTGAACCTATGGCACACATGCCACAGGTGGCATGTGGAGTCATATCTGAGGGCACGAGGCATTGTCCTATGTCAGCTCCAGCACCCATGCGTGTGCTGGCCAGCTGATTTTTGGGCTTCTAGAGGGCAGGGGGAGGCCGTTTTCATCCTCTCCAGGCTTCAGGAAAGCCTCTGCAGCCTGTGGATAGCAAAAAACAGGCCCACCGGCCCACCAGAAGTTCGAAAATGAACTTCCAGTGGGCCTGTTGGCCCATTTTTCACCTTCCACGTGCTTCAGGAAAGGCTCTGGAGCAGTGGTGGGTTTCAAAATTTTTTAGAACCTATTCTGTAGGTGTGGCCTCTTTTGTGCGAATGGCTTGGCAGTCATGTGATGGGTGTTCTCTTTCTTTCTTTCTTTCTTTCTTTCTTTCTTTCTTTCTCTCTCTCTCTCTCTCTCTCTCTCTCTCTCTCTTTCCTTCCTTCCTTCCTTCCTTTTATAGCAATAGCAATAGCAGTTAGACTTATATACCACTTCATAGGGCTTTCAGCCCTCTCTAAGCGGTTTACAGTCAGCGTATTGCCCCCAACAACAATCTGGGTCCTCATTTTACCCACCTCGGAAGGATGGAAGGCTGAGTCAACCCTTAGCCGCTGAGATTTGAACAGCCGAACTGCAGAACTGCAGTCAGCTGAAGTAGCCTGCAGTGCTGCATTTAACCACTGCGCCACCTCGGCTCTGTATCTCACTCTCCCTCTTTCTTTCTTTCTTTCTTTCTTTCTTTCTTTCCTTATTTATTTATTTATTTATTTCATCTCTCTCCCACTTTCTTTTTCTCTCTTTTTCTTTCTTTTTTCTTCCTTCCTTTTTCTTTCCTTCTTTCTCTTTCTTTTTATTTCTCTCTCTTTCACTTCTTTGTCTCTCTCTCCCTCTTTTTTCTATCATCTCTCTCTCCCACTTTCTTTTTCTTTCTTTTTTTTCTTTTTTCTTTCTTCCTTTTTCTTTCCTACTTTCTCTTTCTTTTTCTTTTTCTTTCTCTTTTTATCTTTGTCTCTCTCTCTCTTTTCTCCCTCTCCCTCCATTCCTTCCTTCCTTTCTTGTGCGTATCTCTCCCCCTTCCTTCCTTCCTTCCTTCCTTCCTTCCTTCCTTCCTTCCTTCTTTCTTTCTTTCTTTCTTTCTTTCTTTCTTTCTTTCTTTCTTTCTTTCTCTCTCTCCCCTCTCTCTCACACACACATCCCTTCCAATTATATTCGTAGATATATTCTATGAACTAAAACCGGTGGCTAATAAATGGCATTCTATGTCCTACAAGCCAATTCACACAGCTCCCAATTCAGCCTCTTACTACTCTGGGGGTTAACCGAATATGGTTAGTCATCCTGTTATCTCTTAGCCTTGGTTCCTGTCTTTTTAGCAGAGCAGCAGAGAGAGCTAATTTCAAACGGCTTTTTTTTCCTTTTGCCAAAGCCTGATTTCTCTGCCGCTCAGCGGGTGAACTGGTGGGTGCCCGAAGATGTTGGGCACGCATGGAAGGCACACACATCTCACACACACGCACGTGCACGTGCACACACACACACGCACACACACCAATGAAGGGGGGGAATCCATGCAGAGGGAGAAAAGATGCATGGATTCCACTCAATTGGAAACAAGGCAGTGTGTTGCCCTCTTCTCTTTGACAGCCACCTGGTTAAAAAGCCATCCTCGCTTAAACATCTCCGCTTTGACAGCCACCTGGTTAAAAAGCCATCCCCGGTGGAAGAAGCGTTTTTCCCTGGGGGGGCTTCGCAGAATATTCCAAGACCAATGCCACCACATCTGCCCTCTTTGGGGACAGGGCCTCTTTGGCAGCTCCTCTTCAGAAGGACAAGTCGCCTCTGGTCCCCCTCGCATTTCACATCTTCCCGCCCCTGTGGATGGGCTCCGGAGTAATTGCTGGCTGCACAGAGCCTTGCCAGCTCCCTGCCATCGGTCCTGCAGTTCGGGCCAGTGGCTTTGTTCACACTCTCTCCTTGCCCAGTTCCTCTTTTTATGCTCTTCCTGAAAGGTAGCCGCTAGTGGCCCAAAAGATGGCTGTGGCCCCACACCGTGGAAAACGTAGGTGCGGGCACACCCCACACAATTACAGCCACGGTGGAGACTCTCAGAGGGAAGCCTCTGTACAAGACTGAGCGGGTGAGAACAAGTTCCCACCATTACGAAAGCTCCGGGATAAGGGAAGGAATCTTCACTGCGGGACAATAAAGCCCCGTCGCCAGAGGAAGCAGGACCAAAGCCACTCTCCCAACTGGCCCTCCCTCCCTCTGAGAGTGAGGACCTAGCTGCCCTGCTTTTTAATCAGGCTGCTGTCATGTCCCACATGGCTTCTTCCAATAGCCGAAGAAGGAACAGGAGAAGAGTTTGGCTGTTGGAAAAGCCCCTCGTGGTTTCTTCAAATAACCAAACTCCCTTCCTGTTCCTTCTTTGCCTGTTTGAAGAAACCATGTGGGGCATGTTCCCTTCTCTTTGACAGCCACCTCATTTCCAAATGTGGGTGGGGGGAAGGAATCCATGTTTTTCCTCCCTCGGCATGGATTCCCCTCCAATTGGAAACGAGGCGGCTGTCAAAGAGAAGGGAGCAAATGCCATGTAGGCTTCTCCCAATCCTTCACTCTGACAAAGGAAGTGGGTGGGTGGGGCAAGCCTAGTGTGGACAGGCAGGAGGAGCCAGCGAGCGGAGACTGGATGGGCACGGGGAGCAAGCAAAGGGCAGGCCATGGGAGAGAGCATTCCAGTATGCGTCCTCTGGAAGAACAGGTACGGGAAGATATGCTAAATTTCATGAATGGGTACGGGCATACCGGTGCATACCAGCTGAAACCCACCCCTGCTCTGGAGCCTGGGGAGGGCAAAAAACAGACCTACTGTACCCACCACAAGCTGGAAAACAGGCTGTTTGCAGCTTCTGGAGGGCCTCTGGTGGGCAGGGGAGGCCATTTTTGCCCTATCCAGGCTCCAAGAACACCTCTGGAGCCTGGGGAAGGCGAGAAACAGGCACACATGAAGTCAGGAAAGGTGCTGTTTCCGGCCCCCGGAGAGCCTCAGGGCCCTTCCCAGGCTCCAAGAAAGCCATGCACGCATGCGGAGGGGCGCAGTGGGGGGTTTGTGCACATGCACAGGTGGGCATAACAGGGGGCATTTAAGTATGGATGTGGGCACACATGCACGCATGACAGCACGTGTGTGCACACTTTTGGCACCTGAGGGAAAAAAGGTTCACCATAACTGGTATATGAAATGGCTATATTTGAAGATCTTTCACAGATATTGAATTGCTGATGATCATATCAATGGTGTTGATAAATCTACTTTTATTTGTAGATCTACTTTTATATGATACTCATGTACACCTTCCCAGCTCAAGCTGTTTCATAAGAATTAAGGTACAAAATCCATCAGTCATGGTATTTCACTTTATCTGATTACACCCAACTGCTTTTATAATTTACATCAAGAATTCTAGATTGGTACTCTTCTTATTCATGTTGATACTGTTCTATATGAGTGCCATTTCGTCATTTCCTTTTGAGAACTAGTTCATGTTTGAAAAATGTCTCCTACTTTTATTACAAGTTTTTTTTCAGAGGTTTCCATGCTGAGATTTTTCTAGAGGCTGAATAAATCAATATATTTTAGAGGAAATCTTTTTGACTTTTTAGCTTTCATCTTTGATGTATTTCCAATCACACCTCCATACAAATATGCAAACACAGACACATATATACATTCTATAGGGTTAGTTTGCAACAGCTTATTGAATAGACTACATATTCATTAAATAGTCATTTCATAAGTAAAGTGCACCCGCATTTTGACATTTCTTTAGTTATTATGTCTATACCGACTGTGTTTCCCCGAAAATATGACAGGTCCTGAAACTAAAGAGCCGAGGTGGCGCAGTGGTTAAATGCAGCACTGCAGGCTACTGCTAGATCAGCAGTTCAGCGGTTCAAATCTCACTGGCTCAGGGTTGACTCAGCCTTCCATCCTTCCGAGGTGGGTAAAATGAGGACCCAGATTGTTGGGGGCAATATGCTGACTCTCTGTAAACCACTTAGAGAGGGCTGAAAGCCCTATGAAGCGGTATATAAGTCTACTGCTATTGCTATTGCTAATGCCATGCCACATTTTTTGGGTGGGCAAAAAATATAAGCCCCCCTGAAAATAAGCCCCTTGGACAATTCCCCCCCCCCACCAGGCAGAACACCACTTGCTGACCTAGCAGTATCCCATAGGCACCAAGCTGTGGGAACGAGGTGGGGCCAAAGGCGCTCACGTTACTTGGCACCTTCAGGATACCACTAGGTCAGTCAGTGGCTCTGTGCCCAACTTGAGAGGGGGATTACCGGGCAGCTGCTCTCTTGCAAGCTGGCTCCCAAAGAGCCGGGCACAGCCACAGGGTTGAAAGGCTGTATTTCACTGTCGCAGCAGCAACACAGCAGCCATGAGGTGACCACGCTCATGAGCAGCTGCCTGGCAACCCTCCTTTCCAGCCGGACACAGCACCAGTCACTGACCTAGGAGTATTGCCATGCCATGGGAGCGCTGTTCGCCGCCCTCCAGCTCCCGTGGCTCAGCGCCTTTGGAATGCCCCTAGGTCACTGAATGGGGCCCTGCATGGCTGGAGAGGGGGGTTGCATAGCTTTTTCTGCGGCTTCTAAAGCATGGAGGTAGGATGCTGAGTCTTCTGGCAGTTGCCGTTCTGGGAGTACGCTCTATGGTTGTGGGCTGGCTGTCGACAGAGCCTACTCCCAAAGTGTACAACCATAGAGCATACTCCCAGAGCAGCAACTGCCAGAAGACTCAGCATCCTACCTCTGTGCTTTGGAAGTCACAGAAAAAGCCATGTGGCGGGTGGCGGCAGCAGCAGAGATGTCCTGGCTCTGAAGGGAGAGTTAGGCAAGGGCATCTTGAGCCTGGGATTTGTGCAAGCAGGGAACGGAAAAGCTGCTCGCATAACCACTCTCTCCAGCCATGGAGAGCCCCATTCACTGACCTAGGGGCATTCCGAAGGCGCTGAGCTGTGGGAGCAGGAGGGTGGTGAACAGGCACTCCCGTGGCTTGGCAATACCCCTAGGTCACTGAATGGCACTGTGCCTGGCTGGAAAAGGGGGTAGCCGGGTGGCTGCTTGTGAGCATGGTCACCTCATGGCTGCTGTGTTGCTGCTGTGACAGCACAACACAGCCGTTCAACCCTGAGACTGTGCCCACTCACAAGAGAGCAGACTCCCAGCAATCCAAAACAATAAGCCCTCCCCTGATAATAAGGCCCTCACTATATTTTGTGGGTCAAAAGAAAATAAGACCCTGTCTTATTTTCGGGGAAACATGGTAAGTACTATATTTCAACATTTTTGCAACATTCATTACTTTCTTTTCATAATTTCTTTGGGGACACTTAAGTTTATAGTATTTGTTTCAATTTTATTCTTCAACATATCATTATATTCCCATAGCCATGTCTAAATACTGCTTCTAGAATTCTTTCATTTGAGATTCATGCCAAATTTTTTCATTCCTTTTATTTTTAATTCCATCTACTCTGCTAGAGGCTACGTATTAGCCCTCTTCACCCACATATGAAACAAATTTTATATCCATTAAATCACTAAATTTTGGTGGTACTCTGTAACATTATCATTTTCTCTCTGTTCCAAGCACCTTCCAAATCTTATATTAGTAGATTCATTTGTCTTCTAATATGTTTTCATATAAACTTTTCTCTTTCTGAAATCATTCTACTTTCACACTTCTTCTAGTTCTTGTTATTCTGCTTCTCTCTATTTAGTAACAGTATACTGGCTTGCAAAGAAATAGCTAGATTAAAAACCTTAGATTGCACAGAGTTACCTAAAAAGTTTGGTGTGATAAAAAAATGTGCCAAATATGGCTACTATAATTGTTACAATTAACAGTGAATACTTTATCTGGCATGGATATAATTAATATAATATATTGACCTAACACATACCTTTTCTTACCAACAAACTTTATGTGAACAAGTCAATTGATTACTACTAATAATATAAAACTGTAAATAATGTTAGAGCAGAAGATTTTGCTCCAAGGAGTAGCTGTTATTTAGCTTCAGATCACAGCCATTTTTGTGGCTGTTTGATTTAAAGAATGCTACTCCATTTTAAATCTTACTATATGTTTTCTGCTTCAGACACAATCTAACTTGTGTATTAAATCTATAGGAAAATTGTGATGAATAACAGGAATAAAATACTATTATTGACTAACTGTCTAGTGTACACCATAGATATATTTTCTTTCTCTTCTGCTCGGTGACCAATAAATTGAATGATAGAAGAGGTAAAAGGAAGGGCATACATGTCTGGCAGCCTTTCTCAGATTGAAATAAAATGATAAAAGAGCTGGCCTGGCCTTGCCTGGCATCTCAGTCTGTACAGGAAGCTGCTATTAACTTAAAAATGAGGCAGCAGGAAGAAGATACACAGGGTATTCATTAGAGCTTTTGACAGGCTCAGAATCAGAATCCAGGACAATTTGAGCAAGGGATGCAATTCAAATGATGCTCTCTGTGGAAATAACAGATTATAATATCAGCGATAAGTGGCCCTTGAGACAATCAAGACAGTTTCCAGAGTATTTTTTGTACAGAATGAATGCTAATAGTCTTCTCCTTTTAAAATGGCATCACTGCAGTGTCCTCTCCAAAAAATGTTCCTCCTAAAAACGATGATCCTGAAATGATCATGGGTAAAATGCTTAATTCTCTTTATTCTGTCATTTTGTTTGGAAGTGAATGAAATATTGCCTGGTTGTTGGGGTTTTTTTTGTTGCTTAAATAGCATACTGGAATTATAAGAATAATTATTTAAATTAAATAATTTAATTTTTTTTTTTAAAAAATGAAAGCTGTAATTTGGCTTGTTACATCTCACTAATATTGCAGTAAGATACACAATTGTAATCATAAAGTATTCAATTATAAAATAGTTCCAATTTACTGCAAAGCAATAGTCCAAAGAAAAATGATTAATGATCATGTTTAAGCATTATTTTGTTACTATACTTCTATAGAAGAAATGCCATATTTTGTTAATTTTATCTAATTAAAATGTATGAGAATAGCATTAAAACTAAGTTTTTAAATTGAATTGTTTTTCATTATTTTATGCAATTTAACAAATCAGATTTCTAATTCATACCCTACAATAATTCCCAGATGCATTGGCTGTTGTTACTTTTGTTACTTTTTTATTATTTTTATTAAATTATTAATTTGATTGAAACTGTTCTGAAGCCCCTTCTCTTTTTTTCTTTGTTTCAACTTGCTTTTGTTATGTCTGTCATTTCCTTTGTCTCATGTTGATTTTTTGCTTTAAATTGCTTTAAATGTAAGGAGTCCTTTTGATATGAGACAGGCAAATAAATCTAAGCAATAAATAAAAATAATATACGAACAAGCCAATAAATGTTTTTAATATTTTGTAAACCACCCAAAGTCAATGGAGTCAGACAACATAATAACAACAAAATAATTAATTAGGTATGCTACTATGATAAAATACAGCCTTTGTATTTTCATCTATTTGTTACTGTTTTGACTTTTAGGCAAATTAACCATGATAGTGATGACCTAACCCTAACCCACTATCTACACTTAAGTACTATTCTGATGAATGCATGTTGTTCTCTGTCCAATAGTCTCTCCTCCACTCTACTTTTCTGCCAATCAATTTATGTTTGGTATCAGAATTTAACTCATGATAAAAGTGCCATAAACTTTGCAGAGGGGCATGCCTGATGTATGAGGGAATGCTTAATATGCAATACAAATTTAACCTTCTCTACAAATTTCACATTCTGGTGGCTTTAGATTTGACTGAGACAGTATTAGATTTACAAAGCAACACCTTGCCTTGTCTAATTTAAAAAAGATAAGCGTGTCTGGATCAGTTTAATACTTGCATGAGGACCCATTATTATCATGTCTTATGATAATTGTACTTACAAAATAATTTTTCAAATTGAAATACATAATAAATGTAATATAATAACTATAGTATACTATAATTATAATAACTATGCTATGCTCTTAAACTTAAACATGTAATATATAATCTATTAATTATAATTTATGTTTCTTTCTCGATAGGTTCACCAACAAAATTGTAACGTTCAAAAATGGAATTTTGTATAGGAAGAAACAGATAAATTGGAATTAAAGGTGTGAATATTCTCTTCTCTTCCCTTCTCTTTGGAGGTGTTTGCTTTTAAGGAAGATATGTTGTTTCAGAAGATCCAGAGAGAGAATCGTGAAATTTATTTCATTTATTCAGTCCATGGAATTGTAACTTACTTCTTCAAGGCAGCAAATTTCCACAAAGTTGTGTGATGGATATAGCAGTGAATCTCTGTGCCTGGAAACCTCACATTGTGGATTAGTCTGCTATCAATTCCATTTCAGGGACAGGATTGGATGTGATGGATTTATCTTCAGATATGAGTAGGCATGGAAGAAATCCATTCAGTCACAAGCTGGAAGATCAGAAGAAGGTAAGGCTATTTTTGATCATATATTTTTCTTCTATTTCAATATTATTTTACAAAATGTATTATCATTTACAAGATATTCTGCAAATATGCTATTATGTACTATATGATTTTTACTCCACAGCAATTGTTTGTAGAACTAATTTGATTACTACCTGACTTCCAAAGAATCTTGAAATTATTGAGCAAATATGATTGGCAAAACATTTTCTCTTCTGCCATTCTGTAATAATGACTATTATCAACTTTCAGGCTTAGCTTGTTTGAATGTTCAATAACTTTCTGGGAAAATAAATGCTTCCCCATGGCTTCTAATATTGATTTATGAAAAGAACATCACCATGTATTAATTAATATTATGTATAGAATGAGAAAATGTTGTTGAATATGCATGTTTTAGAAATTATAATTTATTTGGGATGAATATTAGAGTTATTTATTTAACACAGATTCTTTTAAATTTTTCCTATGAATGCATAAGCTGAATAAAAAAATATTTCCATTTCTTTTAAAGATTTCATTTGCAGATGAACAAGCTTGCCTATGCAAGGTTTAAAAGTTCATCTCTCTGAATAGATGGTTATTTCTATAATTCTTTCTGCACCGAGATGTTTGATGACAAATTTTAATTGGAACTGATTGAAATGCATGTTCAACCATGTAAATTAAATTAAATGAATTAATGAATAAATAAATAAATAAATCCTACAAATTTATTTATCAGGAATCTTATTAAAGTTTCTAGTTGCAAGGAAAGTTTATAAATGCACTTTGATACGTTGTGATACATTTGATGTATGATATGTTCTATAGGTTCTATGATACGTTCTATAGAAATACAATGTATTTCTATAGAACTTAACTTTCATTTAACATAAATAGTTGTGTACATAACAAAATATAAATGTTACATTTAAATTATCACACCTAGTACATTTTTAACTGTTAGATGTTTGCTAGAAAGTTTATCCAGAAAGTGGCTGCTTATTACGGTACTAGTGATTTGGGTTGAAGTCATGTATTCAAACTACTTACAGTATATCACATGGAGATCAGTGCATACTTAATCAGTCTACGTGTGAAATAGGCAGCTTCATTATGATTCATTCTCAACTTCTGTCTATCACCTACTAACTTAATTGCAATGGTAAACTGAATGGCCCAAACACAGATTTTTAGGATTACTTTGTCAATTCACTTTGGAACTCAATGTGATTGCTTTGAATGGTAACAGCTTTCAGAGATCTTTGGCAGAAATCTTTCCAAGCTGTTGGCTGACATTCTAATGGCAAAAACTGAATGTAGTTCCTTTTGCAATAGAAATCATTACTTTACCTCTGAATTTTAAAACAATGATAATTTCAAGATAATAAGTATGTATTGATATAAACAGAACATTTTCTTAATAATTTTCCTAAATTATATAAAACAAAAATTTCTGAGAAATTGTAGGTGACAGAATATTAAGCACATATGTTGTCCAGTTTAGCCCATTTATTATTAAACAGGGACTATAGGTTGATCCTATCCTTTTCCCCAACCTCAATGTTATATACTCCAGCAGGAATATGTAAATTGTAGAATTGTGGTTGCTTTTCAAAGATTTTTTAAAAGTTTAGCTACAGTGTTTCACTATTTTGTTGGCATTGTTTTATTATTGCTTTGTGTTTCCAAGCATTAGATATATGAAAATTTGTTTTATTGTTTTATTGGATTGCTGAAGGCTTTCCATGAGATGGGCAATCATAATAAACAAAAATAATGTTTAAGAAAGATATTGTTCTACTGTTGGAATGTGATAGACTACCACCCATTTGTCTCCCTGTGTGTATTCCTATGGATTTTATGGATTTCAGTATTACTATACAGTTTAAATAATCTAGTTTGAATTTAAGTACAAGTTGATAAAACTGGAGTTATTTCTTTTACTGAGTAACATACAACTGATAGTGTATCGTCCTTCCAGACAAGGTGTGTGTTGTGTGTGTGTGTTTCTCCAGTGAGATTTATTTGATTTGCTAATATTGATTTATTTGAAGATAGTGCAATGTCTAAGGGGTTGTACAAACCATTTGAAGAAACACTTGGCCAAGGGCATTCCTTGCCTGGAAAAATGCAAGTAGCTACATCTTCTTGTAAGCTCGGAGGTCTTCCCAGGTTGTTATTATTTATCTATTTATCTACTGCCTTTCTTATGTTAAAAAAATAGTTCAAGGCAGCAAACATGCATAATACCCCTTCCTCTTCCTATTTTTCCCACAACAGCAATCCTGTGAGAGATTGGGCTGAGAGAGAATGACTTGCCCAAGATCAATTAGCTGGTTAAAGTGGGACTAGAATTCACAGTCTCCTGGTTTCTTTGCATCCATATGCATAAGCAAAGCACTTTGCTTTGTGAAGATAACCTGGGAAAACTTTTGAAGCAACTGTCTTAAGCTATCTAGAGATGTAGTTGCCTCAGTGCTTCATAGATGATCACTTTGCATGGCCCTTTGAAATGTTTTGCAAAGCCTGACTATTAAGTCGTATTTCAGACTTCAGAGAATATTGCATCCTATGAACAGGTAAGGAAAGCTTCCTAGAGTTGTTAAGAAACTGCTACAATCTCTGACAAACTGAAATAGATGTGCAAACAAATTTAGCTAACACAAGATTTTAGCTCTATATGTATTTTCTCTAAGCCTGTCTGACTACTGGAAGAAAAACAATGTGTTTTCCCCCACCCATTATGAGAACAAGAGAAGGCAGCTTTCAGAGAATATTTGAAGATATTAAAACTGTAAGATGCTGCAGAAATCATACAAAACATTTGCCTATTACAAAGACATATTTCAGAAAATATCTTCCAACTTGAGATGCTATATTGAATACAATTTTGACAAACACCTAGTCCATTTCACCACCAAGCACACATGAATCAGTGTTTTTATTGGATCCAGCAGTTTTTTTTAAAGAATTTTTTTTATTTTTGAATAAACACAGACAAAATACACACACACAAAAGCGCAAAACAATTTTCCATTACAAATTTTAGAAAGTGTGTCGATTGGTTACAAAAACTTCCGTTCATCCCGTCCACAGTCATCACCTACAATTCATATCAAACCATATATTTTAAATCAAATATATTTCTATATATCTTACTATCATCATACCTCAACCTTCATTTGACTATAATTGTTTTTACGTCCTTTTATATAAAATATTCCATATTTAAAGCAAAACCACATAATGGCATTCCATTAGCTCTTCCCAATATCATCCAGTAACATTACATCTTTATAACATATTCTAAATAAAAATGGATTATATTTAATAACAGAGTTTCTAAACTTTCTTTTGTAGTCACCATTTGCAATTTATATCAAATATCCTCTTATCAAACCAATACATACATACATACATACATACATACATACATACATACATACATATGCATTGTTATCATTATCAATCAATTATTTAACCATTATCACTTCATTTTATATATAATGCTCTAAATTTAACTAAATTTGACTTATTTTTTTATTATAAGCTTTCATTACATCAACGTGTCTTTCCAGTAATAGTGCAGTCTTATGTCTCTTGCCATTTGTGGCATTAGTATTCTGGTTATTTCTTTAGAAAATTTTGTATGGACTTCTCTTCGCAATTTATTGCTTATTGCATATCTTGTATAAGCTCAAAACCCTCCATCTGCTTCTTCGATCAGCTTATCTTTGGTTACTACTAGTGCTTCTGACAAAATTTCTCTCCTTAGTTCCATCAATTCCTCTCTTCTTCTTCTATACTTTAAAATGTGTGGTAGAGCTCCAGTCCATCTATCTCCCCTTTTCATATTTCACTTTTTCCATTTCCAACCATGCTCAGTTCACTGTCAGTATCAAATTTTTTTTTGCCTCTTTGTTTATTTTTTCCTTCAGTTTTTAGAACTCTGACCTCCACTTTCTTCATTTGATGAACATCCTCAATTTTTCCATCAAATTTTACTATGATCTATGTTCTCCAATCTCTTCTCAATTTTCTCTGTTACTTCTAATAAATTTTGAATTTCAAACATAATCTTTTGCAATATTAAGGTTTCTTTTTCATGTTGTACCATTCTTCCAACTTGTAAACACTGCCACTGTGGCATTCAAAACTTTTTATTAAATTTAAAGCAAAATTGACCCCCCCTGGGGGGGGGGGTCAATTTTGACCCCCCCCCAGGGGGTCAAAATTTTACACCCCTCAGGCTGGGGGGTCAAATTTTACACCCCTCAGAGAGGGTTCGCAACTTGGGAGTCCTCCTGGACTCACAGCTGTCATTCGACCATCATATAGCGGCTGTGACCAGGGGGGCATTCGCCCAGGTACGCCTGGTGCGCCAGTTGCGACCCTACCTGAACCGGGAGGCCCTCACAACAGTCACTCGGGCCCTCGTGATTTCTAGGCTGGAATACTGCAACGTGCTCTACATGGGGCTGCCCTTGAGGAGCATCCGGCGACTTCAGCTAGTGCAGAACGCAGCCGCGCGAGTGATCGCGGGTGCACCCCGATTCACCCGCATTACACCTATCCTCCGCGAGCTGCGCTGGCTACCTGTCGATCTCCGGATGCGCTTCAAGGTGCTATTGATCACCCATAAAGCCCTACATGGCAGTGGATCTGGATACTTGAGAGACCGCCTTCTGCCAATTACCTCCCTACGACCTATAAGATCTCATAGGTTAGGCCTCCTCCGCATTCCATCGGCCAGCCAATGTCGGCTGGCAACCACAAGGAGGAGGGCCTTCTCAGCAGCGGCCCCGACCCTTTGGAACGAGCTCCCCGTAGAGATTCGTACCCTCTCCACCGTCCAGGCCTTCCGCACAGCCTTGAAGAACTGGCTCACCCGTCAGGCCTGGGGATAAGGACTATTACCCCGCCCGAATGTTGTATGCATGTTGCTTATTATTTTATTATGTGTTGTCGTCTTAGTGCTGTATTCCCCCCTCCCTGGTTTTCTGTGAGCCGCCCTGAGTCCCCTCAGGGAAAAGGGCGGCCTACAAATAAAATCAATTCAATTCAATTCAAGTTCATTTATAAGCTTACAAAACATGGCTTTGTTTTTACTCCACTCCAGCTGCCAATAAAGCTCCCGAAGAGTACCCGTATAAGCAACCCATGCTCTTCTAACTATTACTCTCTGTAAACAAGCTGAGGAACCTTGAAATGCAAAGTCAAATGATCAAAGAGAAAAAAGAAAAGACACATTTCCAAGCCTTCCAAGCCCCCAGCCTCCAAGTGGCAGTATTACTTCCTTTCCCTCTGTTATTACAGCCCTCTTTGTATTCCTTTTATATCTTCTTTATATTCCAGGCTTAAATAAAACAAAATTCTTAAATGGAGCAAAAAAAACCCCCATCCAATCAGCATTATAAAAATAAGAAAAAAGATTTTAATCCATAGGTATAAAAAAAGAATATAAAAAGTTGTAGAAGAAAAACTAATCCGTCAATTAAAGAATAGGAAACATTTGCAAAAGTTCCACCCGTAAAAGAAAATTTATAAAAAGGATAACACTGTCTAATGTAGCTTAATTTCGCCGCTTGTTCTCTTCGGTTTTCAAATTTAATTTAGCTTTAATTTTTTGGGGGTAGTCTCTTTTATAATAATAAGATTTCCTCACCAGATGGACACACTTTCTATTTCTGTTTTCCTACCATTCCGGAGCTGTCCCAGCAAAAGGAGATTTTCCTAGATCAATCAGGGACATTGCGGTGTCCCTGAGATCAGCAGGACGTGCTCTTCCCTGTCACTGTCTCTTTGGGATGGTTTAGATCCAAAAGGACCATCCAGGGGCAAAAGTATCGACTGTGATCTTGGAGCTGCAAGATTGCACGTTGTGTCATCGTTCCTCCCAGCAATGTTTTTATCTTCAAGACAAAAATACCTTTATTCTGCCTCTCTCTCTCCTCCCTCCCCCTCTCTTTTTCTAATAAGAACATAAATTAATTAGATGCACTGTTCAGAAATTCACTTTCCACATTGCATCTTCATTGTTTGCTAAATAAATAGTTCCTTTGCTATAACAACAATATATTATGTCTCAAGTAAATGAAGTGGCAAAACAAAGCATAGCTATAGCAATAGAATTTAGACTTATATGCCACTCCATAGTGTTTTACAGCTGTGTCTGAGCAGTTTACAATATCAGCATGTTGCCCCCAACAATCTGGGTCCTCATGAGTGAAGGTCTGGATTTCTTTGAGATTTTAAAGGATGAAAACCCAGATTCCATTTGTGTATTAAATAATGGTATTGGTAGTTTCAGTCTTTTAATAATCTAATCTGTTTAAAAACTTTTAGCTAATGCAGTCAGAGTTGAAATTATATAACACTCACCACACCTGAGTCCTGTTTGATGATTATTCTTTACCAGTATTGATCATGATGGTGAATACAGAGTGAATGAAGTTCTCTTGTTTTAATAATAACAATAATACTTTAAACATTAAAATAAATAATAATTTAGTAATACCTCAGTTATTACATTGTAATCTATTTGTATTCCGATTGTACGGTCAGCAAATATATAGATATATATTTCTAAATTTGGAACTATCCAGTTAATGCAGGATTAATTTATGTGGTATGAGAACTATTGATACAATTTTCCAGGTAATTGCATCTTTAAAAGTCATGCTAATCTTGGAATGACACAACATGTCAAAGATTATTTCAATTGTACTCAAGTCAAGTACAAGATAATTCCAGTTTACTTTTCCTGAAAAGCCCACATTCTGTACTTGAACTCTGTTGAACTGTGGAATGGTTATGGAATATTTCTACCCTTATGTATCATCATCTCTTGAGAGACTGCCTGCTGCCAATTACCTCCCACCGACCTATTAGATCTCACAGGGCTGGCCTCCTCCGGGTGCCATCTACCAGCCAATGCCACCTGGCTATTACCCGGGGGAGGGCCTTCTCTGTGGCAGCTCTGGCCCTCTGGAATGAACTCCCCGCAGGGATTCGGACCCTCACCTCTCTCCAGGCCTTCCGAAAAGCTGTCAAAACCTGGCTTTGTCGGCAGGCCTGGGGGTGATGAGTTCCCTCCCTTCTCGACATGTATGGTTGTGCGACTGTTGCCTACTTTTATTACTTGTATTTTGTCTTTTATGTTTCCCCCCTTTTTTCCCCCTTTGAATTGTTCGCCGCCCTGAGTCCTCCCAGAGAAGGGCGGCATACAAATAATAAAATACCAATACCAATACCAATCTCTTCCCTTCAGTTCTGAACTTTCAGGACAGTTGCAGCAAGTTATGAAAAACTGGTAGCAGATGCACATGCTACTGCATCACAGTTAATATTTGGATAATCTGCAGGCTTTTCAAAAACTTAACCACTGCCATATTAGAAGGCATGATTTTGTTTGTTGGTCATCAACATACATACATACATACATACATACATACATACATACATACATACCAGGGGTGGGTTCCTGCCAGTTCTAACCTCTTCTATAGAAGAGGTTCCACAAATCTACAGTGCCGTTTAGAACCGGTTCCAGCTCCCTCCCCCTGCCCATCCACACATCATCAAGGAGAAGAGCGAGAGGAGGAATTCTGGGAGTTGAAGTCCACAAGTCTTAAAGCTGTCAAGTTTGAACACCCCTGGGGTTTTTTTTCCTAAAGGGTTAGAGGTGCAAGGGTCTTGTTACTTGACAGCTTTAAGATTTGCATGCTTCAAATGCCAGAGTTTCTGAGCCAACATTTTGGTTGCTAAGCAAGAGCATTGTTAAATGAGTTTCACCACATTTTACAAGTTGGCCATGTCCACCCAGTCACATGGCTGGCAAGCCACTCCCACCTGGACACATCGTCAGCAAGCCACTCCCACAAAGCAGGCCCCACCTACAGAAGAGGCTCTAAAACTTTTTGAAACCCACCACTGATACATACATACATACATACATACATACATACATACATACATACATACATACTGTCATGGCTTGTTTCGCAAACCCTGCTCATAGCCAGACAAGAAGCAATGGGGGAGGGATTGGAATGCAAGGGAGGGGATTATGGAATGCAAACACAAAGACACACACACACAGAGTACACATACATACATAGGTCTTGCATTATACATATGTGAAACAATAATATATTGTAGTCCTTCTCTAGCTTCTGTTTTGTCTCCATAAGACTCGTGGTTTGCTTTTCCAACATTTTTCCTGTTTTCTCAGCTGAAAAGGGAGCCTTTCATTTAACTGATTGAATTCATGCTCTGCAAGAGCAGGACTCCTGAGCTTTAAATCAGGGCAAGAGAGTGATGGTGTTTGACTTTCCAGACACATAGAAGAAAAGAACAGAGAGTACAGAGAATGGAATTGATGTGAAAAGAAACATAAAACCCAAGAGTTCTCCAGCAAAGATATTAGTTATATGATCAATAACTAACGACTGCTTCATTTTAAGGCCAATGAACCACGGGGCAAAAGGTCTATTGAAATGTTGGAGACACTAGCTATGGAATTAGACTATCATGTACATAAAGGAAACTGCAGTCTCACACTGTCAGTAAGTAATTGCTTGAGATAGTTTCAGTCCAGATATAGTAAAGTTTTTTTTTAGCCTAGCTGTTCATGTTGAGGGTGTTTGGCAGACTTCTGATGAGTTGGAGGTCTGCAAAGAGAGAGGGTGGAGATTTACTGTTCAGGAAGCATGAGATTGGTGTGTGTGTGGGGGTTGCTAGCCTCTCTCCAAAGCCCCTTATAAGAAATCTTTGTGTGTTTGAAGGGAAGAGAATAATTCCTATTCAATAGAATAATTCATATTCACTCATATTCAGTGAATTTCTATTCTGATTATTCTATTCCATTCTGTCTGGAAGAGCATAATTTCCATTCATTGGATTATTCATTAGAATAATTTGTATTCCAATGCATAGTATGCTAATCTGTAAAATTATGAAAAGACATAAAATTGAACCTGGCAATAAATTTACTTTTTTGTATAAATTGTATACAAAAAAAATTTGTATGCAATATACAAAGTAATTGGTATTCAAATTATTCAGAAATATCCCATCATCATAGGTGATGGCAAAAAGAATATCCTTAATATCCTCTCACAGCTGAATATTTACTTGAATGTACATTCAATGGAAGACAAGAGCTTCCTATTATTCCATTGGAAACCAGTGGATCAAACAGCATCCTGGTAAGTTGGGGCCTCACTGCAGCACAAACTTAAAATTTTGGAAATCTATTGAAGGAAATCTGAATACCCTAAATTTAGTTTATTCTGAATGATGATTATGCTTTTGGTTTAGTTTACCTCAGAGTTGAGAATGCTGAGGATATGATGTTCTTTTTTATAATTTATTTGCAAGTTATAAAGTGCAATTGTAATTATTTAGATTTAAAATTTATATATTTCCTGATAAAATAAACTAACAAAAATTGTTTCTTTTTTCATAGTAAAGGGCATATATGATCCAAAATGGTCCTGAAAGATACTGCCTTTCAGCAGAACTCTCATTAGAATTAAAAAGCTGTAAGCTGTTTGCCCAGGGGATCATACAGTACTGAAGCTTTTTTCACAAAATATGTAGCATCCCTCATGGTTATATTTGCCCAACATCACAGATAATATTGCTTTACACTTTGATAGTCAACTTGCTTTGAAGTTTGCAACCAAGGAATGTATTGGTTAAATTTTACTTCATAAATACTATCTATGTGGCTTCAGATTTTTACATGCTAAAAATATAGATGGTTTTGATATAACAGTGGTATTCTGTGTCAGAAGCATATAGTAAAATTGAATATAGATCACATCATTTGATTCTGGAAATTTTTAAAATACTTTTAAAATATATAATCTTTTAAAATTTGCAAGGATTTTCTTCTTATGAGTCTTAATTTAAGAACAAAAACATATATGTTTATGGAATATAGACATTTTCTATGCTATATAAAAGTGTTGGAAAAACATGGCATAGTAAATAGGAGAGAGAATAAGTTGTTTGTAACCTACATGAAACTGTTTTTCAGAAGATTCAAATCAGGGCCTTCTCTAAATATTATAAAAACGGAGAGCCCCCAAACCAGCTGGTCCCCTCTGTTGAACATGTGATAACCCTCATTCCCATTCATCTGGATGTAAATGCATATCTTTGTAGAAAGAAATGCTCTGTATGAGCATGAACATCCTTCACTATTGAGTCACACCCTGGTGACCTTGTAGAGAGTTTTATAGACTTTGCTCATCTCTTAGTCTTTGAGTGCTGATCAGAACCTCTTCTTGCTTGTATGATATCTGCTTGTGAATGACCACATTTGTGATTTTGTTTACTACTATGTTTTCTAGTTGGACTGTATACTTGTGGTACTTTTATGCTGTGAAGCATCCATAGTTTATCAGAGCCAGGGGACATATATAATAATATCATGATATTTTCTCTTTCTCTACAATAGGAAAAGTAAACATTTTGTCTATTTTCATGTTTATATTAAAATCTATTTATCTATTTTTCAGCAACAAATTAAACTTGAGTCATACAGCATGATTTGCATGATTTTACTTTCTATTGATTAACAGTGAAGCCTGAAATTTGACAGATTTTATTAAGTCCTTTTAAAGTTTGGCAGGTATCCGGCTAGAACTGAGGGACTGAGTTTTGGGCTTGCCTTAGATATGAAGCTAGCCAGTCACTATTTTCAGCCCTGGGAAGCAGGCCATGGCAAATTACAGTACTTCTGAAAAACTATGCCAAGAAAACTGCAGGGACTAATTCAGGAAGTCATAGGGAGTAAACAATGATTTGAAGGCATGAAAACAAAAAAACAACTCTCTCACATGTATAGTTATTTGGTTCACCATAGTAATAATTTCTTTCTAAAAAGGAGCAATTAGTAAACTAAAGTAGGTATATTAATATTCCTTTGAATTTATTACATCTGTGGCATAAGAAGAACAATCAACCACTTCTACACATCTGTTGAGATGTATATGAGGCTGCCTGAGAAAAGATAATATATACATAATAACAGAGGGAGTAAAGCTTTTTATGTGTGTTAAGACATTTCTTATTTTTGTTATTGTCTGAAAAAAAGTCTATAACCATGATATTGGCAAAAAGACCCTATGACCCTTTGCTTTTTGGACGTCAGCATCATTCTACAGGTAGTCCTTGATTTATGACCACAATTGAGCTCAACATTTCTGTTGTTAAATGAGAAGTTTGTTAAGGGGTTTTTGCCCCATTTTATGACTTTTTGTCAGGGTTCCAAGTAACACCCCTCCAATGAAAGAAGACTCCAAGGCTATCAATTCCTCAAAGTTCCATTTTATTAGAGATGTCATATTGGCACATCTGGAAAAACCCGAATTTGAGTGTTTTCTTTCCTCAGTTGTCACTGCCATTGATAAGTTAGTAACTTGGTTGTTAAGTGAATCTGGCTTTGCTTTTCAGAAGGTCACAAAAAGTGATCACATAACCTTAGGACAAAGGAATGGTCATAAATATGAATCAGTTGCCAAGCATCCAAATTTTGATCATGTGAACGTGAGGATGCAGCAAAGGTTGTAACTGTGAAAAATGGTCATGTCATTTGTTCAGTGCCATTGTAACTTTGAACGGTCACTAAATGAACTGTTGCAAGTCAACTTTGAATGGTCACTAAATGAACTGTTGCAAGTCAAGGACTGTTTTAAGTATAAAAAATAATTATTGCAGTTTTATGAAATCGGGCGTGTTTATTAGAAGCTCCGATAACCTCAAAATGGTGCAGGCACATAATTTGATTCATTTGCATGATAATTTTATAATAATTGATCCTCTTTTTGCATATGTCCATATGTGAGATCATTGAACTTATGAGATATTTGTGATCTCGCAAGTTCTAGTGACACAGCACAAAAACTCTGTGAACTCTCTTGCTAAATTTCAGTAATGTGGCATGAGAACCAGGAGTGGTATTCACTTACCTTCCCTACCGCTTCGCAAATGTGAGCATGCACATGTGCTCAGCCTTCCGTGCATGCACTATGACCAAAAAAAGTGCCAAAATGGGATGGCATAGAACTGGCTGGGTGAGCGTGCCCACTGGCGATTTCCACTACCAGTTCAGGTGAACAGGTCCGAACTGGCAGAATATCACCTCTGATGAGAACCCTAGGAAAGCTTGGCAATCTTGTGAGATTTTGGCCATTTAAAAATGTTTTTGAGGTTGTTCTTATTTTGCCAATTCTTTGCACGTAATTATATATCCCATTCTCCTCATATGTAATACAAACAACGGGATCTTATTCAGAATGCAGTGAATGAGGAGGGAGGCTTACTTGCTAACTCCTTAACACAAATGGGATCCTTCTCATGCAGTTCAATTAGATTAACAAAATCTCCATTTTGTCTGAGCATTGTAGCCATATGGGAAACTGAGGGATTTGGTCTGGGAAGGGCAGAGATAAGTCTCTTTTCATCCTGCTGGGTTTCAAAGGAAAACTAAGTAAGTAGCAGCATGCTTGGAATTAAGAGAACATCTAGTTTTGCCTCATCTTTGTCCCATTTTCCAAAGAGTTTTATAGGGACATAAAGGCTAATTAAAGTGAGTCTTTGAAAATTACATCGGGCTTGCTGACCCTTTCTTTTCTTAAAAGATAATCAAAATACTTTCCGCTAATTTTAATTTTGGAAATGTATCCAGAGGAACACTTCAATACTTTGGAATTATTATGCTAGCACAGAGAGCAATGAAAATAGTACTATAGTTTCTTTAATTTTTCAGGTTTGTATTAATTAATTTTCTTCTCCTGATTGGAATCTTATGTAATATATCCCTCAGGCTGAATTGTACATTAGTACTTTTCTACAATTACTTGCACATGATGAAATACTTGACTTTCCCCCCATCCTTTCACATGGTCATCTGTACATTTAATTTCCCATCTAGGAATGGAAGTTCTGATTAAGAAAGCAAAATGAGCTTTCTGTTTCATGTAGCTGCACTCCAAGGCAAGGTTTGCAGTTCTGCCATCAACTCCAGCAAATGCAGCAAATACCCAATCATTGACTAGCTTAATATTGCCTTCTGGACTGTATCTTGTACATCCTGAATGTCAAACATTCTTGGAAAGATGCAGAGAACTATTCTGAATAAAGGGGATCAATTTCAGGACATCCAAACTTATTCTTTCTACTTCAAGAAAGCTTCCACTGGATACAGCTGCTGGCTTCTACATTGGATTCAATTTACATGCTGTCTTATTCTCCAATAGATAATGAAAAAGAGAGAGAGAGAGAGAGAGAGAGAGAGAGAGAGAGAGAGAGAGAGAGAGAGAGAGGCTTCATCATTTCCCTCTATCTAGTAATTTCTGCTTCAAGCCAGTCTTGTTATTAATAATAAGGAAGCAGCGATCTGCTTCCTGTCATCCAGCTGATTAGACAAAACCATGAAACAGGTGACACTTCCAAGGCTTTCTGGCAGCAGAGACAAACATTTGTGAAGCCAGTGCAGATTGTGGACATGCATTTTACTATGAACTGTTTGGCTTGTAATGTACAGCTGTAGCTGGAATTCAGTATCTCCTTTTTTTTCAAGAGACTTGAGGAGGTAGCATGTCCAAATGCTCTCAAAGGACCCCTGAGGATCTGCTCTCAGTTCAGTCTGAGTTCAGAACAGATTGAAGATAGATTCACCCTTGTTCCCTCTCAGAGACAACCTTTGTCAGAAAACAAAGTTGAAGAGCATTTTTCCTGCTTTTTCCCCTTAATCTTCCATTTGCTTTGATATTTTGGACATTGGATTCTTTGGAACTGGTGGAATTAGAGGCTGATCTTGCAATGGTTAGTCTCCTGATATGCAATTATCTTAGAGAAAGGTACTGTGGCACATGATTCAGCTCCCTGGCAAACATTTTGCTCTAATGCCTATAAATAACTGTTCAGTGGAATCATTAGGATGTTTGATAAGATTAATTATTTTTATGCTTATTATTTATATCACTTTTCTTTGTTACAGTTGAATTGGGTGTGACCTTGCATAACTAAGGCTTGGACTTGGAGGTAGTGATTTGAGGCTGATTTTAAAAAAATCTTTAGGATTTAAGATTCAGGGGGTGGTGGAGGAACAGTTTCAAAGTCTGAAATGTGGGTAATTGATTGAACTGGTTTGCATTTGCTAGTTAGCTGAGATTGTTTGCAAGGGTTTTTTGTCATTAAGTTCAAGGTCAATGGATACCTATTATCAATACTGGCACTATTTGGCTAGAAAAAACAGTATGAGATTTGTTGGACACAGGTTCCTGATGTGGCAATCCTTGTGTTGATAATCACAAAATTGTCTTATTGTAATTACTGTATGCAGCATTGCTCTTGAAAATAGTTCAGAAGATACAACTAGCACAGGGAGAAGTTGCTAGGTTTGTCCTTGTTGTGTAGGTACTGTATGCCTGTGTTGAATGCCCTGTATTGGCTGACAATTAACTATGATTGGTTTATAAAGCTCTAGCAATTTAGTTCCATTCTTTCTGAAAAACTCCCCCCCCCCCAGGGGTTAAAGCAGTAAATGCAAAGGACAACTTAATTAGTCAGAATTATCTGACATTTTTATCTTGCAGGCTTCATTTATACAGTCTTTCCACCAATAATTAGATGTATCTTAATGAAATTTTAACCTGGGGCTTTCATATGTTTTTGATAGTAGAATACTGTTTATATGGTTTACTCTGGTTCAAAGGGCCATTGATTTTTAAGGTTTAATCTGTATTGAACAAAGTTGGAAGTTAACTTCTTTCTATAGCCCTCCCCTGCTTTTGTTTATACTCCCCAATTCTTGCTTTTCCCTATCCCTTCTTTTTTTCTATTTAAGTCTTTTTTTTCTTTGCTTTACTGTATGTCATACTGTTTTAGAAATTTAATTCAATTTTGAAAAAAAACCAATTAGTATCTTTTTCCTTGGGTATTCAGCTGATTTTCTTGCATGTCTACTGCTGCTGATAATTGTTGCATGTACTTTTCATAACTCATTGTGTATTTTTTCTACTATGTTGATTACTTTTATTATAAATCATTTTGCAAGTATGGTTTGTCAAGTTATATGCCACTGTTCAGTTATAAAAAGTTAATTATTTGAAACTAGTGTAATTTTACATGTGTTTGACAGTCTACTTAGTATCTTTACTAGGAAATTGACTTATTTTCAATTAATTCATGTTTATTCTGAATTCACATGAAATTGTTGCTATTTTGTCCTTGCATCCATGTTGATAACATCCATTTATGCTTGATCTTTTTCGGACAGGCCAATGAAGTTACAGTTATGTAAGCTAACCAAAATGATTGAAAGGAAAAATCAAACCTTTTTTTAAATTAAAAAAATACATGTAGAATTTGCTGTCATGGTTACAAATGCCTTATTATAGACCACTCTCCTTTTAAAGCTGTTATATAAGTAAGTATAAGTATAATCTTTATTGTCATTGTACTTAAATACAACGAAATTGGTTTTAACCTCACTAGTGCAAAATTATAGCAGAAACGAAAAAAGGAAGAAAAAGAAAAAAAAACTAGCATGTGCATGGAATGATTAGGGTTATATTTAAAAGTCTCACAGCCCAAGGATGGAAACTATCTTTAAACCTGTTTGTTCGGCTGGCTATACTTTGATGCCTTTTTCCTGATGATAGAAGTGCAAAAAGACACTGACCAGGGTGTGAATCATCTCTGAGTATCTTGTTTACTCTGCTAAAGCAGCGAGAACTAGTGATGTCATCCCGTGGTGTCAGAGGACAACCAATGGTTTCTTGTGATGAATTGATCACTCTCTTTAGTGCCTTCCTGTCCGCAGCTGTTAAATCAGCATACCATAGTATAATACAATATGTGGGGACACTTTCTATGGTGGACTGATAGAAAGAGGTCATCAGCTGTTGTTCCACCTGATTTTTTCGCAGGACTCTAAGGAAATGAAGTCTCTTTTGGGCCTTTCCAATCACCAGAGACATGTTGTTTTTCCAGGTGAGATCTTGACTAATAAGCACTCCCAAGAATTTAAAAGAGGAAACCCTCTCCACACAGCCCCCCTTGATATATAGTGGGGCAGGTTCCTCTCTGTGCTTCCGGAAATCTAGCACCATCTCCTTTGTCTTACTAATATTTAGATGTAAGTTGTTTCTTGAGCACCATGCAGATACCTTCTGGACTTCTTCCCTGTATGCTGATTCGTCCCCTCCAGTTATGAGCCCAGCACTGTTGTGTCATTTGCAAACTTTATTATGATGTTGGAGGATCAGAGGATATGCAGTCATATGTATACAGCGAGTACAGATAGGGGCTGAGCACACAGCCCTGAGGGGAGCCTGTGCTGAGCTTTAGCGTGGAAGATGTAAAGGACCCAACCCTTACTGTTTGTGGACGATCCGTCAGGAAGTCTGATCCATTCACAAGTGAGGGGAGGGAAATTCAGGTCAGTCAACTTTTCAATGAGAATTCCTGGTAAGATGGTGTTAAAGGCCGAGCTACAGTCTATAAAAAGCATTCTGACATAATTCCCAGATTTCTCAAGGTGGCTCAATGCAATATGTAGAGCAGTGGTGATGGCATCCCCTGTCGACCTGTTGTTTCTATAAGCAAACTGGTTTTGATCAAAATTTGGTGGAAGACAGGACCTGAGGTGTTGTAGGACCAGTCTCTCAATATATTACATATATTTCTCTCCATCCTTACTGTATGGCTGTTTCATCTGTAAAAAGAAAATATAGAAATACAGAAAATAAAGAAAAAGGTTGTTTAAAAATACAGAAAGATTAAGAAATTCATTTTTCAGGCTTCAAAGCAGGATGATATAAAAGTATCAGAAGAATTTGAAGGAACAAGAAATTGGAAATGTATTTTGTTTCAAGCTCAGTAGCAAAGAGGTGCTGATTAAAGTGGTTAACATTTCAGTAGTGAAACAAAACGAAACTACCCCAGGCTATACACTTAAATGAGCTTTGAAGCTCAACAGTAGCAACACAAACGCACAAAAACTCAACAAATCCTCCCAATATAGTTCTAATAGTAGCACTTATGTTTACAATATAGAACAAGCATTTGTTTGTTTGTTTGTTTGTTTGTTTGTATCCTACTTTTATTATTTTTACAAAGAACTCCAGGCAGCGGATCTAATACTCCTCTCCTCCTATTTTCTCCACAACAACAACCCTGTGAGGTCAGTTGGATCGAGAGGGACTGGCTGGGAGTCACTCAACTGGCTTTTATGGCTAAGGAAGGATTTTGACTCATGGTCTCCTGCTTTCTAATCTGACTCCTTAACTACTAGATCAAACTGGTTCTCTTTTCTCAGTACACTTATTCATAACTTTTGAAACACCCTGAGAGGAAACATTATATTGTTTCCTGATCTTGCTGCATGGTGGGAGGGTAAGAGATTCAGCATTTTCAAAACATTTATGGTTCTATTGAGAATTAAAATCTGTTAGTGCTGGTGTTTGTAAAAAGGGGGATTGTGTACTTAAAAAGAGGCTGCTATTACTACTTTTTTGGAACATTGGACTTTATACTATATTGTTTATTTTTGGTCATAATTATTAATTTCCTTTTTGTTCAGTTCTTTTTTTCACATAGAGATTTACCTGAAAAAAGGAAATCCACTGAGAAAAATAATGGCATAAGTTCAGTGAATAAATGTATGTACCAGTGTTCAAAATTGCAGCTGTAAGTGCCTGACTCAATATGAATAATGTGCACCTTGATATGTGTTTTCTTTCTATTTGAGCATGATTTCCCCCTATAAATATGCTACTATAAACCATCAAGTGCTTTTAGATGTCCTGTAATTGGCAAGACAGTTGCATTGAGTGGAAGAATACTTTGAAGAGCATCATTTTCCTAGAGGGAACAAAAAGGTTATGCAGATGCAGGTTACCTGTGAGGTATATTACAAGTGTCTTTATGATATGGACAGCCATCCAACCAGAAATAAAAACCAAGGCTATGATGCTAACATGGAACAGGATCCTGCAATAAACCTAGATGTTTTCTTTGACCCACATTTATGCATAGAGGGTCTTAATAAAAGGTTACAGATATTGATGCCTTTATTAAAGACTTTGCTAGTCTGAATAGGTGCTACTAGATTAAAGAGGAAAGGCAAAGAAAAAGAAGGAAAAATGAGAAGAGGGCAAGGAAGGAAAAACAAGGAAAGAGGGGAAAAACAGAATGAAGAGGAAAGGAAAGGGAAGGAAAGAAGGGAAGGAGAATATAATGAGAGTGAGGGAGAGTCTAAGGGAAGTGGTGCCTTAGCACTTGGCTACCACAGGTGCCCCCCACAGAGGGTTCCGCTCGGTATGCACCACTACAGGAGTACCAGTGCCAGAAATTTGCCGTACTTTTGTGTACCCGTTCCATGGTGGCGTGGCCATGCCCCCGTACCGGTATGCTCCCCTGCCCTGCACCCATTTTCAAGGCATTTCTTAAAAAGAAGGAAGTGAGGGCGGGGCTTCTTCAGAGGACCCGAGCAGCATTGAAGCCCCCTCTGAAGCAGCTGGAAAAGGTATGCGTGGGTTGGAAGGGGGGAAGGAATTCAAACTTCATCCTCCTGGTGCGGTGCGGGGCCCTGGGCAAAGGTTGGAGGGAAGGGCCCTTGTTCGCTCATGCTCTCTCGCTCCCTCCCCAAGTGTAATTTGATTGCAGGTGGAGCCACATTGCCTTTTCAAACCTGTAGTCAGTGAAGCTGGGCTGGATTTTTACATAGCTTTATCCAGCTGTGTGTGTGTGTGGGGGGGATGAATGAGGGCCTGGGGAGGAAGTCACTCCCCCTCCTCTGACATCTGGATAAAGGTATGCAAAAATCCAGCCCAGCTTCACTGACTACAGGTTTGAAAAGGCAACAGGGCTCTGCCTGCAATCCAACTAGACTGGGGAGAGTCCCATTCTTTCGAAAGGCTCTGATTGGCTCCCCTTCGGCTTCTCTGCCTCTCCTCTTACCACAGCCTGCCAGCAGGAGGTGAGTGGGTGGGCTTTATTGTGTTCCAGGCATTTCCCAACTGGAGAGCATACTGCATTTGCAATGGGGGAGGTGTTTGGGGAAGGCAGTGGGGGAATGGGAGGGATGGCAGAGGAACTGCTTTCAAGCCATTGGGAGAGATATCCAATCCAACCTTTGTGTGTGTTTGAGAGAGGGGGAGGGAGGGAGAGAGGGAGGAAGGAGGGGAAGGGAGAAGAAAAAGAAAGAAGGAAACTTCTTTCGCAAAGGAGAAAAACAAATGCTGTTGCTTTAAATCAGATCTGGGCATGCCTGGCTATGGAATTCTAGGAGTTGAAGTCCACAAGTCCTAATACCTTTAAATTGAAAGGTACAGGGAACAACAAATTGGTTATATGGTTATATGTTATATGGTTTTATGTTTTTGAAGTTTGGGGGTTTGTGCTATATGGGCTTTGTGTTTCTAAAAGGGTTTGGATGATTCCCTGCTTGTGAATGGAGCCAAACTTTCTCTAGTGTCATTATCTCATTATCTCTATCTGGCAGGAACGTGGAATGAGTCTCAGGCTCATTCTTTGTTAACAGAAAGAAAGAAAAACAGCACAGCAATTTAGGACTAGAAGGTTACTCGGAGCTCATCTAGTCCAACTCCCTGCTCTAGCAGGAAACCTTACATTGTCTGGATTATTTTGGTGCCTCTAACAGGGAGGAAAATTGCCAGAAAGGAGAAGGAGTTTACTAGGACAAGGCTGCCGTGCAAAGGAAAGCAGAGATAGTCCTTGACTTATGACTACAATTGAGCCCAAAATTTTGGTTGCTAAGCAAGAGCATTGTTAAATGAGCTTCACCACATTTTACCAAATCCATGACATCTGATGAGTGACATCAAGTTGGTCACTACCATCCGGTCACATGATTGCCAAGTTATTCCCACCTGGTCACATGACTGCCAAGCTACTCCAACCCAGTTACATGACTGCTAAGCCACTCCCATCCAGTCACATGATTCCTGAGTCACTGCCACAAAACAGGCCACACCTACAGAATAGGTTCTAAATTTTTTTGAAATGCACCACTGCCCCCACACGAGTGATGACGAGCTGGCCGTGCCCACCCTGGCCATGCCCACCCCAGTCATGCCCACCTTGGTCCTCCAAGGTCAAACACAACCCCAATGCAGCCCTCAATGAAATCCAGTTTGACATCCCTGATGTAGGGGGATGCATTAAAAACTGGAATTAAAAAAAGACTTAGTAAAAAATTACTATGGCTTAATAAAAGCATATATATAGCACATACACACATACACACACACATGCCATAAGCTTATATAATTGGTAGGTATAATTAATTATTTAAAATATTTATATGTAGATACATTTATTTTACAGAATATTTTACTATAAGAGTAATAATTCAATTTTTAAATATTTTTTAAACATTAAAAAAGAGTAATAGTTATTTCACTGCAGAAATATATTTCAGGGTTATCACTGGAAATGTTTCAGTAAGGAAGCAAGAGCTATAATAGCAAGACAATGTTTATTAATTTATTTGAACATTTAGAGATCTTATAGTGGTGTTTATGCCACATATAAGGAACAGCAATTCAGGAGTGTAAATTTGAACTGCCATTCTGCATAACTTACCACCCAGAAGCTACAATTGGACCAGAATGCAGTGGCATAGGTAGTTATAGGATAAGGTGACCAGATTTTCAGATTGGTAAAGAGGGACACCATTGACCAGAGGGGGGGGGCTTGATTAAAATTTTTATATTTTGTCAAAAGGTCACACAAGGCGATTATATGACCCCAGGACACTGAAAGCATCATAAATATGAATCTGTTGCCAAACATCAAAATTTGGATCACGTGACCATGAGGATGCTTCAACGGTCGCTAAGTGTGAAAAATGGTCACTGTGTGAAAAATGGTCATGGCCGTTGTAACTTTGGTCACTAAATGAACTGTTTGAAAGCTAAAGCTAGCTTGCATTATGCTAGCTTACATTTTCAAGAGAGAGAAGCTAAACTCCTTATTAGAATTGAAATAGAAATGAGTAGAGTAGAGTAGAGTAGAGTAGAGTAGAGTAGAGTAGAGTAGAGTAGAGTAGAGTAGAGTAGAGTAGAGTAGAGTAGAGTACAATAGTTTATTACCCAAGTGTGATTGGACACACAAGGAATTTGTCTTCGGTGTACATAAATAAAATAAAATACAATACATTCATCAAGAATCATAAGCTACAACACAGTGATAGTCTCTCTCTCTCTCTCTCTCTCTCTCTCACACACACACACACACACACACACATACACACTCACACACACACACTCCTCCTCTGGATTCAATGGGGTTTAGGAAATCCCCCCACCTCACAGACTCCCTCTTTCTTTCTCTCTTCCCTCCTCTGGATTCAATGGGATTTTTAGAAAATCCACACTCCTGTACACACACTCCTCTTTCTTTCTCTCTCTCCTCCTCTGGATTCAATGGGATTTTTAGAAAATCCACACTCCTGTGCACACACTCCTCTTTCTTTCTCTCTCCCCTCCTTTGGATTCAATGGGATTTTTAGAAAATCCACACTCCTGTGCACACACTCCTCTTTCTTTCTCTCTCTCCTCCTCTGGATTCAATGGGATTTTTAGAAAATCCACACTCCTGTGCACACACTCCTCTTTCTTTCTCTCTCTCCTCCTCTGGATTCAATGGGATTTTTAGAAAATCCACACTCCTGTGCACACACTCCTCTTTCTTTCTCTCTCTCCTCCTCTGGATTCAATGGGATTTTTAGAAAATCCACACTCCTGTGCACACACTCCTCTTTCTTTCTCTCTCTCCTCCTCTGGATTCAATGGGATTTTTAGAAAATCCACACTCCTGTGCACACACTCCTCTTTCTTTCTCTCTCCCCTCCTCTGGATTCAATGGGATTTTTAGAAAATCCACACTCCTGTGCACACACTCCCTTTCTTTCTTTCTTTCTCTCTTCCCTCCTCTGGATTCAATGGGGTTTAGGAAATCCCCCACCCTCACACATTCCCTCTTTCTTTCTCTCTTCCCTCCTCTGGATTCAATGGGACTTTTAGAAAATCCCTACTCCTGTGCACACAGTCCCCCTTTCTCTCTCTCTCTCTGTCCCTCCCTCCCTCTCCCTCTCTCTTTCCTTAAATTCTGAAGCCTGAAGAGGGAAGGGGGCTTGAAAATAGTAAAGATCCTCAAGGATAAATTCTTCTGCTTTTGATTTGCATTACTACAGCATATTTCTACTAAGCTCCTGTAAATCTATGCTTTTGATACACATACTGCTGCATAGCATTCACTAAAGGATTCCATGTGTTATCATTTTTCCTAGCTGGGTCTTTGGTCCAATAAGTAAAAGAATTTGCAAGCATGTAGGTATGACATATGGTGAGCTCATGTAACTTGAGGCTGCCACTTGTTCCTCTGAAGCCATAGCCATTTCTTCCTCTGAAATCTCTTCTCTTCAAATCAAAGTCCTTTAAACATTATGCCAAGCAAATTGGAGTTCTTCCATTCAGATCCTGTTTCAATCATGATAATTGGCAATTTTTTTTTACTACAACGTGCCCTGCATATTTCATTATCTGGAACGTCATTGGAGGGATCAGGATGGGTCTTCAGCATTTTAAAAACAGGGATGCTGGAGCTAAAAACCTCAGTGTAAAATACTTAGAGCTGGAGAGAAAGAGTTGGGGAGATCCATGCTGTTTGTGAGCTTGGAAAGCAGGGGATTATGCCGTCTTGGCCAGCCGATCCCCACCCCCACCTCCATCCCCGTGCCTCAAACCCTGTTCCTCCCCTCCACTCCAAAACTCCTCGGGGCAGAAGGAGGGGTGGAGGTAGAAGCGTTCAGTTTTAAAAAAAAGACTGGGGAAAAAAAGAATTGAATTGAAAACAGTAACGAGAGTGACAAAAATCAGAGTATCAAAAAAACCCCCAACCCAACGCTTTTTTTGTGCTTTTTTGCGCTTCGCTCCAGGATCCAGATGAGGTAGGCTACGGCCGTTCCCAAAATTTTTCCCCTCTCCCTCTTTCTCTCTCTTTCCCCCCCCCCACAAAAAGCAGGACGTAATAGAGCTGTTTCGAGTCCCGATCATTCGGGATCCATTCAGAATCCTCTCGCTGCCAAACTCTTAAAAGCTTTATCAACTCTACAACAAACCCCTTTTTCTCCCCTCTTCTCCCCTCCTTTTCTTCTCTTTTTTTCCTTTCTTTCCTTTTCCTTACTTTTCTTTTCTTTCTCCCGCAGACACACGCCCCAAATTTTTGCTGATTCTTAACCGCCATTGGGGGGAATGGAAAAAGTGGAAAAGGCAATATTCTATCCTATCTGGAATAACACGGGGGATTCTCAGTCATCCTGGAGCTCCCTGGACATCGCAGCAGCCCCAAGTGCGTGGGATTTCAGCGTTTTTCGCATCGGGGCGTGTTGCAAGAAGAGGGAGTGAGCTTAACATCTCAGCTTTGCTGCCCAGCGCTGGCAGAGAGGGTGGCTCCCCCCCTACTCAGAGCACCTGAGCTGGGCACCGCGTTACCCCTGCCCTGCCTACTCAGACCAGCTGAGCCTCCCTGGACATCGCAGCAGCCCCAAGTGCGCGGGATCTCGGCATCGGGGCGTGCTGCAGGAAGAGGGAGTGAGCTTAACATTTTAGACTTTGCTGCCCAGCGCTGGCAGAGGGGAATCCCGTCTCGGCCTCGGGTGGCTGCGGCAGAAGCAGCGAGCTTTCCCCACTGCATAGGGATGTGGGGGAAGGGCTCGGGCGCGGGGAGGGGGAAACGGGCATCTGTCAAAACCCCGAAACCCGTCTCAGCCTCGGGTGGCTGCGGCAGAAGCAGCGAGCGTGGGGGCAACACTTCACTGGGAGTGACCTCTCTTTCCCCGCTGCATAGGGATGTGGGAAAAGAGCTTGGGCACCCAGTTTTCTCTCCCCCCTTCTTTCCTTCTCTCTCTCTGCTCTGGGAAAGGAGCAGCGTTCTGGTGAGCCCCGAGAGATTCCCCCATTCTCTCTCTCTCTCTCTCTCTCTCTCTCGCTCGCTCGCTCTCCCGGCTCTTCCAAGCCGAGGCGGCGGGGGCGGGAAGAGGAGTCCGGGGAGGAGGGAGGGAGGAAGGGGAGGTGGCTGCCGCGGCTGGGCGATGGCCAGCAGCGGCCGAAGCAGGGGGAGGGAGAGCTAGATTTTGGCGAGGCGGCCGCGGGAAGGACCGAGGGAGGAGGAGAGGACGGGGCTGCTTGGGAACGGAGAGGCAGGAGAGCGAGGCGGCTGCCGGCCATTTCACCTCGCGCAGAGAACTTCCAGTCGTTCCGCCGCCGCAGGAGAGCCGCAGGGGAGGGTGGTGGGATGCTACCACGCCTCGCGGACTCGCGGTGTGGTCGCTGGGAACCGCGCAGCACAGGCGCCGCCACACCGGCAGAAGCTCCGTGAGTCCGGCGGGGGCTGTTTCACTCGTGCAGAGAAATTCCACTTGGGTTCCGGAGCTTCTGCCGCCCGTGGCGGCGCAGCACAGGGGCTGGCTGTGACGCGAGGAGGTGAAATGAACTCCGCAAAGGGGGAGAAGGAGGAGAGGAGGGCTGTCTCCTCCCCCCAGTGCCTCCCGATTCCCACCGGTACCAATTCATAACATGATTACTCACCAGTGAGTAACCGCAGCTGCAACCCCAAAAGATGAAATGAAATGGAGACTCACGCAGGCGTGCTCAGCAAAGCGGAGTCCAGCCAATCAGTGAGCTGGTTGGGATGGAAAATTTTCAGCATGTGGCGTGCTGAAAATTTTCCATCCCAGCCAGCTCACTGATTGGCTGGAGTCCAGGCCAATCCAATCAGTGAGCGGAAGGCTGGGCTGGCTTAAATTGGTAGGATAGAACGGAATGATGAGCCAGCCCAGCGAGCTAGCAGCTGATGGGCGGGGGAGCGAGGGAGCTGCGAGCGCCCAAAAAAGCGTGTGTTTTTAAGAAGCGTGCAGGACGCGGGAAAATTTATGAAAAGGCGGGGCTATCCCGCCAAAAGCGGGACGTCTGGTCACCCTATTATAGGAGTATCTCAATTCACCAGTTAAACACCACACTGGCCTTCAGTAGGCTTCTTGATGCAATTTGTAGGGGAGTTATTGCCTATAAAGTTGTACAAGGCCCAGAATTTGGCTATTTGCCTTGTTTGGCCTAGCAAAGTTAATTCACCAGGCTGAAATCCAGGAGATTCTAAGTTCTAGTCCTGTCTTAGCCATGAAAGCCAGCTGGGTGACTTTGGGTCAGCCTCTCTTCACTGGGTGTTGTCAAAAAAATAAGAGAATGTAGGAGTGTTGGTTAAGAACATCACTTTGAGTTATTTATTAAAATTAACAAAGGCAGGACAAAAATAAATAAATACAATTTGGAGACTGCCTTTGGCAATGGTATTTACCCATCATGAGTGCTCTACTAGACATGCCTTTGATCCCTTTCTTGAAATAATGTGGGATAGGCTCTAGGATGTGTGCCTTTTTCATTGTGGCCCATGTCCTCTGCAATATTCCTCCCTCTCTGGACACATGATTGGCCCAAATTTGTTGACTTCTAGAAAGACACTACAAACTTGACTAATTCTTCAGAACTTAGCATCATAGTGAATAGATTTCTTGTCTGGAGGAATGTAGTAAATGTAATTTCCTGACTAATTCTCAATAGTTTTTTACTGATTTTAACTGAAAATTTTAATTTGGATTTTGTATACATTTTGTGATATATGTTACTGAACATCACAGAGTTCAAATTGGACAACCATATAAATGTTAGATAAACAAATGAACAAAAAATGTGAACTTTTCCTTCTATGTAGAATATACATAAATCAATTTGAAAGCGAGCAAGAGAGAAAGAGAGTGAATTACAAATTTTTCTTTTCTCTAATTTCTAAATAAACAGAAAACAATTCACTTGGCATGCTTCTACTTTTGTCTTCCCAGCTTTTTTGACTTTCCATTTCTGTAAAAGATTGCCTTAATCAAAATAGAAAGTTAGTGCCCATGGGATGTAATACTTAAACTTTCTGAGTAAATGGACTTAGCTTGAGGACTGGGCTAGCTATGTGATTTGTTTACACTAATATATAATTATAACAGATGATATAGAATGAACATTTGCAAAAGATACATTAGATGATTGTGATAGCTTTGAGAACAATGTGTGCTATTCTTATTTACTCTTAACATCCTTTCTTCAATTCATAACCATATAAAAAATAAAATTCAAGAGGGATAGTTTGAAGATCAGAATGCTAATTATTATATTTATCTACAAAGAAGATTACTCTGAATGTAAGAAGTGGCATCCATATGACAAAAGCAGTGTCACATTGCATCACAATCTCTACTCTTGTATGCATATATGTTGTATTGCACTGCAGTTTTTGTTATTCTGAACATCCTTTTACCAGACTTCCTCCAGGCAGCCCTGAATAATTGTCCCTGCAATTTCTTGTAAAAGAATAGAAACACAGACAGACAGACAGACAGACAGACGTCATTGCTTCTTCCTACACCCTTAGTGAACCTATTATCTTTTACTGCTAAAATTATTTGTGGTAAACCATCTAATTTTTCTTTCAGGTGAACACAAAATTTTACAAGTTAGGAAAAATATTTCATTTCTAGACATGATTTGAAGATAAACTTTAATCTGGAACTGTGTTAGTAACAGATTTGAAAAAAAACGACAGTGTATATATTAAGCAACTAGATATTTTGCAGAATATTTTAAGCATTGTAGTCACTTCTCTTTTCTCATATGACTAAAGGATTCAATTATATAAAATTGACTGCTCACTAAGTGTTCAGTCTGGCATCCAATATTATGTCCAAGTAGAACAGAATTATCTCATTCTATTTTATTCCTGGTGGATGCAACTGTATCTTTGGGAAGGGAATATGACATCACAGAACCCTGATCCAACATCACCACTTTGTGTTCAAATTAGCTTCCCCACCCCATACTTTCATTGTGATGAACAATATGCCTTCTTATATTACTTATGTCATTTGGCAAGATAGGCCTGTCCATTTTATTTTATTCCTTAGAAATGCTCTGCAATCCTGGTTTTAACCATTTTTTACTCCAAGTGTATCATTGGTTCATCAGGAAAATTATATATATTTTTCCTATATTGGGCTATTTTAATAGTCTTGGAAGCATGGGAAACTTTGCTTAGCAGCCTGGTATTCTAGACTTTGGGTTTAAATTGTACTCTTTCCACTGAAATGAGGAGCTCCATATATTTCTCTCCTGGTGACTAAGTTATTAATCTTCACCCTGGTAAGCATTTTTGAAACATACACATTTTTTGAAGTTTGATAGCATTCCTTCAGTCGTATTGATAACCTTGACAATTATTTATAACTATCATCTTCCAGAGCTTGCTCTGTAACTGTTAATATGTCTTTGTCAGAGATGGCAACACATTCTATCTTTTTGGCAGGGGGTCTATAATTCTAGTCGTGATGTGCGGTGAGGCTTATGGCTGGTGAGGCAAGCGGGCAAAAGCCACCCTATATCTGCCAGAAGTGGGGCTTCGGGGGGGCTTTCCGAAAGCCTCCCCGAAGCCCTGGCATGGCTTTCCGAAAGCCCCGGTGAAGCCCTGAAGCCCCAGCGCCAGCCTGGTGGCTTCCTACTGGACTCCCATCTACGAGCCGACGCCGATCCACCTGCGCCGTCTATGAGCCGACACCTTCTCACACCCCCTGGCTGCTGCAGCTGTCCCGCGGCATCAATCCACAGCCCCAGGCTGAACTGCTGCCTGCCCGAAGCCCCGTCACGGCTTTCTGAAAGCCCCGATGAAGCCCCGAAGCTTCTTGCCACCGCTGCGCTCCTCCGCCTCGCCCCCGCCTCTTCCGACGAACAATCCTCTGCTTTCTTCAGCTCGGACAGAGCTGGGACACCCAAGCTGCTGGCGGCGGTGGCGGGGGCCACCTGAGCAGGCATGGCCTCCCCTCCCCAGCCAGCCAGCCTACCCAGTCCATTCCTCCCCCAGCACGGTGAGCTCCAGTGGGCTGGACATTGGTGCGAGGGACCTGGCAAAAGAAAGAAAGTGCCAGCCTGCCAGCAGAGGCAGGTAAAAGACCCGCCTCTGCTGGCGGGCTGCCCCTCTCTTCTCAAACAAGCTGCCCTCCCTGCCTCTCCCTCTTTCCTCTCTTCTCAAACAGACTCTCTCTCAAATTGAGAAAGTGTTTGTTTGAGTGAAGTAAAGAAACACACACAAACACAAACACACACAAATTACTTACAATAAAAAATTACTTACAAATTACAATCATTTTGAATTCTTCCCCCCTCCCTCCAACCCACATACATTTTCCAGCTGTGTCACAGAGGATTTCAACTCTGCTCTTGTCTGCCATGATGAAAATGTAAAAATGTAAAAAGAAAAAGGCAAGAGCTGCTGAAGCCAGGCTGGGTTAGCTGCTGTCAGAATCCCCAATGGATAACGGCTTAACTGTTTTAAAAAAAGCCTCTAAAAAAGGGCCCTCTACAGGAGGAGGCGAGAGAACCACGTGTCTCCTCTACATAAGGAATTTTTCACCTTTTAACCCTTGCTTAACTCTGCTCAAGTGATCATAAAGATAGATGAAATGAGGCATGTGGTTCTCTTGCCTCCTCCTGCAGAGGACACTTTTTAGAGGCTTTTTTAAACAGTTAAGCACTAAGCAGAGTCATCCACTGTGACTCTGGCAGCAACTACCTCAGCCTTTTTCCTTTTAATTTTCCTTTTCTTTTCATGACAGTGGTGAGGCCCTGCCTCCCCTGCCTCCCCTGACTGCACGTCCCTGATTCTAGTGCTGTTAACCTATTTGCATTTGGACTGACCTTTCTTGTGCACCTTTTCAGCATTGGGTTGTTGCATTCTGAGCCATTATTCTCCTGACTCAGAGAAGCACATTGAAGGACATCTAATTAATATGCTGAACTACTCCTGAAGAAAAAGAAGTACTGGCCATTTTAAATACACATAATGCCATTGCCTTTGATTAAGCAAATTGAATTTATATGAAACCTATCCTAAATCTGAAATCAATATGTGCAAATAATTTGCTGCATATTAATACAAATGTCATTTCATTAACCAGATACATTATTTCTGATGCTTTTGGAAACCTATCCAATAACATTTTTCTATGTTTAATTCTATGTGCCCATGTTAATGATTCATTTGGATTTATAAAACTCTAATTCTGAATTTGTCACTTGCATTTTTATTAATATATGACTCACTAGGTAAAAGGTCAACATTTATATTTATTACCCACTTCTTTGTTAGATTTATATATTTATGTATTAAATTTCTAGGCTTAATTAACAGCATAGACACCCATAAAGCAGTGACTGCAGGGGAACAAAACCTTTACTCCATTTTTTCTGAAGGAAATATACAGCATTTGAGATGCTATAGATGTATTGCCTCAAAACTACAACTCATTTTAATTAAAATAAATGTCTATTTTCATTTTGTCTGAGTAATAATTTTGATGAGTTCTTTATAGTTTATAAAATTCTTATATTTTCAGAAGTTTCATTTTTGATCTTACTCATCAGACAAGGTTGATTTCATCTTTGATTTTCTGCATCCAAAGAAATGAAAATTCCTAAGAGAAAAGCTACTTGCAACATGCAACACCTTCTTGAACTATGTCTTAATTATATTGTGTTATGGGCTGTTGAATTTTTATGTTCTTGCATTAATTTCTTTGATTGTGTGTACGTTTATAGATGGAGAATATAGATATAAGGACCTATGTAAAAAAAACCAGAAGAATAACTGACCTTGACAATTGAAATTATTTTAGGGGCATATTTCTAAAAACAGGCCCCTGTATTCTCAGCAAGCAAAATTTATTAAAGAAAGAACATTGAATATTGGTGATGTTGCACTGTCACTTGAAATTTTGGAAAGCTTAGTGGCAGGCTTCTCAAACAAGAATTCTATGCATGTAGTGCTGATTTCTAAAATATATTTAAAATGTATGTAGGTATTTTATTTTGTTTTCTGTTCAGTCTTGCCCAATTCTTGGACACTGCAGTTTTCTTGGCAAGGTCTTTTAGAAGTGGTTGCCATTGCCTCTGTTCTAGGACTGGGAGAAAGTGACTAATCCAGATGGCTTCATGCCCAAGGCAGGATTAGAATTCCCAGCCTACCCATTTCCAGTCTGATGTCTCAATCATTACAACAAACTGGCTCTCATGTATTTTATTAACTATATTGTGTATGAAAAGGTATTATGTCCATTAAAATACATAATTTTTCAAGTGAAATACATTAATTTTAAAAAATGAATGTTGCGGACAGAATAGTATGTGTTACGTGCTCTGCAACTCTTCTTTGGACTATTAATATGAACCTCTTTTAATACGATGTTAATAACATGGCAATGTATATGTGTACCATGGTTAATTACACAGTGTTGATTTGCTTGAATGGGACAAATTGTAGCATAAGGCGCTCACAAACAAAATGCTATCAGAATCCATTCTTCCATTATTGCTTGGGATCTTTACAGTTTCCCATCCTGAGTTCTTCCCTAGAACTAATTGGATTCTGGAATACGACATTTTAATGAGCTACGCATAAAGTTAGATCACTCTGAAATAGGGTGGCAGGCTAAAATTACCCCTTATAATAGAAAAAAGAGAAGGGTGTTGATTTCTGCTGCTCCTGCCATTGGTGCTTCTCCCATTGACTTTAATTCTATTTTCTATTCCCCAAATTTCTGTTTTAAAACTGGGTTTGTAATGGAGCCAGAAAGCCCTTCTTAGAAAAACTATTCCATAGCAGCAATAGCACAATTACTAAGACTTACTGTACTTACATAGCATATTTCTATATCTTCAGGAATCCAGGGATTTAAAAATGTAAGTGATAACTTGACCAAAACATTATAGGCCATATAAGCATTATCCGGTTCACAGAGTCTCTGAGGACCCAGGTATATATTATTGTTTGCAACTCCTTACTTACCTTCCCTGCTTGAAAAATAATATTCATGGACACTATGCAGATTTGGATACAGCAGTTCAGACAATTTTTGCCAAGCCCATTTTCCCCCAGAGAAGGAAGCATGTGGTGATGCACTAGTCAAAGCAGGTTTAATATTTTTATAATTCTTATGGATACCTAAGAATATAAAATTATGTTTGGTGATTGAAAGTGTGTTCCAGTTCTAAGCAATAAACATTAGAAATTGACTGCCATTTTTAGGTAGCATGTCTATTTCTATATCAGTTGTTAAATTTATTTTCCATTATGTCTATGGAGATTCTCAGTCATCCAGGTCATGGTTGTCCCAAAGGTGCTTTTTCAGAAGGTAACTGGACTTTCATGTTTTTCTTTGAAGATCCAAGAAGCTTCTTCAGCTCCAACTGGATGGTAGGAAATGGAAGGATTTATATTCTTTGTATACAGCTGGTCATTTGCATTCTTTTAGAGGGTTATTGAGGCCAGTTGGATGTTTATCTATGTCAGGGGTGTCAAATTTGATTTAATTGAGGGCTGCATCAGGATTGTGTTTGACCTCGAGGGGCCAGGATGTGCCCAGGGTGGGCATGGCCAGCTTGACATCACTTGTGTCGGGAGTGACCGTGGTGTCCAGAGTACTCTATGAGCGAAAATGGGCTCCTCAGCTGCTTTCAGCTGTGATGGCCTCCTGCAACCCTCTGCCAGCAAAAATAGAGTTCAGGAAGGCAATGCACGACTCTCATGAGCTCCATTTTCACTGGCAGAGGCATCACGGGCCAGTTCTTTGCTGTTTCTAGGGCCAGATCTAAGCACCTGATGGGACGTATCCAGCCAGCGGGCCTTGAGTTTAACATCCCTGATCTATGTCTTCAGGATCACCTGAGTAGTGCAAATGTGTGTGGAGCCTTCTTGACTACAGAATGTTTTCCATTATATTTTTATTCTTTTGTATAGATAAGTACCAATTATGAATCTAATTAGACCTTCATGTGAAACAGAGCAAGTAATATACTTATTGTAATGTATATTATCATCACTATTCTTTCTGATTTAGAACTAAACATAGCACAAGAAAAACAAGTTAATGAAGAACATATTTAATAAATTACTTAAGCACTATATTCCTATTGTGATTCCTTTATTTTTTAAATATAATAATTTTAAGTCTAATAACTAAAATAACATGGAATGTTATAAAAATGCAGTATATCGTCACATTTGCAGTTTTTATATTCTAGCTCTTCACCATTGTGCCATGTGGACTAATATAGTGTATATTAACAAAAGTGCCAAGAGAACAAGCCAGGATCATTTTTGTTGGTATCTTTCTGTGGCTGTAAATCCTGGAAAGATCTCATTTTCCTGTGAATTCGTCACCCTGCATTTTCTGCCAAAAGGCTTTATGTTGATAAGCCTTATTATAACTAATCTCTGGTGTTGGCTGTGATGTCGTTCTGCCTGTGCAAGTAATTTAATGAGACAAAGGCACCCACATGTTAAAATGTTTGTGGTTTATTGAAATTCTGGTACTGAAATTTTTGATACAATGAACTGCTGATGAAGGAAAATTGGACACTAAAAGGTCTTTATCTGCACCACACAATTTTGTTTGGCCTGCAAAAATGTCTGTTTAGGACTGTGTAGGCCAAGCTATAGGAAGCTAAATTGTAACTCTATAATAGATTTCTTGAATTTTCCATTGGGCATCAACACATATTAGTTAGCTTTGATTATCATGAAAAATATTAGCTGCCTGGGAAGAATTACTGTTTATTGTTTTGCTAATATAACACAATTAAATGATAAAATTGAAATAAAGGAATAGCAATAGCACTTAGAGTTATATACTGCTTCGTAATGCTTTACAGTCCTTTCTAAGCAATTTACAGAGTAATCATATTGCCCCCAACAATCTGGATTCTCATTTTACTGACCTCAGAAGGATGGAAGGCTGAGTCAACCTTTAGCCGATCAGATCGAACTCCTGGTAGTTGGCAGAATTAGCCTGCATAACTGAGATGCATCCAAATTACAAATATTACAAAAGACCATTCCTGTACAAATCAAAGCTACGTATAAACAATGTGAATTGCCATAGCACAATTATTGTGGGTTCCCCCCCCACAAACAATTTCCTCCTATTTCAGCTTTGTAGATTCAGTGATACATGTTCACAACAGAAATATTTTTTTTCTATATTGAAAAACCAAAGTGGCTGCTCTGTTAAGGTGACCAGATTTTCAGATTGGAAAAGAGGGACACCCTTGACCGGGGGGGGGGGGGGGGGGGGGGCTTGATTAAAAAAACTTTTTTTGTCAAAAGGTCACCCCAGGACACTGAAACCAGAATAAATACGAATCTGTTGCCAAACAAAATTTTGATCACGTGACCATGAGGATGCTGCAACGGTCACTAAGTGTGAAAAATGGTCGCAACGGTCGCTAAGTGTGAAAAATGGTCATCAGTCACTTTTTTCAATGCCATTGTAACTTTGGTCACTAAATGTTTTCCCCCTCCTCGAGACTCCTCACTTCTTCCTTCATTCCTCTTGCTTATCTACCTTCACCTTATCTGTCTTCTGCTCTTTCCCTCTCTTCCTTCCTTCCTCCCTCCTTCCATCCTCTTCTTTCCTCACTCACTCCCTTCCTCCTTTTTTCTCTTCCTTCCTCCTTCCATTCTTTATACGATATAAAATTCAATGAGGGTGAAACACACAAAATCTGGCAAAGCTGCCTTGCACCAACCTGGCCTGCCCATAGAATAGCAGCCACTTTGAGACACATAAACCTGGTCTGAACATATTGCATCACAAAGATTTGCAAAGATCACATTTGCAAAAAGGAACATTTCTTGTAGTAAATACATTTTATAAACAATTTAAAAGTAAAAATCCCCCCAAAATAATAAAAAAGGTATTCTATAAATAAAAGAAATCCTTAAAAACCATTGTTAAGTATTACACCAGCAATAATTTATACTGTCACCATTTCAAACTATCATCAGAAATACGAATCTGTTGCCAAACATCAACATTTTGATCGCGTAACCATGAGGATGCCACAACGGTCGCTAAGTGTGAAAATGGTCGCTAAGTGTGAAAAATGGTCATCAGTCACTTTTTTCAATGCCATTGTAATTTTGGTCACTAAACAGCCATGTTCCTGACTTAACAACCACCATGATTCACTTAACGTGGCAATAAAAGGTCGCAAAATGAGGCAAAAATCATTTAACAAACGTCTCCCTTAGCAACAGAAATTGGGGGATCAATCCTGGTCGTAAGTCGAGGATTACCGGTAGCCAATTGCAAAAGGCAACTTTACTTGGAACAGGTGAGATTGTGCCCGGATCCCTTTCATGCCAACATATCCATCTTCTGCTCTTTCCCTCTCTTCCTTCCTTTCTCCTTCCATCATCTCCTTTCCTCACTCACTCCCTTCTTCCTTTTTTCTCTTCCTTCCTCCTTCCATTCTTTCAGCTTCATTTCTTTTGCCTATCTACCTTCTCTGTCTTTCTGCTCTTTCCATTTCTCCCTTCCTCTTTGCTTTTGTTCCTTTCTCCTTCCCTCCTTTCCTATTTCTTGCTTCTTCCTTCCTTCTGCCTATCTACCTTCACCTTCTCTGTCTTTCTGCTCTTTCCCTGTCTTCCCCTTTCCTCCCTCCTTCCCTTCTTTCCTTTCTAGTTCCATCCTTTCTTCTTTCCTCTCTCCCTCTTTTTTCCCTTCCTTCCCCCTTCCTCTTGCCTATCAACTTCATCCTCTTTGTCTTTCTGCTCTTTCCCTCTCTTCCCCTTTTCTTCCTACCTCCTTCCTTCTCCCTCCCTTCTTCTTTTTCTTCCTTTCTTCTTCCATCTTCCTCCTTCTCCTTCCATTCTTTCTCCTTCCATCCATCTTTTCTCCTTCCATCTTCTCCCCCCTCCCTTCTTCTTTTCCTCCCCCCTCCCTCCTTCCTTCCTCTCCTTCCCTTTCTCACACACAGGAAGGGGAGGGGGGCTATCTAGTCGCTTTCACAGCATAATTTCTTTATCTAACTTTTAAAAAACAGTGTGCAAATCAAACGAGATTTTCGTAACCTGCGAAGCACCAAGTTATATTATGTTGTTACAAATTCGCAGCTACTCCATTCTTTCTGATAGGGAACTACATTTCCCAAGATGCCTCAGGTCCTCAAAGCGCTGAACACAGTTTTCAATTGACTCCAGCGAGGCCCGGTAGCCGCCGGCTGGGGTGGTTGTCAGGGCGATGCGGAGCGGACGCGCCGTTTGTTACTGCTTCCAGCAATCAAGACGGACAAGGGAAGTGACTGAAACGGACGCTGGCCGCAGGAGAGCGAGGCTGCTGCCGGCCGTTTCACCTTGCGCAGCGAATTTGACTGGGTCCCGAGGCTTCTGCCGGGCGGCAGAAGCCCGGGACCCAGTCAAATTCGCTGCGCAAGGTGAAACGGCCGGCAGCAGCCTCGCTCTCCTGCGTCCAGCGTCCATTTCAGTAGGGAAGAAAACTTCCTTTCGCCTTCCCGGGCTTCTGCCGCCCGGCAGAAGCCCCGGGACCCAGTCAAATTCGCTGCGCAAGGTGAAACGGCCGGCAGCAGCCTCGCTCTCCTGCGGCCAGCGTCCGTTTCAGTAGGGAAGAAAACTTCCTTTCGCCTTCCCGGGCTTCTGCCGCCCGGCAGAAGCCCCGGGACCCAGTCAAATTCGCTGCGCAAGGTGAAACGGCTGGCAGCAGCCTCGCTCTCCTGCGGCCAGCGTCCGTTTCAGTAGGGAAGAAAACTTCCTTTCGCCTTCCCGGGCTTCTGCCGCCCGGCAGAAGCCCCGGGACCCAGTCAAATTCGCTGCGCAAGGTGAAACAGCCGGCAGCAGCCTCGCTCTCCTGCTGCGGCTTCTGTTTCAGTAGGGAAGAAAACTTCCTTTCGCCTTCCCGGGCTTCTGCCGCCCGGCAGAAGCCCCGGGACCCAGTCAAATTCGCTGCGCAAGGTGAAACGGCCGGCAGCAGCCTCGCTCTCCTGCTGCGGCTTCTGTTTCAGTAGGGAAGAAAACTTCCTTTCGCTTCCCGAATTTGACTGGGTCCCGGGGCTTCTGCCGGGCGGCAGAAGCCCGGGAAGCGAAAGGAAGTTTTCTTCCCTACTGAAACAGAAGCCGCAGCAGGAGAGCGAGGCTGCTGCCGGCTGTTTCACCTCGCGCAGCGAATTTGCACTGGGTCCCGGGGCTTCTGCCGGGCGGCGGGACCCCCGCACGACGTTCTGTGCGGGCGGCAGCCGCTGCGCCCATGCTCTCGGAGGCGGCGATCCCATTCACGAAGAGGCAGCTCCTCGTGGGCGCAGCGCCTGCCGCCCGCACAGAGTGAATTTAATTGGGATCGCCTGCGGCCGCGAGGACCCCTGCACAAATGGATTCCTCACGGCCGCAGGCGATCCCAATTCACTCAGCCAGGGCAGGCAATTTCTGCACGAATGGACTACTCCTCGCGGCCGCAGGAGAGGGAGGAGGAGGGGGCAGCCGAGCCGCCCGACTCCTGCACGAACGGAGTATTCCTCGCGGCCGCAGGCGATCCCAATTCACTCAGCCAGGGCGGGCAATTTCTGCACGAACGGACTACTCCTCGCGGCCGCAGGAGGACAGGGAGGAGGAGGGGGCAGCCGCCCGCATGCGGTTCAGGGGCTTCTGCCGGGCGGCGGGAGCCCCTGCACCGCGTGGAACTTCTCTGCCGCGGGCGGCTGCAGCTGCCCCCACCCTCTCCTCCTGCCACGGCGAGCGGAAAATTCGATTAGAATTAGATTACTCACCAGTCAGCGCAGCTGCAACCTCTTTCGTCTTTTGTAGAAAGGAAATGGAAACTCGCGCAAGCATGCTGAAAATTTCCCATCCCAGCCAGCTCACTGATTGGCTGGAGTCCAGGCCAATCCAATCAGTGAGCGGGAGGCTGGGCTGGCTTAAATTTGTAGGTAGTAGGTAAAAGGCTAAAAGCACGCTTTTTTTGGCGCTCACAGCTCCCGCCCATCAGCTGCTAGCTTGCTGGGCTGGCTCATCTGGTAGGATAGAGAACAGAACGATGAGCCAGCCCAGCAAGCTAGCAGCTGATGGGCGGGAGCTGCGAGCGCCAAAAAAAGCGTGCCTTTTAAAAAGGCGGGCGGGACGCGGGAAAATGCATTGGAAGGCGGGTGTGTCCCGCCAAAAGCGGGACGTCTGGTCACCTTATGCTCTGTACATTAATTGTAAAAGCTTGTGTGAAAGACTACACTGACTTCCTATTGACTGATGTAATAAATCACCTGTTTTGCTGCAATATTTTAAGAAAAGATTATATTAGTGTTTCCTGATATAACAGTGTTTCTCTTTATTTTCCTCTAGAGTTTAGACAGTAAATAGTCAAATAAACCTACAAGTGGCACTTCTCAGCCACAAGAAGCACTGAAGGACTAGGACTTTCAATTAGCAATCATGTTGCTTATTGCTGCTTTATTTTTTGGGGAGCAGGAGTTAAGAGTGGATTTTTTAAAAATCCAGATGATGTGTTTTGTTTAAGAGATTGAAATGCACATAAGAAAAACCACATGCGATGGAATGAGACCTGTATTAAGACAAGGCAAGTTGAAAAAACTGAAGATAATCTTTAGATGAAGCAGTACATAATTTTATTTGTAAACACAGAATTCTATACTCTATATATATTTAAAAAACATTTATTCTGTTCTGTTTGTATCAGTATAAGAATGACTAATAGCTGTAGATACACTCTCATATCTTACCTAAATTCATAATCTTTTGTGAAAATCTTCAATACTGTATACAATTTTCTGTACGTGTTGACAAATGTGTCAAGGCCAAGCAGAACTGTAGTCAATAATTCCCTTATGAAAGTGGCATTCATTGCTTGGTTAGATGTGGAGGTTTGGAAACAATAGCGGGAAATTTGTGAGAGCTGGCAATGAGTATGAGAGTGTCTATTTTGATAAAGTGTCTTGAGACAGAATTGTGAAGCAACTGAATTTGCCCTAGGACAGAATCTTCTCTCTCATTTATATTTGCAAATAAAATAAAAATCAGTTCAAGTAGAATTAGGAAAAAATGTAGGCATGTTGAAGAAACATTTTACACTAATTCATGTTACTGGAAGTTTTGAAAAATCTGCCAAAATTGTTTATTTTTTAAACATATGATAAATTGATATAGAATTAGTTTAAAATAGGGGAAAATAGTATGTGAAGATAATTATGGGCAGGATAAAAAAGATCGTTATCTACAATAATTGATTAAAAAAAAAGCAAGAATGAAGCATTAATTACTGGAACATTTCAATAAATATATTCCAAAAGGACAAGAACATGAATGAACTAGACACTTGTAGAGATAAAAAGCAGCCATATATTTTATCTAAACCCAAGAGCACTGGGATAGAAGAAACACACTGGAACACCAGACCCAGTGGTGGGATTCAGCTGGTTCACACTAGTTCAAGAGAACCATTGGCTAACTTTCTGAGCAATTCTGCAAACTGGCTGTTGGAAGAAACAGTCTTTTGTTTTTCCCACCTTACAGAATGAATCCTGTCATGAAGGCAGGAAGGAGACATTCTGGTGTGCCTCTGTGTGTTGTTCTAGTCTAATCCTTCTTTTTATTGCCCTGTTTAAATGTTTTCAGAAACTGCCTCTGTAGTAAAGTCTTGTTACATTGTAACAGCTAATGATTCTTGGCAGTATGCCCAGACTTTCTGTAGCTTGAGCTGCTTCTCTGGAGTTTTTTTCTTTTTTCTTTTATTAGGGACTTGACTTTCTTAAAGGGGAAGGGTTTTAAGCTTTTTACACTGCTTTACTGGTTCCTGGTACTGTCCTTTTGGGGTGTATTTCTAAGAGGCAGGCTTCAAGCTTGGCACTCTGTCTGGTTTTTTGTACTGCCTTTCTGGGGGCATGTGATCTTCCCTTAAATCTGGATAATTTCCTTAGGATATCTTGTGAGGTGAGTGAAACCAGCCAATATCTTTAAGTGGTGCAAATGGATCTAAGGATTGCTTCTCTTGGATGGAAAGGGTGATTTGTCAGTTCACTGAGCACAGGAGTCTCTTGTCTATGGGGATTCTTCAGTCATCCAGGTCATGGTTGTCCCAAAAGTGCTTTTTTCAAGAGGCAATTGGACTTTCTTAGTTTCCAGAAAGTCCAATTGCCTCTTGAAAAAACACCTTTTGGACAGAGTTCTCTTGCATTGCTTCAGAGTGGCAAGGCACATGATTGTTCACTGATAGTAAGATTAAAAAAAATAGGTAGGGGTGTGGATCCTCCCTCCAATTCATTTTAGTTTTCACTCATGATAATAAGGCTTAGAAATATGGCACCAGGCTTGAAGTTTATTTAGATATCTGTGGCATGTACTAATTTTATTGGTATCCTGACAAGCTTGGGAGGGCAGCAGGGTTGTGCAGTCACTAGAGGCAGGGGAGGCATGGCCTCACCACTCATGAGGAAAAGGAAAGAATTTTAAAGATTTTTTTAAAAATAATTAAAGCCAATGTAGTTGCTGCCAGATTCCAAGTCACAGTGACTTGGGAGTCTGCTTAGTGTTAACTATAGGAGGAGGCGAGAGAACTAGGGGCCTCCTGTGCATAAGGAATTTTTCGCCTTTTAAGAGTTAAGCAAGGGTTAAAAAGCGAAAAATTTCATATGTAAAGGAGGCACGTGTTTTCTCGCCTCCTGTAGAGGGCATTTTTAGAGGCTTTTTAGAGTTCTCTGGGAGCAACTAGCTCAGTCTGACTCAGAGCTCTGGCCTTTCATGAGGGCAGGCAAAAGCAGAGTTGAAATCGTCTCTGAAACAGCTGGAAAAGGTCTGTGTGTGTGGAGGGGAGAGGAATTCAAAAAATTTGATTGCATGCAGAACCACGTTGCCTTTTCAAACACACACACACAGACACAGACACACACACACACACACACACACACACACACACAGAGCTGGATAAAAGTATATAAGCCCAGCTTCACTGATTACAAGTTTGAAAAGGCAACGTGATTCACCTGCAATCAAAGGCTCCAATCGGAAGGCAGCAGGGGAAGGGGGGAGTATGGCAGAGGAGCTGCTTTCAAGCCTTTGAAAAATATATCCAATCCAACTTCTGTGTTTGTGTTTGTTTGAGAGTGAGTGAGTGAGAGAGGGATCCAACTTTTCTGTGTGCGTGTGTCTGTTTGAGAGAGGGGGGAGGGAGGGAGAGAGGGAGGAAGGAGAGGGAGGGAGAAGAAAAAGAATGGGAAGACTTATTTTGCAAGGGGGAAAAATGCTGTCGCTTTAAATCAGAACTGAGCATGCCTGGCTGTGGAATTCTGGGAGTTAAAGTCCACAAGTCTAAAAAATATGTTGCCTCACCAGCCATAAAGCTCACCGCACGTCACTGGAGGGCAGAGACCTTAACCTGGGTCCCCTATATACTTCAATAATTTATCTTTTTAGCTAAGCATTTTGTAGTCCAAGTGTGCCCATCCACTTTCTGTAGAGCTTAAATGAACTCTCTGTTAAAGGGTTTCATTTTATGAGCGAGAGTTGGCTGCTGATAGTTATCATTGCATTTTAACTATTTTAATTCCTCCAGGTGCTCTGGCAGGTGCCTGATTTGTAATTCTGGGTTTCAGGTATTGCTGATGAAAAGGAAGGTATTCAGACAGAATGGTTTAGTTTTCCATGATGGCTGTGTGACTGTCATTGATCTTCAGTGTGTATTCCCCCATTTCTAATCTAATGATTGGTATTTAGGGCAGCTTTTTGCAAGCAAAGTAGCTTTTTGTGTTTTTGTACAGGTAATTCTTGACTTACAACAGTTAATTTAGTGACCATTCAAAGTTACAATGGCACTGAAAAAAGTGACTTATGACCATTTGAGTTATGAGTTATGAGTTATGAAAGTTTATTTATATGCCGCCCTTTTCCCTGGGGGGACTCAGGGCGGCTTACAACTCAAGGGAAGGGGGGAAACAAACATTTAACACATAAGAACAATACAGAATTAAAAAGCGCAACATTCATACCATTCGGGTGGGTTACAATCTTTAGCCCCAGGCCTGACGGGATAGCCAGATTTTAAGGGCTGTGCGGAAGGTCTGGAGGGTGGTGAGGGTACGAATCTCCACGGGGAGATCGTTCCAAAGGGTCGGAGCTACTACCGAGAAGGCTCTCCTCCGCGTAGTTGCCAGTCGACACTGACTGGCAGATGGAACTCGGAGGAGGCCTAATCTATGTGATCTAATTGGCCGCACGGAGGTAATTGGCAGTAGGCGGTCTCTCAAGTACCCAGATCCACTACCATGAAGGGCTTTATGGGTGACAAGTAGCACCTTGAAGCGTACCCAGAGATCGACAGGCAGCCAGTGCAGCTCGCGGAGGATAGGTGTTATGTGGGTGAACCGAGGTGCACCCACGATCGCTCGCGCGGCCACATTCTGGACTAGCTGAAGTCGCAGGATACTCTTCAAGGGCAGCCCCATGTAGAGCACATTGCAGTACTCCAGCCTAGAGGTCACAAGGGCACGAGTGACTGTTGTGAGGGCCTCCCGGTTCAGGTAGGGGCGCAACTGGTGCACCAGGCGAACCTGGGCAAATGCCCCCCTGGTCACAGCTGACAAATGGTGGTCAAAAGTCAGCTGTGGGTCCAGGAGGACTCCCAAGTTGCGGACCCTGTCTGAGGGGTGTAGTGTTTGATCCCCCAGCCTGAGAGATGGAACACTTGCCAAATTAGTGGGAGGGAAACACAACAGCCACTCGGTCTTATCTGGGTTGAGCACAAGCTTGTTAGCCCTCATCCAGTCCCTAACAGCTTCAAAGCCCTGGTTCATCACGTCCACCGCTTCATTGAGTTGGCACGGGGCTGACAGATACAACTGAGTATCGTTCGCATACTGGTGGTATTTTATCCCGTGCCGCTGAATGATCTCGCCCAGCGGTTTCATGTAGATGTTAAAAAGTAGGGGGGACAAGACCGAACCCTGCGGCACCCCATATGTTAGGGGCCTAGGGGTCAATCTCTGCCCTCCAACTAACACCGACTGCGACCTGTCCGAGAGGTAAGAGGAGAACCACTGCAAAACAGTGCCTCCCACCCCCACGTCCCGCAGTCGTCGCAGAAGGATACCATGGTCAATGGTATTGAAAGCCGCTGAGAGGTCAAGGAGAACCAGGATGGAGGCGTGGCCTCCGTCCCTGGCTCTCCAGAGGTCATCAGTCAATGCGACCAAAGCGGTTTCTGTGCTGTAGCCAGGCCTGAAGCCGGACTGGAATGGGTCCAGATAACTAGCTTCCTCCAAGGGCCGCTGGAGCTGGAAGGCCACCACCTTCTCAACAACCTTCCCCACAAAGGGGAGGTTGGAGACTGGACGATAATTGTTAAGAACGGCTGGATCCAAAGATGGTTTCTTCAGGAGGGGTCTCACCACCGCCGCTTTAAGTGCGGGGGGAAAGACCCCCTCCTGAAGGGAGGCGGTAACAACCGCCTGGATCCAGTCCCGTGTCACCTCCCTGCTGTTAGCAACCAGCCAGGAGGGACACGGGTCTAGTACGCATGTGGAGGCACTCACAGCTCTCATGGCCTTGTCCACATCCTCAGGGGCAACATCTTGAAACTCAACCCAGCAATGGTCTACCAGATTATCCCCTTGTACCTCGGCTGGATCTGCGGGATCGGAGTCCAAATCCGACCGAAACCAAGCAACTTTGTCTGCTAAGAACTGGACGTAGTCCTCAGCCCTACCTTGCAGGGGGTCCCCCGTATCCCTCCTATTTAGGAGGGAGCGGGTTATCCTGAACAGGGTGGCTGGGCGCGACTCAGCGGAGGCAATCAAGGTGGCAATATAAGATCTTTTCGCCGTCCTAATTGCCCTGATGTATTCCTTGATGCAAGATGTTAAGAGTGCTCGGTTCGATTCGGATTTGTTGGACCTCCATAAGTGCTCTAGGCGTCTCTTCCAGTGCTTCCTCTCCCGGAGTTCCTCGGTGAACCAAGGTGGCCTCCGGAATCCACTGCCTCGGAGCGGCCGTAGTGGCGCAATCCGGTCAAGAGACTCCGTCGCTGCTGAGTTCCAGGCAGCAACCAGAATCTCCACCGGACTGTGGGCGAGGGTATCAGGAATAACCCCAAGCTCCGTCTGGAACCTCAAGGGGTCCATAAGTCGCCTGGGGTGGAACCACCTGGTCGGTTCCTCCTCCCTACAGTGGGGGTTTGGTCTCCGAAAGTCAAGCCTCAGTAGGCAGTGGTCTGACCACGACAGGGGTATGATCTCATTACCCCTCAGACCAAGATCACAAGTGCACTGCTCCAAGAGAAATACAAGGTCGAGCATGTGACCCGCTGAGTGGGTTGGGCCCCGAATTACTTGGGTCAAGCCCATGGCTGTCATGGAAGCCATGGACTCCTGCGCCCCATCCGAGTGTTCACCGAGCGAAGGCAGATTGAAATCCCCCAGGACCATAAGCCTGGGGAACTCAATTGCCAGCTCGGCTACAGACTCGAGGAGCGAGGGGAGGGCTGCTGCAACGCTGTTGGGAGGCAGGTACGTTAACAGCAAACCCACTTGAACCTTGAGGTCCAACTTCACCAGCAGGGACTCACACCTGACAAGCTCCGGAGCAGGGATCCTACGAGGTGCTAGAGACTCTCGGACAACAATAGCCACACCCCCACCCCTTCCCTGAGCTCTCGGCTGATGGAGCACCTGAAATCCTTCTGGGCACATCTCTACGAGGGGGACTCCTCCCTCCGGGCCCAGCCAGGTTTCAGTAATACATGCCAGGTCTGCCCTCTCGTCTAAAATTAAGTCCCGGACGAGGGGAGCCTTGTGAACTACAGACCTGGCATTTAGCGACAACAGCCTGAGACCAGGGTCCTGATTACTCGCGCCATCTGGCCTTGGAGTGGGACTCATAGGGCTGGAAGGAGGGATCTCTGTAACGTAGCGAGCCCTCCTTCCCCGGTAATGGCCAGCCCTAAAGTCCCCGCCGTATCTGCCCCTCCCATTACGACCGCAATGCTCCGGCCCACTCCCGTGTCCATAGTCCCCCCAACCACCCCAATGACCCCCGCATTCCTCGGCAGGTCCTCCGAATCAAACATACTCATTCACTCATCCAGGCAGTCCCCACGTAATAATTAAAAACACAAAAATACAACGATAATGGCAATAAAAAAGTGGGACCATTCACTCAATTACATACATATCACATGCATATCCCATACAAAGAGAGAAAAGGAGAGAGAGAAGAAAGAAAGAAAAATAGATTGCGCAGCTGTTAGGTTGCGAGTTCAAGGAGAGCCAAATGGCTCTCAGCAGATGGCTCTGTAGAAGGCAATGGTGGTGTTAATACGAAAGCTGAGCCACAGGGGGAGGAGGGAGGAGGAGGGCATCTGGAAGGGTTATGGTGGTGGCAATTGCAGTCAGTCACACAAAGTAGCCAGTCTCTACAGGCGCCCAAATCATCTCCCCCTCCTCTAAAATGATGGTAATTCAGTAGGGAGCCCAAGAGTTCAGCAAGCTGGGCAAGTATAATCGAAAGGCGTTGCGGGCGTCCAATGAAAGCAGAAGACGCCGCCATCATCTGTCCACCACCCGCAGCAGAACCAGCTACCACAAAGGCATCTGTGCCAGAACGAGGGGGGGAAGGGGACCCGACCTGAGGGGGACTGCGGTGGCAGCGGCAAGGCTTAGCCGTCCAGTCCGGCCACTCTGATGTTGAGGTCTGGCCGCCCCTTCCTCAAGACGAGGCGCAATGTAGCTGCTGTGGGGGGGAGGGGGAAGGCTGCGGCGGCGATAGCAAACCCGCCGTTCGATTCGCCTAACCCCGGTAACAGCCCAGTCCAAAAGTCTCCTTTCTGGGGGGAAACCAGCCACAGGGAGTTCCCAAAGGCTCACCGTTGTGAACAAACAGGGCAGAAAGGCGGGACAGACGCTGAAATCGCCGAAAAACACCGCCGCTGTTATCGGAATGGAGCTGCCCTCTTCGTCACCGAGCGGCCGAGATAACACAAAAGCCGCTGAAGCCGCTGAGGTTTGGGTGGTCCGGGGTCGTCCCAAAGTGGCGACCCCTGCAGCTGACTGGTCTCCCTGGGTCCTCTGGGTCTTGGTCATCCCGGGCGACCCTTTTTCAGTTGGTATGAAGCTGCTTCTCAGTGCTTTTTCCGGCATTTTCATCTGAATAGTTCAAGACGAAAAAGCCTAGCAGCCATCTTAGTCTCGCAAATGCGCACATAACGCTTACGACTGTTGCAGCATTCCCCATGGTCACATGATCAAAATTCAGATGGTTGACAACTGGTTATGACAGTTGTAGTCTCCCAGGGTCATGTGATCCCCTTTTGCAACCTTCTGACAGGCAAAGTCAATGGGGAGGCCAGATTCATTTAACAGCCATATTACTAATTTAACAATTGCAATGATTCACTTAACAAATGTGTTAAGAAAAGTCATGAAATGGGGCAAAATTCACTTAATAAATTTCTCACTTAGCAACATACATTTTGGACTGTGGTCGTAAGTCGAGGAGAGGCCGGGTGTGACGAGTGGCTTGGAGGGGAGATGTGAGGCCAGCTGTGGCGAGGCACTCCTTGATGTGAGTGACCTACCCAGCCAGTCATTAGGGCAGTGAACTGATTGTTACATTATTTGAATCCCACCACTGATCAGACCATCATGTAATATCACATGAATAGTTAACTGTAGTCTCAAGCTTCTTTATGCTCTTCCTGAGAATGATGATTGTTAAAATAAAAGGAAGGAAAGAAGGTAGGTAGGAAGGAAGAAAGGGAGAAAAGGAAGGAAGGATGGAGGGAAGGAAGGGGAAATGGCCTTTCTCATTTTTCATCATTTTTCTACCTCCTAGGTGGCTTTTCCCTATTCAAATATTAAACAGATCTTCCTGGCATTCCACGTTCGTCTGTCCTTATTGTTCTCAATAGTATAGTATAGCCTTTATTGTCATTGTACACCATGTATACAACAAAATTGGTTTTAGCCTAAGGTGACCAGACGTCCCGCTTTTGGCGGGACACCCCCGCTTTTCAATGCATTTTCCCGCGTCCCGCCCACCTTTTTAAAAGGCACGCTTTTTTTGGCGCTCGCAGCTCCCGCCCATCAGCTGCTAGCTTGCTGGGCTGGCTCATTGTTCTGTTCTCTATCCTACCAGATGAGCCAGCCCAGCAAGCTAGCAGCTGATGGGCGGGAGCGGCGAGCGCCAAAAAAAGCGTGCTTTTAGCCTTTTACCTACTACAAATTTAAGCCAGCCCAGCCTGCCGCTCACTGATTGGATTGGCCTGGACTCCAGCCAATCAGTGAGCTGGCTGGGATGGGAAATTTTCAGCACGCCTGCGCGAGTCTCCATTTCCTTTCGCCAAAAGACGAAAGAGGTTGCAGCTGCGCTGACTGGTGAGTAATCTAATTCTAATCGAATTTTCCGCTCGCCGCGGCAGGAGGAGAGGTTGGGGCGCTGGCAGCCGCCCGCAGAAAACTTCCAAGCAGTTCACGGGCTTCTGCCGGGCAGCGGGAGCCCCGGAAGCGAGAGGAAATTGTCTGCGGGCGGCTGGCAGCGCCCCAACCTCTCCTCCTGCCGCGGCTATCCATTTTGATTCACGAACGGACTCCACGGCAGGAGGAGAGGTTGGGGCGCTGGCAGCCGCCCGCAGACAATTTCCTCTCGCTTCCGGGGCTCCCGCTGCCCGGCAGAAGCCCGTGAACCGCTTGGAAATTGTCTGCGGGCGGCTGGCAGCGCCCCAACCTCTCCTCCTGCCGCGGAGTCCGTTCGTGAATCAAAATGGATAGCCGCGGCAGGAAGAGAGGTTAGGGCGCTGGCAGCCACCCGCAGACAATTTCCTCTCGCTTCCGGGGCTCCCACTGCCCGGCAGAAGCCCGTGAACCGCTTGGAAATTGTCTGCGGGCGGCTGGCAGCACCCCAACCTCTCCTCCTGCCACGGAGTCCGTTCGTGAATCAAAATGGATAGCCGCGGCAGGAAGAGAGGTTGGGGCGCTGGCAGCCGCCCGCAGACAATTTCCTCTCGCTTCCGGGGCTCCCGCTGCCCGGCAGAAGCCCGTGAACCGCTTGGAAATTGTCTGCGGGTGGCTGGCAGCGCCCCAACCTCTCCTCCTGCCGCAGAGTCCGTTCGTGAATCAAAATGGATAGCCGCGGCAGGAAGAGAGGTTGGGGCGCTGCCAGCCGCCCGCAGAGAACGTCCTCTCGCTTCTGGGGCTCCCGCTGCCTGGCAGAAGCCCCTGAACACTGTTCCACCCCTACGCGGCCGCGCACATGGCAAGAAACCCACGCGGAGAGGTTTCTAACTCCCGCGCAGAGAGCGGAACTCTCGGGTTGCCCGAAGTGCTTTGCTGCCTTTGCAGGAAGAAACGCGGCTTGAGGCGCAAGGACGGTCCTGGCTGTGGGGCGCAGACCCGGTAAAAGCCTCTCTTTGGTTCCCTTCTCCTCCTCCTCCTCCTCCTCCTCCTCCTCCTCCTCCTCCTCCTCCTTCTTTCTGGAGCCCCTTCCTCAAAGATTTGGTACCAAAGCAATGCCGGTGAGGAAGTTGTGTCTTTTGGATTTTGCTGCACTGTTGTCTTTTCAATGGTTCTCAGACTGGTTGAACCTTTAGCAGCTGGGGTGATATTCTTTACTGTTAAGGTTACAATTGGATGATTGTAAGGTTTTGGACTAGGTTACAATATGATTTATTTATTTATTTTTACTTCAGAAGTTTGATGACCGTTGTACAAATGTAGAGGAGGAAAAGAAGGGGGGGATTTAAAAAGAGCAGAGGAAAAAGAAAAGAAAGCATGAAGAAAACATAAAGAAAGGGATGGGAGGGAGGGAAGGAAGGAAGGCACTTTATGTTGAAACAGAAAATATTATATAAGGAAGAAAATGGAAATAACTTAGGAAGGAAGGAAGGAATTGCACTTAATATTGAAGGAAAAGAGAATGAAGGAAAAAGTATTGGAAGGATTGAAAGAAGGAAGGAGGAACAAAGAATTACACTTAATATTGAAATGGAAAAGAAAATATAATGAATGAAAGAAGAAGTATAGGAAGGAAGGGAAGGAAGGAAGGAAGGAAGAAACAAAGACTGTTGAAACAGAAAAGATAATATAAGGAAGAAAATGGAAAGACGTATAGGAAGGAAGGAAGGAAAAAAGGAAGACAATGTTGAAATGGAAAAGAATATAAGGAAGAAAATGGAAAAAATTATAGGAAGAAAGGAAGAAATGTACTTAATATTGAAACAGACAAGGGAATGAAGGAAAAAATATTGGAAGGATTGAAAGAACAAGGTTTTCCTTGTATGGGATTGATAGTGTCATTCTTAAATTTATTCCCCCAAATTTTTCCCATTTGTCTAGTTCAATGTTATAGCCAAAGTTCTGTGCCCATTTTATCATTGGTTCTTTTACAGTTTCCAATTTCCTCTTCCATTTGATACTTCAAGAGGAATTTGTATATTTTCCCTATCATCTTTCTGTCCAGACTTTGAATAATTTTATTCAATTCGTGTGGTTCTGTTTCAATACCATATATTTTAGTGTCTTTATTGTATTTAGTTTTAATTTGGAGGTAGGTTAGCCAATCACCTTTCATATTCTGATCTGCCAATTCTTCAATTGTTTTTAAATTTCCCTGTCTGTCAATTAGATCTCTGTATCTTAGAATTTTGTTCCAATCTGTAAAATTTGGGTGTGTCGTTCTTTCTGTTGGTGATAGCCAATTTGGTGTTTTCACATAGTGGATTTTTTTGATTTTGAGCCATTGTTGCAGTAAAGTTCTAATTAAATGATTTTGAAAGTATTTGTGCGTTTTATGTTTGTCATTCATTCCATAAGAAATTATGCCAGCCTGCCTGCAGGTCATGGCCTTCTAAGATCAGAATTCTTTTATTCTTTAACTCAATCCAATCCTTCATCATTGTCATTGTTACTGCAGTTGCGTATATACTAGGCTCCCTGTGTGCTTCCATCCATCGCTACGAAGATCTGCTGACTCTGCCTGCCTGCTGGTAAGTGAGCCGGGTTTTTTCTTTTATTTTTTTAATGTATTTTAAAATAATATTTTATTTATTGTGCATGTGATTTTTTAAAATAGTGGTATTCTGTGTTGATTCTTTTTTTAAATTGTCTTAGACTATTTAAAAAAAGATTCTATCCAAAATAAATTGAAACAAGCCATTTTTAAAATTTCTATGCACAATACTTTGAAATGGACTCAGGAGTCATGATTGACACTGAGTGAATTTGCACTTTAATAATCAGGAAGATACAATGGCATTGAAAAAAGTGACTGATGACCATTTTTCACACTTAGCGACCGTTGCGACCATTTTTCACACTTAGCGACCGTTGCAGCATCCTCATGGTCACGTGATCAAAATTTTGTTTGGCAACAGATTCGTATTTATGCTGGTTTCAGTGTCCTGGGGTGACCTTTTGACAAAAATTTTTTTTAAAAAAAAAGCCCCCCCCCCCCCCCGGGTCAAGGGCGTCCCTCTTTTCCAATCTGAAAATCTGGTCACCTTATTTTAGCCTCACTGGTGCAATCCATGACAAAAATTACGAACAACATAAATAGTATAAAGAATAATCCCCATGTAAGTAATTAGGGGGAAAAAAGAAAGAAAAAGAAAAAACTAGTCATACGTTTCCACGTTTGTGTGGAGTGATTGTGGTTGTGTTTGAGAGTCTCACAGCCCAAGGATAGAAATTTTTAAACCTATTTGTTTGGCTGGTTATGCTTTATTGTCTTCTGCCCTATGGTAGAAGTGTGAAGAGACACTGACCAGGGTGTGAATCATCTCTGAGTATCTTCCTTACTCTGCTAAAGCAGCAAGACCTGGTATTGCCATCTGGTGGTATTAGAGGGCAACCAGTGGTTACTTGTGCCGAATTGATCACTCTCTGTAGTGCCTTCTTGTCTGCAGCAGTTAAACCAGCATACCATATTATAATGCAGTATGTGAGGACACTTTCTATCATGGACACATAGAAAGAGGTCATGAGCCGTTGTTCCACATGATTTTTTTGCAGGACTCTAAGGAAATGAAATTTCTGTTGGGCCTTGCCAATCACCAGGGATGTGTTGTTTTTCTAGGTGAGATCTTGACTAATAAGCATTCTCAAGAATTTAAAAGAGGAAACCCTCTCCACACATTCCCCTTCGATATATATTGGGGCAGGTTCCTCTCTGTGCTTCCGGAAGTCTAGCACCATTTCTGTTGTCTTACTAGTATATGTAAGTTGTTTTTGAGCACCATGCAGATACCTTCTGGACTTTTTCACTGTATACTGATTTGTCCCCTCCAGTTATGAGACCCAACAATTTTTAATGTCCTGTCTTTGTGTAACTTTGTTCCCTTTGTACTCAGACTGTCTATTCAAACTTTAATTAGCAGAAAAATTGTCTTGAAATATTTGGAGGTAAAAGTTCATCTTTTAGAAAGGATTAAATGTAGTTAAAGACCATATATTTCTTTCTAATGAGTCAGTTTTTGAAACTAATGGCTTTTTGTGCAGATTGCTCTAGAAAGTAAATATTGTTTCCTGTCAGTGTATAAGCAACAAAGAAAGCACAATAATAGCTTCTTCTTGTGCAAATAAATGCCCATCTTTTCTCCTTAAAAAAGTATTGCCATCAGTGATTTCTCTTCTAAAAAATGTACAGATAATTAATTTTATGAGGGAGCTGTGGCTTTGATAGATGGCAGTTTTATTTTCTGGTTTTTCCTCCTGTGGAGGGGAAATTCGCCTGGGTGATACAGTTAGGAAGAATTAAGAGTGTTTTATTTATTCAGAAAGAGAGAGAGAGAGAGGGAGACAGAGACAGAGACAGAGAGATTAGTAAATCTTAAACAAAAGGCTGTATGTTTTGAAAAATAGAGGCTGTTAGTAACTTGATATATTTCATGATAAGGCAACACATTTCATTATTTTTGCTCTTAGTGGAATAGTTCAAATGTTTCTTGCTTCAAACCTAGAAATATAAGAAACACAGAAACTCAGTTATTACTATTATCGTTGGTCACACAGTCTGCCAAAGCTTTAGACTGGATTTGATATTTTTATTAATCTATCGAGTCCTTCCCAAGAACCTGAGATATGCAACTGCTTTTATTTGATGCTGTTAGAGGTATCATTACAGGATGTAGGTTATTCCAAGTAAACGGCTTCAGACCTGGCTACAGCACAGAAATCGCTTTGGTCGCATTGACCGATAATCTCTGGAGAGCCAGGGATAGAGGCCATGCCTCCATCCTGGTGCTCCTTGACCTCTCGGCGGCTTTCGATACCATCGACCATGGTATCCTTCTGCGACGACTGCGGGAGGTGGGGGTGGGAGGCACTGTTTTACAGTGGTTCTCCTCCTACCTCTTGGACAGGTCGCAGTCAGTGTTAGTCGGAGGGCAGAGATCGACCCCTAGGCCCCTAACACATGGGGTGCCGCAGGTTCGGTCCTGTCCCCCCTTCTTTTCAACATCTACAGTCAGGTGGCTCCCTGGACGCATTTTATTTCCTGCCTCCCTTTGCTTCGGTGAGGCTCGGCCTTGTGTCTTCCACGTACCATCTGGCGCCCCCTTATGGTGGGTTCTTAACCTCCAGCCACATTTGATTGTGGTGTTTGGTTACCCAGACTTGCTAGCTAAGTTCCATCTGCCTTTGGTCCTGCTATCTCAGTTTCATCTGGTTCCAGACCTGCTAGCTCAGCTTTATTTGACTTTGAATACCATCAGCAACGTTACCTACCACTATTATTCTGGGAACTCTATTTGGAGCAGCACTGGTGGAAGACGACCTCCTATCCCCTTTATTTATTCCGGACTCTTTGGACTTATCCAGACCAATAGAAGAGGGGAATACGATTTACCCCCCCGTATACCTTCTCCGGACTATAACTGGACGCTAATCATACCACCTATTTTAATTATTTTAATTATGGAGAGCCATTTGGCTCTATCTGGACTCGCTTTTTAACAACTTAATAAGTGCGCAATTCTATTCTTTTCTTTCTTTTTTTTATTTTTCCATCTTTTTTTTTCTTACTGTGTTTGGGATATGTTAGGAGTATGTATGAGATTGAATGAATGATCCCACTTTTTATCATTATTACTGTTGTATTTTTGTGTTTTAATTATCACGTGGGGATTGTTTGAGTGAGTGAATGAGTATGTATGATTCGGAGGACCTGGTGGGATTTGCGGGGGCCACCGGGGTGGTTGGGGGAACTACATCCACGGGAGAGGGTCGGAGCATTGCGGTCATAACAGGGAGAGGCAGATACGGCGGGGACTTTAGGGCTGGCCATTACCGGGGAAGGAGGGTTCGCTATATTACAGAGATCCCTCCTTCCGGCCCTACGAGTCCCACTCCAAGGTCAGATGGCGCGAGCAGTCAGGACCCTGGTCTCAGGCTGCTGTCGCTAAATGCCAGGTCTGTTGTTCACAAGGCTCCCCTCGTCCGGGACTTGATAACAGACGAGGGCGCAGACCTGGCATGTATTACTGAAACCTGGCTGGGCACAGAAGGAGGAGTCCCCCTCGTAGAGATGTGCCCAGACGGATTTCAGGTGCTTCATCAGCCGAGAGCCCAGGGAAGGGGTGGCGGTGTGGCTATTGTAATCCGGGAGTCCTTAGCACCTCGTAGGATCCCTGCTCCGGAGCTTGTCGGGTGTGAGTCCCTACTGGTGACGCTGGACCTCAAGGGTCAAGTGGGTCTGCTGCTTACGTACCTGCCTCCCAACTGCGTTGCAGCAGCCCTCCCCTCGCTCCTCGAGTCAGTAGCCGAGCTGGCAGTTGAGTTCCCTAGGCTTATGGTTCTGGGGGACTTCAATTTGCCTTCGCTCGGTGAACACTCTGATGGAGCGCAGGAGTTCATGGCTTCCATGACAGCCATGGGCTTGACCCAAGTAATTCGAGGCCCAACCCACTCAGCGGGTCACACGCTCGACCTCGTATTCCTCTCAGAGCAGTGGAGTTATGATCTTGGTCTGAGGGGAAATGAGATCATTCCCCTGTCGTGGTCAGACCACTGCCTACTGAGGCTAGACTTCCGGAGGCCAACCCCCCACCGTAGGGAGGAGGAACCGACCAGGTGGTTCCGCCCCAGGCGACTTATGGACCCAGTAAGGTTCCAGACGGAGCTTGGGGTTATTCCAGATGCTCTCGCCCACAGTTTGGCGGAGACTCTTGCTGCTGCCTGGCACTCGGCAGCATCAGAGTCTCTAAACCGGATTGCGCCACTACGGCCCCTCCGGGTCAGCGGCCCACGGAGGCCTCCTTGGTTCACCGAGGAGCTCCGTGAGATAAAGCGCCGGAGGAGACGCCTAGAGCACCTGTGGAGGTCTGATAGGTCCGAGTCGAGCCGGGCACTGTTGACAGCTTGCACCAAGGAGTATATTCGGGCTCTAAGAACAGCCAAAAGATCACACATTGCCTCCTTGGTAGCGTCCGCCGAGTCCCGCCCAGCCGCCCTGTTTAGGATAACCCGCTCCCTCCTGAATAGGAGGGAGACGGAGAACCCCTTACAGGGTAAGGCTGAGGAGTATGTACAGTTCTTGGCGGACAAAGTTGCTCGGTTTCGATCGGACCTGGACTCCACTCCTGCAGATCCAGCCGAGACACAAGGGAATGATCTGGCAGACCATCTCTGGGTTGAGTTTCAGGATGTTGCCTCCGGGGATGTGGACAAGGCTATGCGAGCTGTGAGCGCCTCCACCTGTATTCTGGACCCGTGTCCCTCCTGGCTGGTTGCCAGCAGCAGTGAGGTGACACGAGGCTGGATCCAGGCGGTTGTTACCACCTCTCTTCGGGAGGGGCATCTCCCCACCGCGCTGAAGGCGGCGGTGGTGAGACCCCTCCTGAAGAAACCGTCTTTGGATCCAGCAATTCTTAACAACTACCGTCCAGTCTCCAACCTCCCCTTTGTGGGGAAGGTTGTTGAGAAGGTGGTGGCTCTCCAGCTTCAGCGTACCTTGGAGGAAGCTAACTATCTTGACCCCTTCCAGTCTGGCTTCAGGCCCGGTTACAGCACAGAAACCGCTTTGGTCGCATTGACCGATGATCTCTGGAGAGCCAGAGATGGAGGCCATGCGTCCATCCTGGTTCTCCTTGACCTCTCAGCGGCTTTCGATACCATTGACCATGGTATCCTTCTGCGACGACTGCGGGAGGTGGGGGTGGGCGGCACTGTTCTGCAGTGGTTCTCCTCCTACCTCTCGGACAGGTCGCAGTTGGTGTTGGTGGGGGGGCAGAGATCGTCCCCGAGGCCCCTTACTTGTGGGGTGCCGCAGGGTTCGGTCTTATCACCCCTACTATTTAACATATACATGAAACCGCTGGGCGAGATCATTCGGAGGCATGGGATAAAATACCACCAATATGCGGACGATACACAGTTGTATCTGTCCGCCCCGTGCCAACTCAATGAAGCGGTGGAAGTGATGAACCGAGGCCTTGAGGCTGTTAAAGACTGGATGAGAGCTAACAAACTGGTGCTCAACCCGGAAAAGACCGAGTGGCTGTTGTGTTTTCCTCCCAATAATTTGGCTAATGTTCCATCAATCAGGCTGGGGGGACAAAATTTATACCCCTCAGACAGGGTCCGCAACTTGGGAGTCCTCCTGGACCCACAGCTGAGTTTTGACCATCATTTGTCAGCTGTGACCAGGGGGGCATTTGCTCAGGTTCGCCTGATGCGCCAGTTGCGGCCCTACCTGAACAGGGAGGCCCTCACAACAGTCACTCGAGCCCTTGTGATCTCTAGGCTGGAATACTGCAACGTGCTCTACATGGGGCTGCCCTTGAAGAGCATCCGGCGACTTCAGCTAGTCCAGAATGCGGCCGCGCGAGTGATCGTGGGCGCACCACGGTTCGCCCACATAACACCGATCCTCCGTGAGCTGCGCTGGCTACCTGTTGGTCTCCGGGTGCACTTCAAGGTCCTACTTACCACTCACAAAGCGCTCCATGGTAGTGGATCTGGCTATTTGAGAGACCGCCTTCTGCCAATTACCTCCCTGCGTCCCATCAGATCGCACAGGGTAGGCCTCCTCTGAATTCCATCCGCCAGTCAGTGCCGACTGGCGACTACGCGGAGGAGAGCCTTCTCAGTCGCAGCTCCGACGCTATGGAACAATCTCCCCGTGGAGATCCGCACCCTCACCACCGCCCAGGCCTTCCGCACAGCCCTTAAGATCTGGCTATCCCGTCAGGCCTGGGGATAAAAATCTTAGTTCGTCCCCTCCCGAATGATGAATGAATGTTGTGCTCTATTTTTTAATATTATGTACTGTCTTATGCTTTTTGTCTTTGTACCCCCTTTCCCGTGTTTTTGTAAGCCGCCCTGAGTCCCCTCAGGGAAAAGGGCGGCCTATAAATTATAATAAATCTACAAATCTACAAATCTACATGAAACCGCTGGGTGAGATCATTCGACGGCACGGGATAAAATACCATCAATATGCGGACGATACACAGTTGTATCTGTCCGCCCCGTGCCAACTCAATGAAGCGATGGACGTGATGAGCCAGGGTCTTGAGGCTGTTAGAGACTGGATGGGGGTTAACAAGCTTGTGCTCAATCCAGAAAAGACCGAGTGGCTGTTGTGCTTCCCTCCCACGAATTGGCCAAGTGTTCCATCTCTCAGGATGGGGGGTCAAATTGTACGCCCCTCAGATAGGGCTCGCAACTTGGGAGTCCTCCTGGACCCTCAGCTGACTTTTGAACACCATTTCTCAGCTGTAACCAGGGGGGCATTTGCCCAGGTTCGCCTGGTGCACCAGTTGCGTCCCTACCTGAACCGGGAGGCCCTCACAACAGTCACTCGTGCCCTTGTGACCTCTAGGCTGGAGTACTGCAATGTGCTCTACATGGGGCTGCCCTTGAAGAGTATTCAGCGACTTCAGCTGGTTCAGAATGCAGCCGCGCGAGCGATCGTGGGTGCACCTCGATTCACCCACGTAACACCTATCCTCCGCAAGCTGCACTGGCTGCCTGTTGATCTCCGGGTGCGCTTCAAGGTGCTACTTGTCACCTACAAAGCCCTTCATGGTATTGGATCTGGGTACTTGAGAGACCGCCTACTGCCAATCACCTCCGATAAGATCGCATAGATTAGGCCTCCTCCGAATTCCATCAGCCAGCCAGTGTAGACTGGCAACTACTCGGAGGAGAGCCTTCTCGGTGGCTGCTCCAACCCTCTGGAACGAACTCCCCGTGGAGATCCGGACCCTCACCACCCTCCAGACCTTCCGCGCCGCACTTAAAATCTGGCTATCCCGGCTGGCCTGGGGTTAAAGATTCTAACCCCTACTCGAATTGTATGACTGTTGAGTTCTTAAATGATGTAATGTTTTTATGTTGTAAATTGTTTGTCCTTCCCCCACCCCTTTTGAACTGTGAGCCGCCCTGAGTCCCCCCAGGGAAAAGGGCGGCATACAAATAAAGTGAACTGAACTGAACTAACTAAACCTGCATAACTGCAATTGACTGATGGTGATTTTGGCAGTGCCAATGGTGTTCAAAGGGTACTCCAGTCATTTTGGAATTGTACTCAAGGTATCTGTTATTATTGGTACTACTTTTGCATTCCATTTTAGTCATTTGCTTCTATTTTCAGGACTTTATATTTTGCAATTTTCTCCAGTTCTTTCTCTTCTCTTCTGCTATCTCCAGATATTGCAACGTCCATTATCCAGACTTCTTTTCTTTTTTCTTTATCAACAATTGTTAAGGCTGGGGTGTTGTGGCAGATTCTTGCCCAAAGCACTTTGTCATTTTCTATTACTTTGTCTATTTTGTGATTTCACAAATTCTTGTTTGCAGGCAAGATATTCCAATGTGTTATTGTTATAATTTCTTATGCCATTGTTTGTAATCAGTCTGTTCGATCTACTTGTAGCAGCTAATTAAGTGGTCCACCATTTTTTCAGCTTCTTTACAAAAATGGTGTTTGCTGACTCTTGACCTTTTTTTCAATTCTGGTTTTATACACATTTGTTTTTAAGGGTTGGTATTGTGAAACCTTAGTTCTTCTGTTTCGATTCAACTTTCTTGCTCTTAGCCTAAGGTGACCAGATTTTCAGATTGGTAAAGAGGGACACCTTTGATGGGGAGGGGGGGGGGCTTGATTAAAAATTTTATACGGAGCAACAAAAATTTTCATATAATGCAAAAATAGTATTGTAATTTTTTTTTTATTTCAACATCACTACAATTTACAAATATAAATTGTAACTGTTGCCAAACATCAAATTTTTGATCACGTGACCATGAGGATGCTGCAATGGTCGCTAAGTGTGAAAATGGTCGCTAAGTGTGAAAAATGGTAATCAGTCTCTTTTTTCAATGCCATTGTAACTTTGGTCACTATACCACCTTTCTTGCCACAGTTCTTAAGTGAATAACTGCAGCTGGTATTTTGTATTGTGGATAGAATCTTTTTTTAAATAGTCTAAGACAATTTAAAAAAAGAATCCACACAGAATAAATTGAAGTAAAACATTTCAAAGTATTGTGCATAGAATTTTTTAAAATGGTTTCACTTCAATTTATTTTGGATAGAATCTTTTTTAAATAGTCTAAGACAATTTAAAAAAAGAATCCACACAGAATAAAACTATTTTAAAAAATCCTATGCACAATAAATAAAATATTATTTTAAAATACATTAAAAAAATAAAAGAAAAAAACCCAGCTCACTTACCAGCAGGCACAAGTGAGCACTCCAAGTAAATCCAGAATGATGTAGATGTTAATACAAAGAACTGAGCAAATTAAAATGGTGAAATTAGTCAGGGAAATATTTTTCAAAGAAACTTTGCCACCATTTTTCCCACACAAGCCGACCTCCAACCTCCGTGCCCCTCCCCTCCGGAAAATCCAGGAAGGAATACTCGCGACTTCTCTAGCCAAATATTTCCTGGAGCTCTATGGTACTGGGTCATTTTTTCTTATAAAATGAGGTAAAAGGGCGGGGGGGAGGTCTGTTTTGTTGCTTTAACGTTTTAATATCTTCAATGAAAGTACTGAGACAGAGAGAGGGATTAGACAGGGTGTGTTTTGTCTTGCCCCGGTTAGGATTTCTTAAGCAAATCCATTGGGCTTTCAACATGAAGCCAGAAAATCGGGACTTTTTTAAAACGCCCTGGGACACGGGACAAATTGTTAGAAATCGTGACTGTCCCGCCAAAATCGGGACGTCTGGTCACCTTATCTTAGCCACTGCCCAGTCTGCTTTGTCTGCTTTTTTTTAATGCATTTCATTTAACAATTTGACTTGCTGTGTCTTTTTTCTATTCTTTATATGGTATTCGTTATAGGCCACTTTGCTCTCTGCAGTACTCAGTAAGCTTTCATGGTATACCAGCTTCAGTGCATTTTCTTCACTATCCTTCAGATATTCTTCTAATGTCCTTTTCTTCTTCAATTGTCTGCTGTAGTTGCAACATTCTATGCCCACCTGGAATCTTGGTCACTAAGTGATTGTTTAGGACCACTTAAAAACTTGTAAATTACATTATTTTATTTTGAAAGGAAAAAAGATCTGCTGTAGGCCTCTAATAAGATATGAAGAAAAATGCACAACCAAGAACTATATAATTTCCTCGCATTTAATTTTTCGCACTAGTAACACCTCTGGAGAAAATACAGTCAGCTTATTCACTTTTCAGTTAACTTTGTAAAAGAGATTTTGTAAAAGAACTTTTGCCATGAGTTTCTCAAACACAGAATCCTATACATCCATTTGTTGTGTATAGATAGCAGACCACTGGGCCTCAATAAATGGGATAGAGCTACGTCTAAATGAAAAATGTCACAGCAGATGGCAGCATCTGTCCACCATTAACTCATCTGAAATAAATAAATTAAAGAAATAAATAAATTCTAGGGCTGTAGCCTAGATTGGGGAATTTAAAAAGATCAGAATCAGGCAATGGAATCACTTCATACCACAAGGGAGTTATTTAGAGCTGCATTTGATTTGTCTGTTAAATTAAAAACAAATAATTCTCTCTCTCGTTCTTTCTTCTTCCTTCCTGTCTTCTCTCACAGAATTACAGCTTGGTTAAAATTCCCGTATTTCTATTATATTGATAGAGAAAAATTTTGAAAAGTAGTGATTGACAAATAAAACAGGGAGATGCTATTAAAATAGTTGGTAGTGAGCTCCTGTACCCCAGGAGAATGTAAAAATGAGACAAGGGCAAATAGATTTTTTGGGAAAAGAAAAAGAAGTAGAGTGTATAAGATTATTATTATCTGTTGTAGATTCACAAGCTGATAAAGGCTGCATAAGAATTTGAGAAGGTGGTTATCTCTTTGCTGACACCTTTTTTTTTAAAAAGAGCAAGTTAAATAAGAACCTGCAGTATTTAATTATAAAAGGGCAGAGCTGTAATAGTATAGACTATGCAGTGTGGGAACTGAGGCAGTAACGTTAATTTATGTGTCAACATGCTTCCCAAAACAAAATGTTATGTGTTTGTGATAGAAAGCCTGAATAATGTGAAACAAACACACAAACAAATGAAAAAAAAAAAAGAGAGCAAAACCCCATACCATTTTAAAGCCATATAAAAATCCTTAATATGCCATTCTTTTTCTGTCTCGCTTGACTTCCTCTTTGATTTTTTGTGTTCAATACTCTATAGCACAGGTGTGAAACTCATGTTGTCATGGCGTTGTCACATGACGTATCAGGACTTTTTCCCCCTTTGCTAAACCGGGCATGGGAGTGGCCAGCATGTGATGCATCCAACCCACAGGCTGGAAGTTTGATAGTCCTGCTCTATAGCAAAAGAAAAATAAGGATGATGTGCAACAGGAAAATGAAAATGGCTATTTGTTTTAGGAATATTGGAAGCTCCCTTCCAAAGTAATCTACCTACTTGACTACCTGGTTATGAACACTTGCTTTTGCTTCTCTGTCTAATGTAAATTATCTATATTTATCTACTTAACCTTTTATGTTTATACCACATATAACCCAGTATTGGGTTTACATTTTTTTAGAACCTATTCTGTAGGTGTGGCTTGTTTTGTGAGAGAGTGGCTTGGTGGTCATGTGACTGGGTGGGAGTAGCTTGGCAGTCATGTGACTGAGTGGGAGTAGCTTGGCAGTCATGTGACTGGGTGGGAGTGGCCAAGTCCATGTCACTGAATTCTTTGCCCCAAAGAATGACCTGCAAAAAGAACATATAAAAAAAGGAAATTTATTATTTTGTGCACTTACTACTTAAATAAAAGTAAAATAAGTACACAAAACAATAAAACAGCTACTTACAGAGGAAATATGACTGCCCTTGCCAGTCTTCAACATTATTGACCACCTTACACACACACTTCCAGCACCTCTGTCTTTTCCCTCTTCCTGGATTCACTCAAAGTTTTAAAAACTCACATCCTGTGCACAGCACACACTCTTCCAGCCCCCCTGCCTCTTCCCTCTTCCTGGATTCACTCAGACATTTTTAAAACTCACAGCTTGTGCACACACAAGACATTTTTAAAATCCACAGTCTGTGCACAGCGCACACTTCCAGCCCCTCTGCCTCTTCCTTCTTCCTGGATTCACTCAGATGTTTTTAAGAGTAGAAGAGTGTGTGCTGTGCACAGGCTGTGAGTTTTAAAAACGTCTGAGTGAATCCAAGAAGAGGGAAGGGGCAGAGGGGCTGGAAGTGTGTGCATATGCACAGGCTGTGAGTTTTAAAAATATCTGAGTGAATCCAAGAAGAGGGAAGAGAGGCTGGAAGAGTATGTTCTTATAGTATCTTCCAGCCCCTCTGCCTCTTCCCTCTTCCTGGATTCACTCAGATGTTTTTTAAAACCCACAGCCTATGCACATGCACACACTCTTTTAGCAGTTCCTCTGCCTCTTCCCTCTTCCCCAACATCCTCCCCCACAGCCACTCACCAGTTTTTTCTTCTTCTGGTTCTTCTTCTGAGAACTTTTCAGCAGTGTGGTGTGGATTGGTGGGGCGAGTGAAAGAGCGAACGAGGGGAGGGAGCGTTCCGGTACAGGGCCACCTGACCAATGGGTATGGGAAGGCAGGCTAAATTTCACCATCCGGTACAGCCATACCAGTTGAAACTCACCCCTGATATAACCTAATACAGACTGGTGAGCTTAAAGAATTTGCTCCAATAAACTGACATAGAACAGTAGTTTTAGATATTGGCGTTTAATCATGCCAGCCATATGACCACAGAGATGTATTAGGACAGTGCTGGCTCTTCAAGTTTGAAATAGAGATAAGCACCGCCCCCTAGAGTCAGGAATGACTACACATATGTGCAAGGAGAACCTTTACCTTTACCTTATTCCATAATAAGAATAAATTGCTTTGATGACATGATTTTCTTTCTTATTCTTCTATTAATATTGTATTCTTCCATTTAAAAAAAAATCATCCTAATAGAATAAACTATGGAATACCATTATGTTGTGGAGACCAAAACCAAAAATGTTTACATAGATCAAAACTATGCAGAAAACCATGAAGCTGTAGGACTTTTTCCACTAAATAAAGAAACCATAAAAGAAGAAAGTGGATATTAGAGTAAATATTACCAGTAAGATATTCAAGATCAAGCCAACCAGGACTAAAATTAACCAGGCTCTGGCAAAAGCTTTCTCACTTTGAACTTTCATCAGAAGTCAAGCTAACCACTCAGGAAACTCTTGGTAATTAAGATCTCTGTCAAGAAGATCTGCCTTTCAAATAAGTATCGTAATGAGAATTCAAGCGAAGTAACTCCTTATCATCCTGCCAAATTCACTGACATCGTTTCCAGCACACAAAAGATAACTGCATATTCAGGAGATCTCATATAATTACAAGTTTGAATTTCAGTAATTTGAATAGTTCACAAAGTGGAGAACACTTTAATACCTTCATGTCTACTTATGCAAAATGGGGTTCAGTATTAGTCAGATTTTAGTCTGGATATACATGACTCTTCTTATAAATATATGCAATAACTTGGGCCTTCCACAGGAGATCCTTTTTACAGGTTCAGTAGGATGTGGAGTAGGGCAATCATATTTTGGAGCTTCAACTTTTGTAATGCAATGTTTATTTTAACATCAAAATGTAGTTTTCCAACATAGAATAAATTAATAATACATTATGAAAAATATATTAGCATGAATCTTTTTTTCTGGTACAGTTAGGATCGTGCAATCTTCAGATTCAGTTCCAAAATGGTGCTTTAGAGTACATTAGGCAGAAAGATAGCAACTATCTGGAATTCTTTAAAATATCTGCATCTTTCCCCAGAATCATTAAGCAGCTGTGAGGAGCAATCATATGATCCCAGCTTTTTAATTAATTTTTAATTTTAACTGTCTTTGCCTCTTATCTAAATTTTAAATGCAGTTTTTTTGTTTTAATGTTCTATCTGTATAGCGCTCAATTACAAGTAGTCCTTGACTTACGACCACAATTGAGCCCAAAATTTCTATTGTTAAGTGAAACATTTGTTAAGTGAATTTTGCCTCATCTTACAAGCTTTCTTATCATAGATGTTAAGTTAGCAACCCAGTTGTTAAATGAATCTGGCTTCCCCATTGACTTTGCTTGTCAAAAGATTGCAAAAGGTGGATCATATGACCTTGGGACACAGCAATGGTCATAAAAATGGTATGAGCCAGTTGCCAAGCATCTTAATTTTGATCACATGATTATAGGGATGCTACAAAGGTTGTAACTATGAAAAATGGTGATAAGTCACTTTTTTCAGTGTTGTGGTAACTTTGTATGGTTACTAAAATGAACTGTTGTAAGTTGAGGATTCCTTGTAGTCTGGGAATAACTTCAAATGTTATTGTTCCCTGCATACCATGCCAAAACTCGTTAGATCATGTCATTCAACAGTTTCTGGAAGTAAATTTTCCAAACCGGAAGCAGACTGGTATGTTACAGACATCATTTCGTGCTTCAAGATTGATCACTCTCAGAGCATACCAAACTCTTTTACAGAATTTTCTTCTGGATACTACCCAGCATCATGAATGGCAGATCCAGAGGAATTTTGGAACAATATGTACTGAAATGAAACAGATACTCCAGAACAATATATCTAATTCAACCAATGTTGCATATTGTTACACGTAGCACTGGCAACAATTTTTGCATATTCCAGCATATAGATATTTTTGGCTTGGTAGCTCTATTATTACCCTTGAATTAGTAATAAGCAAATGTAGGAGATTGTTGAGATTAGTAATTATAAAACTAGGCTGTGTTCTATATTAGAGTTGGAGAAAATTATTTGGGCAGAAAGCATTTTATAGACAGTCTTCTTTTTGAAAATTTTGCACAAGGACGTTGTTTTGCCAAGTGTTAAGGCAATGATCAGGTGTCCAGGCAATTGATTTTTTGAGATCCAGAGATAATGCGCTCTCCAGTAAATAAAGGGATTTTAAGCTTTATTATTAGGTCAAGCAAACAGAGCTAAAACCATAACACACCAAGCAAGATAATACCCCAATCTCTTACAGGCTGCCACAAACACCTTAATAATAGCAGCACAAATGCCCCAAAGAATGGCCAATTTTTCAACAATATCCATCCTAGGTCCCATTGTAGAGGTGCCCTTAAACAACACTGAAGGTTATTATCAAAGCCTGGCACCATGGTCCTGCTATGTTCAAGAGTTCTGACTTTGACTGGGTGGCATATGATGGGAACAGAAAGTCTTAAGGCTTTCACAGCAAGAGAAGTTTTAAAGCTGCATAAAATTTCTTGCCACCTTTTCCTTTGATCAGCAAGTAAGAGTAGAAAACAAGCAGGCTTAGCTCTAAACTTGTAGGCTTTTCTTAATATGAAGGAGAAATAAAAATACAGCACTAAACTCTCTTGCATTGCTACTACAAATGTACACTTCAGGTCTCAAAGAAAAAGTTTTCTTCACAAATTGCTAGTTTAAGATTTACAAATGCTAATCAGTGATGGCTTGATATCAAAGTACATATAAGACCATGTTCTCTACTTAGGCATAGACTGCCTATCTTGCCTCAGTCTATGACTTACCATAGCAGGAGGACTTGTCCTCTTCTTGGCTCTCATGTCTTGTGTCTGGCAAGCATAGCTTGAAAATCAAATATTGACAGGCATTTTCAGTACCTTGGTTATTTTGATTATTTTATTTTGAACTATTTTCACAAGAGTAGTCATTCAAATGTTTGTGTATCCATCTTTCTTTTCCCTGTCCGTCAACAGACTCAATAATCTAGATTGGAAGTATTTAATTGATTTCCTGATTCCAGCAACTGACTCCAGTCTAACACCTTCAAAGCTATTACTCTAGTCTGTAGATAACAAAGTCCATCATATGCTTCTATGATGAAATTCGAAGAATGAATTGTCATCAATTTCATATTAGCGCTGGCACATGTTCCTGAAAACAAAGATTTGTTGGAAATCAGTCTTTCTGATACTGAAAAAAGTAATTTCATATACATGTAAGCCAAAGTACATGTTTGCAGGTTTTCACTGTAATATTTTGTCACAAATTCCAATAAAGTTAAAAGTTAATGTGTCTTGCTTTTCCTTCTATTTGTCATTTCTTATTACCAATATAACCCTTATCTATTCAAGTACCTGATAATCTTAGAAACCATTACTTCACAGAAAGAGTAGTAGAAGCTTGGAACCATTTTCCAACAGAGATAGTGGGTCAATCATTACTAACTGAATTTAAACATGTTTGGGATAAGCACATGTCCATCATTCAACAAAAAATAAATGATAAAATAAAAATAAGTAAAAATAATAAATAAAGAAGAAAACAGCAAAAAGGGTAGACTTGATGGACCACTTGAACTTTTTCCATCAGTTTTCTATGTTTCTAACCATACTCAAAATACTTTAATGGTCACTGAGGTAGGCTAGAGGAAGCGGAAATGGGAATTGCAGGAAATGGAGGTGGGGGTTTTTTTGGGTTGCAATCTCCATATTATGGAACAGGAACATATTCTCTCAAGATAGCCTCATTGTTGACCTCCTGGGAATTATTAAAAAAGGGCTATTCTGGAGGACCTTAGATTAAAAGTTTATAATGGAGGCTGTTGTACTATACCATAGATTTCTATTTTTATTGCTTTTTATATTTACAGTTGAGTAAACCTTTTCTTGTATCTTTCTAAGCTTTGTTTTATGAAGGAAAATTACAGGAACAAGATGGAATTTCCCATGATTAGTTCTGTATATGAAAGGGAAAATGCCATTTGCTTAGAGTAGATTACATGTTCAATTATTTTATTCTTCTGGAGTGATAGAGCACATCACTGTTGTCATAGCAACTGTTAGTCGGTTTTATTAGCTGCTTTATGTCAATTATGAATGCAGGTTTTGATGCATTAAAAATAAAAACTGAAAGCAGTATGACTTATCATCTAAAATATATTATTGACCAATTAGATTTTTATATTAAAATACATAAAACTGTTCTTTTCATTAAAATACTATGTGAATAAAATACTTGTATCTGTGGTTATGTGTATTCATAGTCTTAAGGCCAAAGGGTTTCAATAAACTGGTTAGCTTGAGGCTCCTATCTGGCACAGAGATAACTTTAGCAAACACACCATGAAACAAAACTTCCTTTCTCTCTGTGACTTTCATGTCATATTTACATATTAAAATTCTATGTTTTCTGTTAAGCTTTGTTTGCTAAAACATCTGTTTGTACTTTGCAAACATGCTCTACCCATTCCATCTCACACTGTTTTTTGTATGTTAAATGATGCTAGATTTGTTGATCTTGGCAGATCTTTCTGCTTATAATCTAATTACGATCAGAAGCAGCCTTCATTTCTCCAGATATACTTTGTTGGTGATGATGACAATGAGAGGGACATCCATTGTGGAATCTACCCAGGCATTAATCCACAACTGGTTAGCCAACTGCAGAAGTTGCTGTGTGAACACAAGAAGTATATTCTGGAACTTAAGGGTGCTGTTGAGTCTGTTCCAAAGGGCCACAAGGATTTCCAAGTGGTGATTACCACTGATAGGAAGCCTTCTGGAGAGCACCATGGTTGTTTCAATGCCTCCACGACTACAGAAATGGCTGTTCTCATTGTCGGCCAGGATTTTGAGAAGAAAGATATCATTCTCCACAGCAGAGACAACAGGTTGTTATGAATCAATGAGACACACCGGGCCTATGATACTCTCCAGTACCCTCTGATGTTCTGCCGTGGAGAAGACGGCTATTACATCAATATACCTCAGTGCGACCCAAACACCAAGATTCCTTTCAAGAAGACTGTGTCTGCTGCTGCCTTTTACAACTACAAGATAATAGATCATGATGGTGAAGAATGCTACATACTGCTGTTCCAGTTCTGTAGCGAAGCACGGGTATCCAACTGATTAGTATACACATACACACACAGTGTCATTTAGAAAATAATTTATTTTGATCATTTTTTGCATGGGAAATCTTAAAAGAGTAATATTGTAAGTTTACAATCCTACCACAGGAGATAAACTGTATGCTGAAAAAATGATGAACATAATGACTGCACATTTTGGAAAAGTAGAATACAACTGTAGACTTGAATCTATGCAAAATTACAATATTAACATTTGAATGAAAATGATACCTATATATAATAGAAATGACTATATTGTAAGATTATATTCTATCCTGGTGAATTTATTTTAAAAAATTAAAAAGTAAGGTTTATTGATTAAAATCTGTAATTATAAATAACTAAAGGTTAACAGTGCAGATGTAAACTACATGGCCTGATAAGTTCTGATCAGTTCTCAATGAATTTTGAATGCTGCTGCATGAAACCTAGCAACATAGTAAGAAGTAATTATAGCAAATAGCAACGTACAGACGTACAATTGACCTCTGTGGCCAGTCAACCAAGAAAATCATGAAAAATAAGAGTATTACAAATGTTTCTGTAAAATCAACAGTGTAATTATGGTTTCAACTCACATGGCATTAGAAAAGCAGAGTTATGCTGAAAAGGAAATTTTCCTCCATCCTGCACCTAACACAGTGATAGAGAAGGTAGTATAGAATGCAATGAAAGGTCTGCCCATGATTGGAAACTTCTGACTGTGCAACATACATAATAGATGCTACTGTGTAGCTTAGGCTATCAGCAATGGGGTGATTTAGGTCCCTGGATAAATCTGTCTGGTGCTCTGCATATGGAATCTGTTAAGAAATATTATTGTTTGCTTTTTATGCAGGGATGAGGGAAGGAAGAATGACATTATTTGTAGAGATTGCTTCCATAAAAATCAATATTTCCAACCTATACTAATGGAGGAACTAGGCCCATTGAGAAGAGGATAATCTTGTCATCAGGCTAGAAGTTGAACATGGAGATTCATACTCTGGCTTTCACTTTTCTCAGACCTGCTTCTAAATGTAGGTTGGTAGTTTGAGGGCTACAGTTATACAGTGGCCTCTTCCTGATTAAAATAATCTTCATCCAGGAAAGAAGACAACAAATCACTAACCTTCCTAGACATCCTGATATTAGAATGCCAAACTGGAAAAAGAAGTGCACCAAAAAAACTACCCACACCAATCAAGTGGTCCACTACCAAAGCAATAACCCAACCTTCCAAAAGAGAAGCTGTGTAAGAACTGTGCAGCACATTGCAGCAACCCTGAACAGAAGAGAAGGAAACATAGCATCTATATATCTTCCAACAAAATGTATATCTATGTAACTTCATTAAAAAGTGCCTGACTACTCAACCCAATATAGCCCAATCAATACAAGCCTTAAAAAGGAGAACACTGCCATACATCAAAAACATATTAGAAACTACCAAAAGACTATTACAACTACATAGAATCAGCTTAACACACAAACAAATTAATCCCTCCAAAACTATCTAAGTAAACGAAAAGACCCAGCAGCCTCAGACGAGAAAATATAGAAGTCATCTATAACATACAGTGTAATGGCTGTCAACAGCCACTACATAGGACAAAAAGACAGAAGACTGGCAGAATATATCCATAACACCAACTATCAGACAGAAGACACGATGAAAACTCTTTAATTTCAGAACATATGGGCAGTGTCTAGGAAAGTGTCTTCTTTATAAGATAATGAGAATATCTGTCAGTCCACTATACCATATCCATGAATTTTTTGTGAAATGCCTATGGTAGCACAGAATTTGACACTTAGAAATCAGTTAGATAACTTCCGATCCCAGAGGAAAGGAAATCAATAATTCAATGCATTATTTAGAGAATTAGAAATACAAAGAAATAGCATATACAGTGTTGTGTAAATTGATACTCTTTATATGTTTAGAATAGAATAGAATAGAACAGAATGCTTCATTTGCCAGATGTGATTAGAACTCAAGGAATTCTGAACATCATCAGAACATATCCCATACTGTATATGTTCTGATGATGTTCAGCTGACTATAATGATTCTCAGGATGCCATGCAAACTGAGGGGAAAAATGCATGCTGAGAGAGCACTTTGGATTTAGAAGACAAATAAATATTGCAGGAATATATTGAATGGGTCTTCTAACGAGATCAGAGTAAGTTTAAAAAAATCTTACCTTGAAAGCAATTATTTTGAGAAAATAATTGTTATTGTTTTTCCAAAATGGGTCTTATATTTTTATCAAGACTAGGCTAGATTATACCCTGACTTCTCCTGTAATCTGTTTATATTTTTGAAGTAATTGCTGTATATATATATATGTCTGGTGGTGGGTAGACTTATATTTATACAACAGGAGGATCTTTTATCTATAGAGGAAGCCTCGGAAAGAACAGGTGTTATACAGGTAATCTTCAGTTTACAATCAGTCGCTGAGTGACTGTTTGAAGTGCAACTGTCCCCCCAAAAAGGGACTTACTATATGGTTCCAATGATTGGGCTTCCTCTAGAGTCACATGATTGAATTTTGGGCATTCAGCAACACGGTTGCCTTTATGGCTGGCTATAGCATTCTGTGTTCATATGACCACATTTTATGATAGCTTTGCAGAAAAGTGGCACTTCTGGTTTTCAGCAAATCTGTGTCCACAGCCAACCAGCATTCCCTTTATAACTGCCACAAAAAGTTATAAAATCAGTTTGGTCACATGACTGAACAGTTTTATGACTGTTACAAATAAGGCAATAACGGGTAGGCTCCAGTACAGTTATCTGCCAAGGACTATCTGTAATTTCACCTGCTGTTCAATAGTGGCCACTATTTATTGTTGCTATACATTGGCAGAGAAGCTCTGACCTGTTTTCGACTAAGGGACCCACAATTATAGCACTGTGCAGTTTGGCTAGATACAAATCATTCCTCCAATACAAAGTGTTCCTCTGCTGGAGTGATAGCACGTAGTAGCATCATACCTTTCTACATTCCTCCATTTCCTGAGGATTTCTATGCATAGAAGTTATGGAATATGGGATATGTGCTTTTTGCTGTCATGTTAGATAAGTGAATGCATCACTAAGGGTTAGGGTTGCTATTCACTCATTAATAAGAATCACACAGACTGTGCGGAAGATAATCTCATTGCTTATATGGAACTGTCCTTTTTGATCAGTCACCTATCATTTCAGTTAACTTGCTTACCTTCCCTAGATGGTACAATATGGCTGGTATATTGGTTAGGAGGAATTGAGAATATTAAGCTTATATGTACTACCAGCAATTCTACCATTGCTAAAATGGGAAAAGATGACTTTGGCTGACTTAATAATGAATGAGAATGCATTCCTGTTTCACTTTTGAGGTATACTATTTCCTGTTATGCTACTTTGAGTTTTGTCTCTGAATTTTTAAAATTTTTAAAGTCAAGGGTTTATGATTTTTCCAATACTCAGAATAATTTGGCAGCTGGGATGAAACTTTACTGCTTCAGGGAACTAAAAAATGGTAAAACCCTAGACTACATGTATACATGCACATACAGAGACAAACACCTTGGAATCTGTATTAATGCCTGACAAGTATGCAGATAGGTCTATGTAGCTTTTTTGTAACCTTTTAAAAAATGTTTTGCAAATGTTCTCTTTCTAGGTCTGAGAAAGAGTGACTGGCCTAAAATGAACCAACTGGCTTTTCTGCCTAAGGCAGAAACAGAATTCATATCTCCTCACTCCTATTCCAATGCTTTAATGTCAAATCAGGCAGATCAGAAAATTAGCTACAGGAAGACTAGAGCTATGTTTTATTAAAATAGGCTACAATAACAGGATCTTGCAAACCTGACTATGCTTTACCTCTCCTTCTTAGGCTTAGAGAATCAAGAAAGAACCTTCCTGGGTCACTTTTGAATAGTGTTTTGCTTTTCAAGACTAAAAGAATGTTTCATTACCTCTTTGCTTAGGTAATGGCTCTAATATATTTCTGTCAAAGTTTGGTCTAGTGGTTAAAGAAACAAACCAGAAAACTGTGAGTTCTAATCACACTTTAGCCGTAATAGCTGGCTGGGTGACTTTGAGCCAGTCATTTTGTCTGAGTTCAACTTACTTCACAGAGTTTATTTTGTTTGGGAAAATAGGAGGAAGCAGGAGTATTAGGTAGCGTTGCCACCTTGAGTTATTTACTGTATAAAAATAAAAAAGGTGGCACAAAAATTTTTTAACCCATCCCTGATCATTTCTCTTATTCTTTACACCTAACCACTAAATCAAACTCACTTTCATTCATTCATGAGCATACACATATGCTTGAACACACATAAAATGCACATATAACAGAATAACAGAGTTATTGGACATCTTTTAGTCCAACTCCCTGCTCAAGTAGGAAACCTTATACCATTTTAGACAAATGGTTGTCCAATCTCTTCTTAAAAACCTCCAGTATTGGAGGACTCACTTCTGGACAGAAGTTGTTCCATTGATTAATTATTCTCACTGTCAGTAAATTTGTCCTTAGTCCTAGGTTGGCTCTCTCCATGATTAGTTTTCATCCATTGCTTCTTGTCCTGCCTTTAGCTGCTTTGGAGAATAGGTTGACTATAAATATTGATATATTGATATATTTACATATATCCTTCATGTACAATTTATGCATGTTTAGAAAGAACCTTTTTATAGGGAGAATCGGGTAATGGAAAGGCACACACAGGCTAACGGTAACAATAGCTCTTTATTAACTCAGTAGAAACTATGTACAATCCAGCGAAGGTTGAGTCTGACAGCAGCCCTTTTATAGGGAGCTGTCAGACCCTTTGACCAATGAGATTAAACCTCTGTTCCTGCTGGAACAGAGGACCTTGGTAGAAACCACTATAGCTGAAGCTAGTATCTAACACCCCTCCCCTGTTAGATGGAGTAATCCTACTGGTTACGTAGTCATGCAGGTAGGCGGGCTTTTTTGTAGCTCTGCCTGACCTGCACAGTTTAGTCAGAGGGTGTTCTTTGGACAGGTCGGACGGACCTGTTTGCTCCGCAGCTCTGCTTGGTGGAAGCTCCTGGAACCTTTCACAGGCCGTGGCTGGAGCTTCTAGAGCCGGTTCGCTCAGAGCTTGCTGCAGGCCTGCAACACAAGAAGCTAAGTATCCCGGTGACTTCGGGTTTGAGTTGGCTGTGCAAGGAGTGACTTCATGCTCTTTTTGGGTAGGGCTTTGGCTAACTCGTGCAGGAGTTACCTCTGGCTGCCTAAGAGTGGAGTTGGAGAGATGGCCATGGAGTTGGTCAATGTGCCTTCTCCAATTCCGACCATCCTTGAGCTCTACAAGATAAGAGCGAGGCCCGGTAATGCCTATCACTGTGGCAGGAATCCACAGAGTTCCCCCGGCATAGTTGTGGGTGTAAACTGAATCCCCTACACTAAAGTTCCGAATTTTGCTTGTGGAGTCAGGGGGCAATGCGGCGGAATAGTTTGGGTGTAGCTGGTCTAAATGGGACCCTAGCCAGCGACCCATGAGAAGCTCGGAGGGGCTTCTCCCTGTAGTGGCACTTGGCGTGAGGTGTTGAATTAGCAAGTAATGGTCAACCCATGTTTGCCAATCTCCCGGGCCTATCCTGGATAGGGCCTCTTTTGCAGATCTCACCATTCTCTCTGCCTGACCATTGGAGGCCGGATGGAATGGCATGACCAGGACATGTCTGATTCCCTGTGCTGCTAAGAAGGTCTCGAATTGCATGGCCATGAATTGGGGCCCGTTGTCAGAGACCAGGACGTTGGGCAGGCCATGTGTGGAGAAAAGTCTCCGTAGTACCTTGATGACCGCTTCTGCCATAGTAGAGGTCATCAGGACTACTCTAGCTATTTCAAGTAGGCGTCCACAACTACGAGGAATGTTTGGCCATGAATTGGGCCAGCAAAATCAATGTGTACCCTAGACCATGGTGCTTGAGGTTGCTCCCATTCCTTAGCAGGCGCCTCTGGGGGAGCTGGTCTGGACTCCTGGCATGGTGTGCAGGTAGCCACCCATTCTTCGATCTCCCTCTCCATGTTAGGCCACCACACGTAACTCCTGGCCAAAGACTTCATCCTAACAATTCCAGAATGTCCTAGGTGTAAAGCCTCTAATACTGCAATGCGCAGTTTGGGTGGAACAACGACCAGGTCCCCCCACAGCAAACAGCCATTAACAACAGACAATTTGTCATGCTTACAATGGTACATTTTGAAATCAGACCCAACAGGTCCCTTGGGCCACCCCCTCCACACCCAGTTCAAAATTTGTTTGATGTTGGAGTCTTTTGCAATGTCAGTAGACGAGACAGGACCAGTCTCTAAGCAGTCAATCAGGAGGACTGGCGTATCAGGGGTAGGGTCTGCAAGAAGCTCTGGCAGTGGGCAGCGACTCAAGGTGTCGGCATGCCCCAAAGTGGAGCCAGGTCAGTGGATGAGGTGGTAGGAGTAGGCAGCTAAGAAAATGGTCCATCTGGTCATCCACAGTGTTAATGACACAGGAGTAGGTCGGTCCCCAGCCAGTAAGCCAAATAGCGGTTTGTGGTCCATAATTAGTTCGAAATCACAGCCAAATAGGTACTCATGGAAGCTTTTTACTCCAGCCACTGCAGCCAAAGCCTCACAGTCCAGCTGGCTGTAGTTCCACTTGGCAGCAGACAAGGTCTTAGAGTAAAAGGCTATGGGAGCCTCAGTTCCGTTGAGCAGGTGGTGGCTGAAGACGGCTCCGACACCAAACAGGGAAGCATCACAAATCAACACCAGTGACAGGGTCTGGCTGTACTGCACCAGGACCACTTCGCATTCTTTGCCAGGTAAGGGCTCAGCAACAGTGGATTTCTGTTTAAGGAATACGCTATAGAAATTAAGGAGCCCGAGGAACGCCTGCAGCTTGGTTTGATTGCGAGGTGTTGGGGCATCCTGGATTGCTTGAATTTTTTTGTTGAGATCGGGTAAATCCCAGAGCCATTGATTAGGTACCCTAAGAATTAAACCCTTGGCACGTTAATTTGGCATTTTTCTTTTTTGAGATGGAGCCCTTTGTCTCGAATTTTGGTCAAAACAGTTTGCAAACGTTTGAAAAGTTGTGCCTCATTTGCAGCCGATACCAAGATGTCGTCAAAATAAGGGACGACTCCTGGAATCCCCTCCAAAAGCCGTTCCATGACACTTTGGAACAGTCCCGGGGCGATACTAACTCCAAATTGCAGGCGGTGACATTTGAATGCACCCCTGTACGACACAATGGTTTGGACCTCCACCATAGCGCCATCTACAGGCAATTGTTGGTATGCCTGTGCCATGTCCAATTTAGCGAATACTTTGCCGGGGCCTAAAGAATGTAATAAATGCTGTACAATGGGTACAGGGTAAGCGCTTTGTTGTAATGCTTCATTGATTTTGCATTTGTAGTCTGCGCAGATGCGGACAGACCCATCAGATTTGACAGGTGTCACTATAGGGGTTTCCCAGCATGCATGATCAACCGGCTCTAGGATTCCCTGGCCTACGAGCTTGTCAATTTCCAGATCAATGTTTGGGCGGAGAGCGAAAGGTACTCTCCTGGATTTTAGCCTTATGGGGGCTATGTTGGGGTCCAAATTAAAAGAGATTGGAGTCCCCACATACTTACCCAGACCGGTGCCGAAGATGTCCTTGAACTCCTTAAAAATTGCTTCAGTGCTCTTGTCTTTCAAGGCATTGGTACTGGTCACTTCTAGGCCAGTCAAGCCACAGGAGGCTCTGCAGGTCACCACTGACTACCGTCACTGGGAGCTGGCCACTGTATTTCTTGAATTGCACCTGAAGGTGGCCTGGCCCATGATGGGGACTGGGTTCCCCTGGTAATCGTGAAGGCGGATGTCAGGAGCATGTAGATGCTGCTTCTTCAGGCTAGGGCTAACCTGCTTGAGCATGGACTATGGCATGATGGTCAGTGATGACCCCATGTTGATCTCCATCTCACATGGATAGCCCTCGATGAGGACCGTGACCTTCAGCTTTTTTGGCCACCTAGTGCAGACTTGGACGATTGATGTGTGGTAGGTGACTCTGGTGTCACCCTATGAGCGCCATGGTGGCTTCTGCCATGCCCCTTGGTTGGGCCTCTGCTGGCAGTTAGATTGGCTTCTTGGCTGCCAGATCGTCATGGGGTGCTCACTTCTGCAAACTTTGGCGATGTGCCCCTTTCTCTTGCAGCACTGGCATATTGCATTGCGGAAACAGCAAGCCGATCGGGCATGATCTCCTCCGCAGCTAGCGCAAGGTGGGAATCATAGTTTGAATTAGCGCGCCAGCTTGGCGCAGCTACTGCGCATGCGGCAGCTGTCATCTTCCTCGCCTTCTGAGCTCTTGTCCTCTGAAGCCTCGTGATGTATATGTGTGTTCTTTCACACATCTTGTGGAGTGCTTTGGTGCTGCAGGGTTTCTGTTGACTTGACGGACGATTCTGATGCCCTAGCTTCATCCAAGACAATTTGTAGAGTGATGTTAGATTTGGCAAATAACCTCCTCTGTAAATTAATGTCCCACACACCGCATATGATGCGGTCAAGAACAAGCTCATCAAGGTCTTTCATAGTGCCGCAACATACTCATTGATTGATTCGCCTTCCTTCTGGTTGCAAATATTAAATTTGTGCCAGCGGACGTGCTTAGATGGCTTGGAAGCGTAGTGAGTCCTCAGCGTCTGCTGAAGCACAGACCGATTCTAGCAGCATTGGCTCAGATAGGTCTTTGGCAGTTTCAAACACTTCCCATCCACAGTAATGAAAATGTTCTTCTTGCGGCCTTCAGAAAGGCCCATGAGGTCATTGGCTTCGAGGAAGCAGTTGAAGCTCAGCATACACGAGTCCCAGTGCTCAGTGACTGGGTCATAAGGAGTTAGTGGGGCGTGCATGGCCATTTTCTGTTCTGAGGGCGTTTTGAGTTTGCCGCTCAAAAATGGCTGAGCTCCGGGCTGGATTTACTTGCTGGATTGCTACGCTCCCATCCTCGTCACCAGTGTTATATGGGGTAATGGAAAGGCACACACAGGCTAACGATAACAACAGCTCTTTATTAACTCAGTAGCAACTATGTACAATCCAGTGAAGGTTGAGTCTGACAGCAGCCCTTTTATATGGAGCTGTCAGACCCTTCGACCAATGAGATTAAACCTCTGTTCCCGCCGGAACAGAGGACCTTGGTGGAAACCACTATAGCTGAAGCTAGTATATAACAGCAACTACTTTCCCAGAAGAGAAAAGTGTGAAGGCATAGCAGCAGAAGGATTTTCCAATGGCAGAATATGTAGCTGCAGTCACAATGAATAACTTGTAATCAAAGTGTTTTAGGCTTCAGGCCGCTTACTTTAAACTGGCTTAGAGTCAAGCTAGCATGATTACAGGACAGGAGCACTTTAAATACACTAAATGTGATATGCCTTCAGTACTAGAGGCATGCAGCTGATTTTAATGGGTATTTAAGACCTGTTAATTTTCAAACATGGCTTTGTACTGGGATAGAACCTATTGATTAAATTCAAATTTGGTACTTCAAAAAGCCACAATATCTTCAGCAAGGAGAAATTAAAATGAGAAAAAGAACCAATTTGAAAAACAATTATTCAAAGGAGATTACTCCTTATCAGATGGGAAACAAAGAAAAGTGAATACAGCCCAATGTACACCAAAAATGATAATGTTTACAGCAATGAACATATGTGAGGAAAAAATAATTCTGTGCAGTATGGTGACAAGAGAAAGATCAATAGAAATGAATTAGGGTAGTATTAGGATATTAGGAATCTGTAGTGATACAAAGATGAGGTAAAGGTGCTATCTAAAATTATTCAATGAAGTCTCCTTGTTTAATCAAATGAAGCTTAATATGACAAACTGCATATTTAAAAGGAAGAAATAAAATATGAAGAGTAAAGAAATGTTCTGATGTGTAGGTGGTATTTTAATTATATCTTTCAATACCAACTTAGTTATGGGGGTTGTTGTGTGAGCACATCCAGAATTGCAACATTTGGTTGTTACATTATCCTGTAAAGCCTTATAATAAATTGATTCCTAGACACTGCCAAATTCCAGGAGAAAATTGTTGTACTATTTAATAAAATGAAAACTCAGCAAAAATGTATTTAATGTTTTGTTGTTAATGCAATTAAATGTTTCCTCAACTCCTTTATTATTATTATTATTATTATTATTATTATTATTATTGTTATTATTATTATTGTTGTTATTATTATTATTATTATTGTAATCATTTATAGAACAGCAAAATTATGTTTTATGTCTTGTTTACTATTCCTTCAATTTATCAAAGACGTGAATATATCCCATTTGTCTACAGAATTTCATGAAGAGCAATGTTACACAAGTGACATTTTCATAATTCAAAATTCATTGAAAGAAGGGCATTAGGTATCTTTTTGATACTTACCTTTTCCTTGATTAAAAACAATGACAGGACTTTAAAGTATGATAAATTTAAGCAATAATGTCTTTCATTCTGTAAATATTTATTTGCCTCATATAAAATGGAAAATGTTATTTAACTATTTATCTGTATTCTGCCTTTATCATTTTTACAAATAACACAAGGCAGTGAACATATCACACACATGTTCCTTCTCCAATTTTCCCACAACAATAAGGGGTAGTGACTTAGGCTAAATATCTTCTGAATTATTTTAAAATAATACTTTATTAAGAAAATAAGACATTCCATAATATTAGTTTCATAACTGGGAAACTTAATTATATGATAGGTGGTGTATGAGGTTAGTGGTGTAACTGATTTAAAAAAAAACCAAGAATACTGCCAGGCCTGGAAGCCATCTTTTTATTGGGCCTTCAGGCCTGCCACATTTAACACTGTGGAAAAATGGGAAGGGGGGTTATATGAAGTATGGGAGATATATAGTCTATATAACATTTCTTTCTCAGTCAATGACAGCTTGCCATGCATCTGGAATAATGTGACTAGGAGGCATCTCCAGTTGGGACGGTGCCTGATTGGATTATGTGATGGATATGTGGGTGCTGGGTAAGGACTTCAACTTTCATTTGGGTGGGGAAAACCTGGGAGCTTTCAGATTCAGGTTTTCCCAGACATTCCAATATGACATCTCTAATAAAATGGAACTGAACCCTGAATGTCGACTCAAACCCAGGGAGCGTGAAGACTCAGGGAAGATGGATGTTGACAAATACTTTAAAATTTAAGAATAGGTAGTCTCTCTCTCTCTCTCTTCTATCATCTATCATCCATTATTGTTGTATTTTGCAAAGCCCTGTATCTATAAAGCCTATATTTGAACCTAACCATTCAGTTCACTGTGACTTATGGTTTCACTTGGAATTCCCCAGTCATCTGTGTGTATTTGTGCAGCACTTCAGATTCAAGTATATGGGATTGCATATGTAGCACCTGTCTATAACTCTTTAAAACAGCTTTACCTTTTCCTGTGATCATGCACATGCTGTAAAAAATTGCTCTTGTGTGCTTTAAAGCATATTTTAGAAGCTGATCCAAAGTGCTCTATTGTTCTAATATACTCATACATTAAGAAAATATTCTATGCAGCTCATTAAATGAACTGTAGCTTACAGATGATTACACCATAATAAATGTGCTAGTCCTTAAGGTACCATAAACCTCTTGGTTATTATTTCTCTACCTTACTTAAATGTATAGTAGACTAGAATGGCTTTCTTCTTGAGATACTAAATTCCTGCTTTCCAAATAATCAGATTTTTTTTCTTCCACAGATAGTAATTGTACTCCATTAGATCATAACGAAATAATGTAATTTTATTATTCAAATAATTTTGAAAAATTCCACTGGGTAGCCCCACTTGTCTTTTTGACAAGTGCATTAAATTGGTGGTACTTTAAAGTTTAATATATTATTATGCATCTGATGGATTGTAGTCAAGAAAACCTATGTCATAACAAGTTGTTGAGATGCTACTAGACTTTATGATGCTTAGAATTACGCTGTTGAAAATTTGGAAAAAGTGACCAAACTACTGTTATACCTGTCAAGTATCATGTTTCCCAGAGGAAATAAGACAGGGTCTTAGTGCTTGGCCTTATTTTTGGAGAGATCTTATTATTTTTGAGGTGCAGGAGGCAGCAAGCGTGGTCACTTCATAGCTGCTGTTGTGTTACAATATTTGGGGGGAAGGGTTATTTTCAGGGGAGGGCTTATTTTAGTGCATGCGCTCAAAAGCCCGATTAGGCTTATTATTCAAGGAAATCTTATTTTCAGGCAAGCAGGGTAGTTTTGAAACTGGATAGTAGCATAAAGTAGGTAAATTGTCATTGTTTATTTCACTCTTCTTTTCCAGTTAGGTGATTCTGAAATATTGACATAAATCTAATTTTCTGTTTCTTTTACTATTTGCTACTAGTGCTGTGACACCATCCCATCACCACACTTCCTAATTTGGTGAGCCAAACCACTAAATCTCTTTTCCCACTTGTTGTATATAAACTCCCATATTTCTCATGTGGATCAATGACATTATGAATACCCAATGGTTGTAGAGGAAGAGACATTTAGAGAGCAATTGTAGAGATATTAACATCTGTGTGGAAAATTTTGAACAAGGAGGCCAGGTAATAATACCCAATTGTTTTTCCCTTACATTGCACAAATATACACCAGCCGTTTGTCAAGTATCAAATGAAGATGTTTCTTCAAAAGCAATATACTGAATTCAAATATAATCTTATTGCTTTAGTTTTTAAATTATAAATCTAAATAGCCAAATACATGATACATTTCCAGTTAATTCTGATACATTATAATATGATCAAATATGCAATCTGTTGAAGGAAGATGTTTTCAAATGTATTGGAAATGATTAAGCAAAGTGAGTTGCAAATTTCAGTTTCTGGAATGAGTTGTGTAATAAGAGTCTTGGATGACTGTTTAGTGAAGGATGTATCCAATCATCTATGTGGAAGTATGAATCAACATTTAGTCATTAGATTTTGTACAGGGACATTGGGGTCCATATTGTTGTTCTCATGTCACAAAATTATTTGTTTGGCCCTGAGGTTTATTTATTATTTAATCTGTTATGGAATGAGAACATATTTAATTGTCCCCAAATTTAGGACATGGAAATCTTTCAGTGAAACATTAAACCAGTTTCTTATTTTTGCTTTTCGCCTAAAATGGGGATATTTTCTTTTTTTCTCTTAAATGAGAAATGTGTGGTAATAATTTTCTAATCAAATCACAGCCAACATAAAAATAATACATTATCCACAATCTTCCTTAAAATGGATGGGAAGCGCAATAGCTGTATATGAACGGCCAGTGGGAAATAAAATTATCTTCTACTTGCTATATCAGCAGTAGGATATTTTATTATATCTTCAGATTGATACTGCAAGATGAAAGTGCCCATACAAAATCCTGATGTTGCTCCCTCTAAGGTGCGCGGGTGCGCAGGTGCGCACGTGGCAACAAAACACCGCGCAGAAGTTTCCAACTGCCGCCCAGTGTTTTTTGTGAGATGCCTTCCATGATAATAGGAGGGGAGAGCCAGCCTGGAGACAGCAATCACAAGGCAGGAAGTAGCTGAGAGGAGGGGTGTGGGGGTTGGAAGAAGGCATGGGACCGGCTCCCAGCAGCGGCTGCTTGGATTTGCCATTTGAGAGAGAGAGAGGGAGGAGGGAGGGAGGAGGAGGAGGGGAGTGAGGGAGTGAGGGAGAGCGTAAGCGTGTGTATCCCTCCTTCCTTTAGTCCAACACTCTCGCTGGCATCCCGGCCAGACAAGAAGGACTGCAGAGGGTCTCCTCGAGTCTAGGGCAGCGAGTCATTCGATGGGAAACGTGGCTCTTGGAAGGAATGACCCGGATTGGCTTCCGCTTTCGATCTGCTGCCCAAAGACTGAACGGAGAAGCAAAGAGGCAGGAGAGACAAAGCAGGAGAGATGAAGCGAGAGCCAATCCGGGTCATTCCTTCCAAGAGGCAACTTTCCCATCGAATGACTCGCTGCCCTAGACTCGAGGAGACCCTCTGCAGTCCCTCTCATCCGTCCGGGATGCCAGCAAAAGTCTCTCTCTCTCTCTCTCTCTCTCTCTCTCTCTCTCTCTCTTTTTCTCTCTCCCTCTCCCTCTCTTTGAGAGAGAGAGAGAGAGAGTTAGTTAGTTAGTTAGTTAAGTTAGTTAGTTAGTTAGATTAATCAAAAAATGATTAATCCTTGCATGTTTTTTCTTGCTAGCATTTGGAAAACTTGGGCAACTTGGTGCTACTTACTGCAGTAGCTGCAAAGAACACATATCAGTGTGTCAGTGTAGTCTTTGTAGTCTTTCCTGGGAGGATGGTATGTATTCAGTGATTTAGGAACAAGAATAGAAAGAACTGATGGATCTGTAAATGTGATAATCTTTTAACAATGTAGTAAGTAGAGAATACAATGGGAATTAATGAGTTTTAGAGCAAACATGGACACCAGTACAACATCACATGCTGAAATGATGGAAGTGTGAGTCATGATTTTCCACTTGCTAAAGTTCTAATTATATTTATTGAGGACATGCTGATCTCTGATAAATCATGTATAGATTAGTTATTGGTTTAGCCTGAAATGAAAGAATCAGTTGTTGCAGGTAAATAACATTGTGTACTGATCTGCACGTTATATTCAGCATATTGAGCTGAAACTTAGCTGGAATGAATAAATGCTAGCAGCATTTTCCTGGAAAGTGAGAGATAGTATCTTTCTGTGTCATGTCACATCATGCATAGAGATATGGCAATAAACATTAAATACTGCATTTTAAAAATTGTTCTGATTGCCTTGCAGTTCTTCTTTCTGAGGAATGGCAGCCATTTCTACAGATAACACTGCTCTCTTGGGTTTGAGAGTATAAAAACTAGGTTAGGACTCAGGATATTTTTTCTGAGTGCCCTTTCAGTAATACAAACACACACAATTTAAGTAGCTCTGCCCAATAATTCTGACAAACTGTAGACAAAAATGTGCTTATCTTTATTCCTGGGATTTTTCATGGTGACTATAAAAATCAGTGATGCAGTGGAAATTTTATCTTCCAATTTTAATCAATTAATTGGGCTTTTAAGGAAATTGCTGATGAAAGGATCTGTTTCTTAAAATGTTTAAAAAGTCTTACTCACTTCTTTGGACAATTTGAGATCCTATGAAAAAAATGGTTAGAATTTTGGCACAATGTGTTAACCCAACTACTGTAGCTTGTGAAGAGAGTTCTGCTCCTTAGACATGAAAAAAGATCTGCTAAAATGAGAGGAGGATCCCTAAATGGAAGAATATATAATTTATCATTCTTTACTGTAATCTTCCACTCTAAGTCCTACTTTGATGGTAAAGATGTCACAACTCATTCTTTTCAAAGAGTAGGCCTATCAGCATTGTTCTGATAAATTCTTTGGAAGGCTGTATTACTATAATGGCTATTTATGAAGGTTCCACCAATCCTTTCTGGGCAATTGTACATCTTAGGCACAATGAACTGCTAAATAAGGGCAGCAGGTTAGAATAATCAATGGAGGTTTGAATCCAATTCATTGGACATTTGAAACTTTGTACCCCTAAACATTGTGTCAAGAACTATGGCCAGCTTTGGATGACACACATTATTTCTTCTCTCTACTGCTGTATAGCTGATTATTGTTTTTAATCATTGCCTATTTATCTGTATACTTTTTGAATTTATTTTATTATGACATAATGAAATATCCATTACTTCCAGTTTATTGAAAAGAATTGAAATAGAAATGAACAGAGATGTATGTAATAATGCATGTAGTAGAATGATTTAATTTTCACCATTCTTTGGTGATTTAATTGGTTTGAAATGAATGCAGCTATACTAAATAGGATCATGTGCCCAAAATGTATACTTTAATTGCCTCTATTATGTGTCCAAAACACGTTGCACAATGTGTAGACTTTTCCAGGTTTTAAGTTTAAAAAATTAGACATTTTGTGTAATATGCCAAAGCTTTGAATACTTACCACTTTTCTTTGATGAAATATATCTTAATTTTAAATGAGTTATTGTAATGCATGTACATGTGGCCTTTTGAGGCTAATGAATTATTTCTATAGTGTAGTTTAATGATAATTACTGTTAAAAGATTTCATAGAAATTTATTATGAATATTCTGTAGCATTCTGAGGAAACATTTAGAGGTTTTGAAGATTTTTTGTTGGCAAACCCCCCACATTTATATGAATCATTTTCTTTATATGCTATGCTTCGGAGCTTCTAACTACAGTAGATATATATGATATAAATCCAATAAATATATATTAAAGGTTCTCCCATCTAAAATTCCAAAGGAGTTATTTTTCATATAACTTTCATTTCATAGAAAGGTACCCTTTAGATTTATAACTTCAACTAAGTGAAAGATATGTTTTCATGAGCAAAATTGGGAGCCAGACATGCAGATGTTTCTGTTCAATAATTCTTTGCATAGAGCTTATAGTCTGCCAGAATAGAAGATGGTAGGAATGGCTCAGGGCTAGAGATGGTGCCTACAGGATTGATCTTTAAGGTGCAGTTCCTTCCTATGTGGATCCCAACATATAAATAACTTTCAAGGACTTATTTACAAGGCAATTAGGAATCAAGCCAGTCTTTATTTATATTTATGCCTACAGCAATAGTATAGTTTCACATTTGGAAATGGAATTTTCTAAAGTAAAAATGACTTAGGAGATAGCTTTATGATTATTCTTGGTCTTTTGTTATTTTACTATCATTGTATATCCACATCCCATTAAATGAAGTAAAACATTTATTTTATCCTAACACAATTGAATGTTAGAATCCCCAAGAGTCATTGGTTAAATAAATATTCCCACTGAAAAAATAGGCCAATTAGGCTTCCGGGGAGTGGCCTGTCGCCGGTCGGCAGCTTAACAGAGCTGCCCCCAGAATTCAGGATCGTTATCTACTCAATATCAAGAAGATAACTCTTTTTTCAGACAAGAAAAAAGCAGTGAGGAATCTCAGCTGGTAAGAATCTTCTTTGAAGTTCACAGTTTGTTTCTTTGTGAGCTGTGGACGGAGGGGGAGAATCAACCCAAAGCTGAGTCATTCAACTCCGACCTGAACTTCGCAGCTGTTATTCACAGCACGAGACAGGATCCCCTCCCCCTCAGGACAATCTTTAGAAAAGAGACTATTAAAAGTCAATACGAGCAAAGACCAACTTGTGAACTTTAAAATCTTTTCTCTATCTGAAATACCAGCTTCAATGTTATAAAAACCTCTTTTGCTTAATTGTCTTCAAAATGGCGTTTACAGCTTCTGCATCTGTTATCTCCGGCTTCCTGCTACAGAAGTAAAGAAATAATCTCTTATAATTTAATTAGAGCTACTCCCTTAAAGCTTTCAAGACTCTTTGTTGACTCAGACACATTCCAAACATTCTAAATGGACTTTCTCTTTTGAAATCCTCCGTAAAACCCCTTGGGAAAAAAAAAAAAAAAAGAAGGGAAAAAAGGGGGGGGAGGAATTTCTTTTTCTCCACATAGCACAGTGGATTAGTAATTTAGAATAAATAATTAAAACCAAAATATAATGGCATCCAAATCAACCTCTGTTAAATTACCTCCAAAAACGTCTCCCATACCTGGCACAAAGTTGCAGCCCCCACCATCTATGCCCCCTAGTGGAGATGTACTAACAAAAGAATTTTTTCTGGAAATGTTCAAAGAATCCAGAGAACAGAACTTAGAAATGTTTAAAGAATTCAGAGAACAGAATCTAGAAATGATTAAAGATTTCAAAGATGAAATAAGGAATGAGATGGAAGTTCTATATGACAAATTCGATACCAGGGTCACTAAAATGAATGATAATATGATGGGAATTGTAAATGTGATAACAGAATATATTTCTGGAATGGAAGATAATTTAGAAACTCTCAATGAAGCTAAAACTAACCTGATATCCAAAACTGAAGTGGTGGAACAAAAAATTGATAATGCTGAAAAACAAATTATTATGATACAGTATAAGCAGATGGAGCTTGCATTAAGAGTGAGGGGGCTGCGTGAAGAAAAGCAGGAGAACTTAAAGCAAATGTTTTCTGAAGCTTTTGACCGTCTGGTGGGAAAACCGGGATCCAATTTTGATTGGCAGATTGACAGGATTTTTCGTGTTAACTCATGGGCGGCAAAACAAAGGCAACTTCCCCGAGACGTGGTAATATACTTTGTTACAAGAGAATCTAGAAATATGATACTACAAGAGTCCTACAATACTAAGCTTCAAATTGGTGGACAGGACCTGATTGTTCTGAAAGAAATACCGCCTCAGATGCTAAGAGCCAGAAGAGATTATGCTTTTCTGGTGGAAGAGCTCAGAAGGCGCCAGATACAGTACAGATGGGATGCCCCATTCGGTATTATAGTTACAATGGACAAACAAAGATATCGTCTCAGCTCTGTATGGAAAGCTCGTGATTTCTATCATAAGATTCTGAAGATGGGATATCCTGAACCTTCGGGATATGGTGAAAAACCACGAGACGAACAAGATAAACAGCAAACCACACAACCATCAGATAAAATGTATCATCTCCCTCTTCCGGAAGGGCAAGGAGTCAAGGAAAAAAGATCCAACCGCAAGACCACCAGACAAACGGATAAACAAGCTACTATGCAACAATCTCAACAATCATTGGCCACTGACCAAGGAGCTACTGCAACAAGCTCAGAAGCTGTGGGAGGAGCCAAACCAAAGGTGAGACAGGCCTTGCGGGAGGCTCTAAAAAAGCTTCAGGCAACCAAAAATGACAACTAAGATTTTGACATGGAATGTTAACGGATTGAACTCTCCACAGAAAAGAAAGAAAATATTTCATTATCTTAAACAGTTTAAGAATGACATAATTTGCTTGCAAGAAACTCATATCAAATCAACCGATCAAAAATATTTGTTTAACCCCAAACTGGGCCAACATTTTGCGACCTCAGCCATGGAAAAGAAAAATGGCATAGTAGTATATTTAAGAAAAGACATTAAAGCTGAGCTAATTGAAGCAGATCCCTTTGGAAGATATATTGCATTAGATTTAATCTTAGAAGGGAAAAAGACGTTACTTTTGGGAATTTATGCTCCTAATCAACAACAAGATGGATTTTATAGAAATCTCCATGCTAAATTAGTACAGTGGGATTTTGAGTCTTGTATATTAATGGGTGACTGGAATGGCGTGATCGACACCAAAAGAGATAAGAAGACAGCTCGCCTGAACACCAAATTTCGAGCTAAGTTACCCAAACCCTTTTTTGACATGCTGGACGACTTTGAATTGCGAGACGCTTGGCGCGAGAGGCACGCAGAAGAATATGACTTTACCTTTTTTTCCAATAGACATCAATCTCTTTCAAGGATTGATTTTATACTAATTACAAATGATTTACTTTGTAGGGTGAAGAAGACAAAGATTATGGCGAGAGCTCTCTCAGACCATAATCCAGTCTGGATGGAATTGGGAAGGGTAGCCCAGGCAAGAAGGTCCTGGAGGTTGAATGAAAACTTATTTAGATATGAAAAGTATGTTAATGATTGTAAAAAATTGCTATCAGAATATTTTGTCTTCAATATGAACAAGGGTACATCTTTGGAATATGTATGGGATGCAAGCAAAGCGTATATGAGAGGAGTATTAATGAATATAAATAAAATACATAGATACAAACAAGGGCAAAAACGAAAAGAATTGGAAGAGGAAATTAAAGGGAAAGAGTCAGAATTAACATTGAATCCAGGAGATACAAAGATTAGGGAAACAATTGCTATATTAAAATCTCAGTTTGATATGCTGATCTCTGACCAGGTAGCTACTAGTTTATTATATGCTAAACATAATACTTTCTGCAATGCAAATAAACCCGGTAGGTGGTTGGCTTATCAGATTAGAAAAAAAAGGAAAGCTCGAAATGTAACCAAATTGTGTCACAGAGGGAAGGAAGTGTTTCAACAGGAAGAGATTCAAAAGGTATTTCGGGAATTTTTTACAGAGTTGTATAAAGGGGATAAAATTAAGGACGGAGATATAGACAAATACCTAGATAAAGAGAAAATCCCCCTAGTCAGAGAAGAACATAGGCATAAGCTGAACCAACCTATAACCTCTGGGGAAATTTTGCAGGCAATTAAACAACTAAAGTTAGGGAAAGCACCAGGCACAGATGGTTTAACAGCTGTTTATTATAAATATCTACAGTTAGAAATGGTAGAACCCCTCAGAGAACTATTCAATAAAATTCAATCGGGAGGGAAAGTGCCTCCCTCGTGGAAGACTGCGTTCATATCGTTGATACCCAAAGAAGATCAAGACCTCACCCAACCAAAAAATTACAGACCTATTTCATTACTTAATGTAGATTATAAAATTTTTACTAAAATATTAGCAAATAGGCTAATGGGGGTAACTCAGCAACTGATACATACCGATCAAACTGGTTTTATACAGGGCAGACAGATGAAGGATAACGTTAGATTAATTATCAACGCTTTAGAATACCTGGGAAAGAACAATCAAATCCCGGCCGCATTCATATTTTTGGATGCGGAGAAAGCCTTTGATCGAGTTAATTGGCAATTCCTGCTGAAGACATTGCAAAAAATGCAGATAGGAGATGGCTTTTTACGGTCAATTGGTGCAATATATCAGCAGCAAACAGCCCAGATCATTGTCAATGGAAGTCTGACAGACTCCTTTCAAATTGAAAAAGGTACAAGACAGGGCTGTCCTCTGTCCCCATTATTGTTTATTATAACTTTGGAAATACTGTTGAATAAGATACGGGGCCTGGGCGGTCTAAAAGGGATCAAAATTAGACAGCAAGAATATAGAATTCGTGCATTTGCGGATGATCTGGTTATAATATTGGAACAACCGCAGGAATCTAGTAGGGTATTATTGAATACGATCAATCAATATGGTCAAGTCTCGGGATTTAAAATAAATCTAGGAAAAACCAAAATAATAGCTATAAATATGACTATCAAACAGAAGGAAGAACTGGGGGCGACGCTAAGATGTGAGGTAGTTAAAAAAGTTAAATATCTTGGAGTTAATATCTCAATCTCAAATGGGAAATTATACAAGTATAATTATGAATCACTTTGGCATAGTACACAGTTGGAGTTGAAAAGGTGGGAAAAACTGCATTTGTCCTTGCTGGGTAGAATAGCGGCAGTAAAAATGAACATTTTACCAAAATTTTTATTTCTTTTTCAAATGTTACCAATACTTAAAAGAGATGCGAATCTTTTAGAATGGCAGAAGGGTATCAACAAATTTGTGTGGGCAGGAAAGAAGCCGAGGGTAAAGATGAAAATAATGCAAGATGCACGTGAAAGAGGAGGATTGAAATTACCTAACTTAAAATTATACTATGACGCAGTGGCATTATCTGCAATTAGTGATTGGATTCATCTAACTAATGACAGAATTTTGAATATCGAGGGATATGATTTGTTATATGGTTGGCATGCTTACCTGTTATTTAACAAAAAAACGGATAAGAAATTTAAAAATCACATCTTAAGAAATGCTTTATTGCGGGTTTGGAAAAAATATCAACATAAACTAAATGATAAAGTGCCCATGTGGGCAATTCCTAGACATGCAATTGAAAATATGAATGTAGAACAAAAACACGATAGAACCACCTATAGACAACTTCTTATCTCAGAAAGAGGGGTGATGGAACTAAAATCTTTAGAGGTACTTAAAGAAGAGAAGGTAGTTCAAACGTGGTTTCAGTATGGTCAACTACAAGCTAGGTGGAAAACAGATCAAAAAACTGGCTTTGTAAAAGTTGAGGATAATCTGTTTAAACAAATAAGAGATCAAAGCTCAATGCATATAAAGAGGATATATAATGTATTAGTACAGATGGATTCTGAAACGGAACTGATTAAGGATTGTATGATAAAATGGGCTCAGAATGTCGAGGAACCAATAATGCTTGAAACATGGGAAAGAATCTGGGTAAGAAATGTGAAATTTACACAAGCACAAAACTTGAGAGAAAATTTTTATAAGATGTTTTATAGATGGCACCTAGATCCTAAAAAGCTTGCCTCTATGTATCCAAATGTTCAACCTAAATGTTGGAGATGTGGTTCTTGTGATGCTACATATTTTCATATATGGTGGACATGTCGTAATGTTAAGGCATTTTGGATAAAAATATGGTGGATCCTGCAAAACATCTTTAAAAGAAGGATAAAATTTACCCCCCAGCTGTTTTTACTGGGTATATGCATTGATTTTACAGTAGCAGAGACTAATTTGATCCTGTATTTAATAACGGCAGCAAGACTCTTGGTGGCGCAGTATTGGAAGAAGAAAGATTTACCCACCATTCAAGAATGGACTTTGAAAGTTATGAACTTAGCCGAAATGGCCAAAATCTCAGCATATCTCAAAGAACATTCAAACGAGAGATACAAAAGAGACTGGAAAAAGTGGATTGATTACATAAAAAGTAAATATGGGACTAAAAAACTCCAGATAGCTTATGCTTAGTATCAGTAATAATTTAAATTGTTTAAAATTTGGGTAACAGTAAGAAGCTGAGTTCAATGTAGAGATATTTCAGACTGTGATTGTTCAAAAATTATACCACGTATGGTCTTTGGGAAGTCGGGGGGAGGGAAGGGAGGTGGGGATTTAGGGGGAGGGGGGAGGGGGGAAATACAATATGTGTTAAATTCCATGATTGTATTTGTATACTGTGGCTTTTCAATGTTAGTGCGAAAATAGTACAAACCGAATATACTGGAAGGTAATAGATACCGAAGGAAAGAGTCGAGTGAAAGAAGAAGGAGGGTGGAGAGGGTGAGAGAGAGGAGGAGGAGAAGGGAGGGAGGGAATGGAGAGGGAGTGATAGGGTTAGAAAGAAGGGGAGGGGAAGTAGGCGTAGAGGGGTGTGTGAGAAGGAAGAATGAAAGTTGGAGGGGGTTGAAAGAGGGTGTATGGCAGGCCAAGGTGGTATACTGGGTTTGTATTGTAGAGGGCATTTTCTATATGAGTGAGGGCCGTGTTTATTATTCAATGTCATATGCCCTGATCAAGCACAGTGAATATGTGATTGTATAGAATGAAAACATAATAAAATATACATTTAAAAAAAAAAAAAAAAATAGGCCAATTACACCCATTGATTTCATTCATATATGTTGGCTTTTCTTTGAATTTGGGACAATATGTAATTTATAACTTACAATAGATATGTTGGACAACATTAATGTACTGTTATTTATAATATAGATGAGATATCCGGAGTTGGGGCTTAGAAAAAAGTCTTTGTTCATCAGACATTTTTAGTTTGTTTTAAAACTATACTTCCACCTTTAAAACTATACTTCCACCTTGCATCATCATTTTCTAATAAAGATGGTGAGAGATTTTGAGCCATTTGCAGGATTCCACTAGAGGCTATAATTACAATGAATATATGATTGGATCTGTTCCTTTTAAATATTTTTTATTTAAATAGAGACAAGCAATTTAATTAATCTGTTGGCCAACACTCTGATTCATGATCTGTCTTTGAAAAATGTTTTTATCTTGCAATTACCATAATCTCAAGGCCATTCTGCAGGTCTATGGATGGAGTTAGTCTTCCTTCCTTCCTTCCTCTCTCCCTCCCTCCTTTTGAATACAAGGATAAAAAGAAAACAATGGCTAAAACTGATTTGGCTCACCTTGCTTAAAAACGGTTATGATAATTCTTCTTTTGAAGGAATGAGAGTGGGAGGGGTTAAGCTGTAATGAAGTAACAGTCCTCATCTTTTCTTTTCTTATTACCCTAAGTAGAAATTTACAACATATATGTATGATATATGATACAGACATATATTGAGGGCAGATTTTAGTAAGAAAAAACTATGTAGTTAATAGCCAGCACTTTGAATCATATTCAGAAATTACATGTAACCAAAGGAAATGCCATAAAGGATATATTGCTCTATTTTCTATTAGCAAACCAATGGCCTCATTTGTGTTTGTTACTGAATAGTCTTCAAAAGTAGTCCCAAGTACAAAATGATAGAATAGCTATTGCTAGGATTTCTTGTTCTAAAAAAAGACTGTGACTTGGTCATGAGCCATGGTTGTGAGAAAGGTCCATCTGCCCTTCCAAGAGGAGCCCCCAATCTGGATGAATCTGATAACATAAACTTTGTCCTTTGAAAGAACTCAACATCATCCAGAGCCAATATAAGAACTTCTTAGAAACCTGAAAGTTTGTGCACAAAATGCCATTCTATCTTACAAGGATTAAACTTGGATTATTTTGACCCATTATTTTGACAACTTTAGGTTAACTGATCAAGTTGTTCATTATTCTCCTTTTTGCTTCATTTCAGCAACATACAGTTGAATATCACCATCATAGTGATTAATTACCATCGAAACTACTTTACCCAGTCTATTATATATTGTTTCCAAGTTTCAGATAGATGTTAAATAAAATGGATGATAAAACACTAAACCAACGTGTTAGCTTCTGTTCTACATCCTGGGCTGAAACCAGACTGAATGAATTGCTGATACTCCACAGGATTCCACCCAAATCACATCAGATTTTATCATATAGTGAATATTCCCTTTCCCTAAGTTATCCTTGTGGTCAAACATCTGTCTTACTTTCTCAGTTCTTGAGATAATATCCTTGTTCTTTTGATTGAGATGAAGACTAAACATTTCTCCAGAAATGTTCAGAATAATTACAAAAGTTATATGATAACATGAGACATATTTTATTGTTTAAGATTGAATACTGTTAGATAGGTTGTATTAATTATTTTGTCTATAGCATTTAAATTGTTTTATTACACTATACCTAATAAGGAATTATTCTTATTTTGCCTCCAAAACAATGGGAAAGGTCATGCTATCAAAATGCTCTAATGTGGAAAATACTATGGACTAAAATTCTAGCATCAGAACTGTAGATCACAGTACTGATTTGTTTGTAAATGTACCCCTTTGTGCCTAAACTGTAAAAAATAATTCCATATTCAAATTCATATAATACATGAGTATACATGTATTGTATGAATATATAAATGGATATGAATATATATATATATATATATATATATATATATATATATATATATATATGAATATTATTATTAGAATAATATTTTCAGAAAGAATTAATAAAAGGATTATTAGGTATTAGGTATGTTACTGTTATTTATCAAAATAATAAAGGCAGGTAATAAATAAATAATAAACATTTATCAGAAAATAAAGGTGACCGATTACTATTTTAACTGTATGAAATTCTCATTAATGTGTCCATTTGCACTTTCTAAATATATCCAAGAAATAAGTAGCACTGAAAAACCAAAACCAATGCAGAAAATAGCAGATGGCAATATGAACTAAAGCAGTTTGTTAGCTAGATGAACTTAACCGTGAAAAGCAGAGCTGGAAGTATATTAAAACATACGAAGTGAACGAAATATCAAATAGTTTTCATGTATAAATGAGAATGTAAGCAAAATTTCCTTCGGCAACATAACACTTGCTGAATGTTACTTTTAAAATGTTTCAATTTCAGATACTCTAGCCATTTATTGGATTCCATATTTTTTGTGTGTAAAATTACTGTGGCTGAAAACCTTTATCCAAGAGTATGGCCAGTGACCCTTGTTAAGTCTCTGTAAAAATAAATAGCATTTCTTTGTTAGTCTACATTAATGAAATGGTACTTAAGAATTCTTTCTACAGCAGTATTCATAATAATCTAAATATGATTTAGTGCTACATGAATAAACCAGTGCGTGACCAGGAACACAATCTGCATTTTCCCCTGTGATTGCTGATTGTTGTTTAAAAAAAAACCAGAAATATTCTTAAACAAACTCTCAGATCATTTGCTAATTAGTTTACTACAAACTGTCAATTCTTTGATATATCAAATCAAATTCCTTAATGAATAATTGTTACTTTACTGTGTTTCTGCATTCACAAGAAACTGCTGCCAAGTCTTACATGTGCATACTCTATAACACTTTCAATTTTTTTGTCAATTGTTATTTCCTTAATGTTTTATTAAAAAGTAAACATATTCGTAGAAACTAGCCTTATGTCTGCTTGCATATCCACATTTACAACAATGTTCCCTCTATTTTTTTTTCAGTGTGAGCGGGAAAGTATAGTGTTTGAGCGGCACAGTTTCATGCCTGAGCACCTAAGAGAGCAACAGTTTGAACTGCTGTCACGTCTGCTGGACATTTGCGCAACATTCCAAGCGTCAAGCGCCGATTGCGAGCGAGGTTTCAGCCTGATGAATGCCAGGCATGAAAAGTGCCACTCAAACACTATACTTTTCCGCTCACCCTGAAAAAAAAAAAGACTTCTGCTCAGCTTTTAGATTGTTAGACTGGCTAGAGAGAGACATGGCACCAACAGGGTCCTGGGTCCTGGCATTTTGCAGGCAACCTGTCCTCTCACATTCCTTTGGAATGCAACCCATCACATTTGAATTAGATTTTGCCAATTATCCTATTAAAAGATAATCCTATTATTCTAAAATACGACTAACTCAATATTAAAAACTGTAAATATTTAATGCTGATAAATAATAGCAGTAATTGTTATTTAGTATGAGTAAAATCAGTATTGATATATCAATATAATATCTATCAAAATTGACAATAAACACTAAAATAACAATACAAATATATAATGTGAAATATAAATGTAATAAATATAATATATAAATGCAACATAAATGTAATAAAATAATTTATCATGAAACTCTCCCCCTTTAAAGTAGTAAGATCAATTAAATAGTCTAGCAAGTTTGGACTATATGCTATATGTTATGTTACTTAAGAATATATATACCTCAGAATCAGATACAACATCCACATCATTTCCAACTGAATCGATAAAACCATATGCCATGGCAAAACTATTTTAAATAAAGATATGAAATTAATCAAGTCTTGCATTTATTTTTCAAAATGAATGTACTATTTTTTTGTTATTTAAGTTTGTACCCCATCTTTTCATCTCCAAGGTATTCAAAGCAGCTAAAAGATTTTTTAAAAAAAATTTGAAATCTACTTAAAAACTGGTGTTAACATCACCATAATCTAATTCAAAAAGCCTGGCTAAAAGGGGAATTATCCTTTTCTAAAACCAAAAAAGAAAGAACTGCTTGTATTCTGTAGTATTTAATCAATGCATAGCTTTCAAATGTAATCCAAATTATATATCTAAACAACATTATAAATCATTTAAATATCAGAAGATTCGAGCATTTTTTCTGATCTCTTGGCAGAAAGGATGTGTACTGGCATTTTATGGAATTTAAAATGATTAAGTCCATGACACAAATTGCACAATAGGAAATCCAGGCCAGAATGCATTTAACTCATTGTATCACCAGGGACCAAAATTTAGCAGGCCCAGGGAAAAAAAAGTAGGTAAGGCCACTTTATAGCTAAATTTGATACCATTAAAAATTAAATAGGATTAAAATCTGTGGTTTATAATTTACCCAGTTGTGCAATGTCGCCCGCCCCACTCCTTTCGCCGGCAGTAGCCCGCTGCACCAAGGGGGCATGTAAGAGGGAGGGGGAAAACAGGAGGAGAGGTTCAAATCCAGATTTCCACCCGGATGCCTCCCAGATGGGCCCGAAGATTCCGGCCAGGGTGACCACTCTGGCGCTGCCTATCATTCCTGCTGCTCCCCGGGGAGGTGGGGCAGCTGCGTGGAGATGTATCTGCCTTTTGCGCCCACCGACAAGATACGGATCCCAACCCCGGGCGTAATTTGATTCCCCTCTTCCCTGAGCTCACAATTAACACTCTGTCTCACAAACCAAGAGCCCATCAGGCCAAGTTCGACGGAGAGGCTTCGAAGAAACAAGCCAGCATATATTTTTTTCCAAAAAAAAACCAAAACCCAGTCCGGAGCTCAGCTGAGCTGAGGCTGTTGGATGAAGCCGTCACCAACGCGTTTCCCCCTCCTCCCCCTCCTCCGTTCCTTCAAGACAGGAAAGGAAATTAGGTCCGTGGGCCACATCCAGCCCAGCCAATCTCTCCGCATTTTCTGGGCGGGGTCTCGCAGTCGCAGGAAGGAATCCCCTCTCCAAGGGATCCCCCGAACATGGACTTTAAGAGCCGTGCTCTTCAAAACAAGTCTGGGGAAGTCCTTTGCAGGCGGCCAGTTCTAGCCACCTGCAAAGGACTTCCCCACGTTTGCTTTACAGAAAACTCTGCGCAGCAGATAGAAACCTCTGCGCGGGCTTTTCTTGCGACGTGCGCGGCCGCGCAGGCGCGCACCTTAGAGGGAACAGTGATTTACAAGTGCCTCTTGGTGAGCTGGTGATTGGTGGGCCCGATTCCTCTTAACAGAAACTTGCAAGTCTGAAAGTTGACCTTGATGGGACTGAAAGCATGCAATTTGGAAACAACAACATGATTAGAATTCATAGAAAATAGACAGTTCTTCTGTGGTTGGGCCCCATACCACGTAGGACCTTTGCACATATGTGCTGATCATTCCCGACTCTAGGGACCAGTGCTCATCTCTGTTTCAAGGGCAAAGAGCCAGTGCTGTCCAAAGATATCTCCGTGGTCATGTGGCTGGCATGACCAAATGCCAAAGGCACATGGAATGCTGTTACCTTCCCAGCAAAAGTGGTCCCTATTTTTCTACATGCATTTTTACATGCTTTTGAATTGCTAGATTGGCTGAAGTTGGGCCAAGTAATGGGAGCTCACCCCATTATGCGGCACTAGGGATTCGAAGTGCTGAACTGCCAACCTTTCAATCGACATCTCAGCAGCCACTGAGCCACCACGTTCCTCTGTAAGACTCTATATAACCTGCATGTTGAATTGCACCTGAAAGTTAACTTCAGAGGACTAGATCAGAGGACTATAGGCACCTTTGTCAGTGTACTTGCCCTCTGGAACAGCATCTGCTTAGGGATCCATATTGCTTTTGCTTTGACCAATGTCAAGAGGTCTCTAAAATTAGTTTTTTCCCCTCTGGGCCTTGAGTTACGATGTAGCTAGGAGATGATGTACAAATATGCTGCTCCCTCACATTATTTCTATGTTTAATATTGTGTGGTATGTGATAAATAAATTAAAACAATTATTAACCAGAAGAGTTTTTTAATTTTTGTTTAATATTTGGTTAACGTATATTGTGAAAGATGCCACAAAACCTTTCTCTATTGATTCAATGTTTACTGGGTCTCTCAGATTTGGTCGATATTCTCTTTCACTATTCAGAAAGGACAATATAAAATATAAATATTTGTTGCATATCAATATTTAACAGCTGGATATGAATGAAGCCAAAGTGAGAGAGGAAATAGCTACCAATTGCTATTTATATAAGCTGATATTTTTGTTTCATCCTTTAGTAATACAAAAAAGAAAAGGCTTTGGGATGTTACAATCACTGAAGAAAAGTATGACAGAGAGAAAAGATAGAAAAATCTACCATATGTTCTAAAAGAAAATAGCACTTCTTAAATTATAATAAGCTTAATACAATTCAGAGAATAAAGTGACTTCAAAGATCTGATCTTTCAGCAGGACAGACTGATTGGTCTTCTTTCAGTAGGATGGACAGAACGTTCCTTATTCCTTTGAATAGTTGCTGGTGCTCTACCAGATATATTGCATTATTGTATATGAAAAAATAAATCATATATCCCAATAAAAATTGCTTGATAAAGAGTATAGGAATCAAGCTCTCTCTATATGTCAGGGACAGAGTTTAAATTCTATATCTTTTTCTTCCATCCTTTGAAATCAACAAGACATTGACCTTTCAGAGACGTCTCTGTTTAACTATGGTAATAATTCTGCATAGCCTGAAATTGATTCCTTGATTGATTTAATGGATTTGTAGGGCTACCAATTCAACAATGTGACTGACTGGCATATAACCAAAACAATAAATAAATAACACACACACATGGGAGAGGAGACAATAACAAAATACAAAGATCTGCAAATAAAAGTAGAATGCTTATAATAAAAAAGTAGATAGCATCAATGGTAATTTTTGTCTTAGATCAGATGTAGGATTCAGCTGGTTCAGCCCGGTTCAACCAAACCAGTTGTTAACTTTGTGTGCAGTTCAGAGAACCAGTTGAACTCACCACTGGCTGGCCCTGCCCCTCCCAGGCACTCCTCATCTCGGCTGGCCTCTCCTGAGGCCATTTTGGCATCTCAACACTCTTTTGTGGGCCCGGCCCAGTGCCCTTCCTCCTACTACTACTCAGACCTGCTGCTCTTCCTGCACCCGAGCATTCCTTCACCCTCCTGGCCTACATATGCTTCTTGGGAGTACTCTACATCTACCTGCACAAGTTCATTGAGCAGTTCGCTGAGCACGATCCTGCTGTTTTCCCCCAGCCTGCCACAGGTGCACCCTTCCAAGCCTGTGTGGTGGACTGTGGCACCGGATGAGCCCATAGAAACACACAGAGAGAGGTATGAATGGATGACTGGGAATGTATCTTCCAGTGCCAGAGAGGGCAGGGAAGGGAATTGGCTGGGCTACCACTGCCTTTCATTGGGGCACGTGGAGAAAGATGGAACTCCTCTTGCTGTCCCTTCTCCCTACCCCTCACTGGGCATGGCAGGGTTTCCTGCACCCTTCACTTAGCCACCAGCCGCCTTAATTGATGCAATTTGGGGGTGGTTATGTTTAAGGCTGAAAAGGACAGCCCATGGTGTTTAGTCCATGCACCCACCTCCTGACATCTCCCTCCCTCCACTGTCCCACTTGCTCCCTCATGTTTCCACCCCTGTCTTCCCTGGGCCACCTCACTTACCTTCACCCTGTTTCCCCATCTCCTTTTTATTGGTCTTAAACATACACACAGAACAAACATGCACACACCTCACAGCGCTGGATGGACTTGCCCACGCACTGTCTCCTTGCAGAAGGTTCCGGAAATCACAAAATTTGGCCAGTGGGGAGACAAATCTGCCCATCCATGACCAGCCTTGGTAGTAACCCGTCCCCTTCTTTGGCACCATGAAGCTAACCTTTGGGCTCAGCAGGGTGATTTCCTCCCACCAGCACTTTCCTGCCCCAAAGAGCCAAGAGGCCCAATTTTGTGACGTGTTCCCAGGTGAGCGCTGTCCTGCCCCACCCCACCTGCCTCCTCCACAGCCTTGGCCGCAGACCAGCAGAGGCCAAAGCAGTGCATCCAACAATGACAAAAGTGGCAGCGCTTGATGACGACTACAACTTTGTCTTCAAAGGCAAGGGGGGGCAGCATGGGGGCTTTGGGCAGGGTCTCCACTTCAGGGTACAGCCGGCCATGGTTTGGGTGGGGGGAAAGTTTCTGGGAAGCAGGGCAGTCAGGGGACGTGTGAGGGAAAGGCTCACCTGGAGCTTTGGTGGCATCTGCCCTGCTCGCCCGGGCTTGATTCTTCCCTCCGCAGGCTGCCTTCTTGAAGTACCTAAGAATCTCCAGACAGGATCCACTCAATGCCACTGTAGGATTTCAGCCAATCACTGCGAGGTGAAAGAGTCACTTTTATTTGCGGCCACACCTTCCCTGCCCCACTCCCCTCCCCCTAAAGGTTCCATGGACAGTGAGTCTTGCCAGGAAAAGCTCTGCTATTTTGAAATTTCTGCTCAGGAGCGAAACTTGGCAGTCTTCAGGTTGCCCTGTAACTCTTTTAATTTTCAGGGCCCTTGCTTAGTCCATTCCCCAAAGCTCCTGCTTAGCTGACCTGTTTGCCAATAAAGGCTGGACTTGGCCAGGGTAGGGATGCTCAATGCAGGCAGAAACATTGCAGCTCTGCAGCCAGAGGATGGGTCTTGTTGGGGTTCCCTGCATCTCCTCCAAATGCACCTCTAGTAAGAACCCAGCCTTTGCCAGGGGCCAGAAGGGACCAGCCTATCCTTGCAGCTTCTGGGACCCATGGGACCCCCAAATGTGCCCATTCTGTTTAGCATCTGACCACATTGTCAGCCTTTGAGACTTGGCCTACTTCTTTTTGAAGAGTTATATATATATATATATTTAGATAAAAATGCCCAGAATAGAAGCGTTGCTCTCCAAAGATGTGAATGTTCTGGAAAGCTTCACTCACAGCATTTTTGAAGATCCGGCTCCCATATGAGCAGTGCCTCTTTTCCCCACTTGGGCTCTTAGAAATTCTTTCTTAGGGAGCACAGAGTCAATTACCTGAAGGCCTTTGGCCTGCCTAGCCTTCACCTTCTCCCTTCATGCAAAAGGAGCTTTTTCTCTATGTGTACAGAGACTGCGCATTTTTCTGCAAGGAGTGTTTTTACACTTCTTATTAAGGGTAGTCCTTGACTTATGGCCACAACTGAGCCAAAATTTCCATTGCTAAGCAAGATTTAAGAGAGTTTTGCTCTGATTTGTGATTTTCCTTGCCACCGTTAAGTGATGTTCAGTAGTAGTAAATAAATAGAGATTGTATCTTATTGAGGCCTTTGAGGCGAGCAGTGGGAGGTGGGGCTGGGCATGGTGATTGATGTTGAGTTGGCCACGCCCCCAGTCACATGACCACCCAGCCACACCTACCTAGCCAGTCATTAGGGCAGAGAACTGGTTGTTAAATTATTTGAATCCCACAACTGCATTAGATACAATCCTAAAATATCCGGAGCACCACTTGAACACTGTCAACATTGACAAATTCACCATTAGTCAGTTGCAAAAGGTAGCTTTTCTAGGAACAGCTTATATTCTACAATGATACCTTTAATATTATCCCACAACATTTGCCTATCCCGGGTCCTTGGGAATGACTCAGTACAGTAGGTGGATAAAATTGCCAAATGCAATCTAAACAATCTAAAGCTAACTGTACAATGAAACACAATAATTAAAAAAACAGTTGATTAAATTCTCTCTCTCACACACACAGTATGTACATGATATTAATTGACACATATTGACTCTATTGTAGAAGGATATGGCTTCTTGAAATAGCAAAATCATTGTATGCTTTGGTTATTTTTTTAAATGTGGGATTTTTGTTTTAAATCTGTGGAAAGCCTCAGTCCTGTTGAATTATATGGGTTGGCGAAAGTTTGTTCCTATGGTTTTGTTTCCTAAGACATTGTGCAGTTTCTGCCAGCTCCTACCGCAATATGCATATATTCCCCATGCATTTTCTGAGGGTTCAGCACTTTGAAGAGGAAAAAGGCAGGACAGTCCTGCTCTATGAATGAGACCCACTCTCAGCTGAAAGGATAAGATATAAGCCTATACATGTTATATCAGTAACAGATACTGCTTTCTCAAAATTCCATTACTTTGTTATACATTATATCAAAGTTTATGATATGGTGATACATCTGCCTTTTAGAATATTGCTTTAAAAAAATAGTGGTTCTCATGTGAACAAGCCTCAGTGAATCTTAGAAATGTAGTGGTGTGCCACATTTGAATTTAGATTCAGTTTTTATGGAGCCAATCTTAAGATTTAGGTATTCTTCTCCCACAGAGACCATTATTGTGACTCTCAAGACTGTTTTGTGAGCACATCCTTAAACAGACTAAAAATTGTATTGTAATCAATTACCTTTTTTCCTAGTGTTCTGATCATTACTTTTTTGATTTATGGGAAACCCAAAACCAATATATAAATGATTCAAATTTTTGTTTTTTAAAAAAGAAATTTAAAACTATTTTCCCACTTTTACTGTGATACACAGTATTATTACATGTGTGTGCACACTATGTCTGCGTATATGGCAATTTCCCAATTCCTAGCTAAACTTTAATTAAACTGTCTGATTTACATCCCATCTGGATACATGTTGGTTAAGTTGCAAAATGAAGGAAACAGCTGGAAGATGTAGGACATTATATCCATTCTATTCTTTGAGGAATTTCATCTATCATATAATAACCTGGGTTCATAATTTTTATTTTATACATTGTCCTTCAGTTTCCCATATGCCTTAACTTGACTATGGTTTTATGGTTATCAGCATAAAACACATCTGGAAATATTTTATAAATATGATGGTAATCTTAAAAATGCATTATTTTAGTAAGAGTTAGATTATCCTAATTCATCATTTAATATTTTTGCAACACTCTAGAAAAAGAAACCCCTTACTTCCTTAGTTTTCCCTGATTTTTTTTAACAAGGAAAAAAAATAAGTATAATTTCATTGGTTGCTGCTATGTTAAGTATATTTATATAGGTATACAAATTCAAATAGAAGATAAAATACAAATGCAAGTTTTTTTAAAAGATCTATACCTTATAATTATTTTCTTAATGTATCAATATGTCTGTTAGACAACAAGATAATCCCTTTGATCATGATCATTGACTGTATCACATTTTCCTTCAAGTCTAACTATTGATACACAATAAGGAAAGAAGGGAGGGAGGGAGGGAAGGAAGGAAGGCAAAAGAGAATAGGAGAACATCCAAGAATCATTGAAAACTTTTTAATGGGCATTTGTGATTCCTCCCATTCTCTTTTTTTTAATTTAAGAGACAGAAGCTATTGCTGCATAATGCCAGTATATTTTTATTCCAATTTTAATTAATGAATAGAGTTGAATAGAGTTACCATTCCATAAAAAATCGAACTTTTGGAACAATGAAGTAGTCGCTATGTGAAACCTCTTAAATTTATGGTGTAAACTAGTAGATTGAATTTTAAAATCCCCTTATTCTTAGGCATATATATTTCAAGTTATATCAGAACTTAGTGTACTAACTCATAGATGAGAATTAAGACAGTATTAAGATCAAATTCAACACTTTAAAGATATGTTACTCAGTTTTTAAAAAGGAATAACTTATATAATGCTAAGGATAAGCCTAAACAATTTACTTTGATGTATTCTCCATTCTTAGAATAATGTTTATTTTTCAAACTTTACCTAATTATTGGCAATGTTTCAGTGAGGTCTCACTCACCATATTCAGGCTGGTGTTTTCAGCTTAAAGCATGGCCAGAGCTGCCATCTTATGTGACTTCACATTCCTACGCAACTGCCAAGACAAAAGCCTGATTCCCACATGCTCCAACGGATTCCAAAGAAAAACAATTACCAACCTAATCCAAAGGGAGACTCCCCCCAAGAACTGAGACACAGAAGAGGACAACAGCATCATCCTCCTCCCTCACATCAAAGGAATCTCAGATAAAATCAGCAAAATTCTCCACAAACACAATATCAAGACAGCCTTCAACACTGACCAACATCTTAAGAAACCCCAAAGACAAAATCCAACTAGAAAACCAAGGAGTCTACGAAATACCATGCAAAATCTGCCCTGCAACATACATAGGACAAACGAACAGGAGAATAAATGCACACATCACAGAACATAAGAACGCAGTAAGAAAAAAAGAAATAACTTATTCCCTTTTCCAGCACCTTAAAGCTACAGGACATGAAATTAATTTTGAAGGAACCAAATTAATCTCCAAAACTGAACACTTCAACAAGAGAATAATTATGGAAGCCATCGAAATAGAGAAACACCCCCACAACATGAATAAACGTGACAATACCTCCCACTTACCAGACATCTGGAAACCAGCCCTAGTCAACAAATGAGCCCCACCCACCATCCAGGCCATTACAACACAAAATAACAACGAACACACAGCCAGCACCAACCAGCACCAATATACCAATCATGATACAACCACACAGCCTTTCAATCTACTTACTGAAACAAAGTCAGCACTCTACACCCCCCCACCAAGATTTATAGAAAGATGGCAGCTCTGACCACGCTTTAAACCGAAAATACCAGCCTGAAGATGGCGAGTGAGACTTTGCCGAAACATTGCCAAGACAATCTCAATCGTACACAGGAAAAGACCTGAAAAAACCAACAAGACCAGTGTGCGCGTGCACACACACACACACACACACACACACACACACCTGCAGAATTTAAGTTGTTCGTATATTTATTTCAAAAGTAAGCTAATTATCTTGGATTAAAATAAAATAAACAACTTTATTCTTGATTCATGGTTATTTTAGATTCAGATTAAAATTTCTTTTATTTCCATACACCCTGATTTAAGTTTAGCAAGAAGTATCTAATTGTTAAAACTATATCTTTTTAACTGATTGGATTTGAATAATCTTTCCCTGCCCTCATCCTTAAATCAATTTTCCTTTTTCAAAGAATGAGCTTTTCTCTTCTTTGGAAAGTTAACCTTCAATGATACTGAGTAATTACTTGTACAGCTCATATGCACTTTGACTTTAAAATTTAATCTGTTCAAATCAGCTTGCATGACAAGTGATTGTGCTTAGCATGTTGCATGAATGATTTAGAGGATCCTAATAGCTACCTTAATAATTTCTTATGAATGATTAAGAGTGATTGCATTACTAAATAGAAGTAGTTAATGGGTTTTTTAAAACCAGCATTCCATAGTAAAAATTTTCTAGATCGTCAGAGAAAAATTCATAGTCTCTCTCTCTTTTCTCTCTCTCTCTCTCCAATAACCCCAGAGAGATGGAAAATCCTTTACAGATTTACCAAGTAATAAATGTACTAAGTAATAAAGTAGTAACACTCTCAATAAAGAATTATTGACCACATTGTGGACCAAAGTGCTGTAACTTTTTTATTTAGTAGTTTTAGGAAAAATGAGAATTATTATTTGCATCTACGTTATATAACTAAAATTGGCTCAGACTGATAAATTCAGACTGGTAAATTCAGACTATGTGAATCTTCTTGATTTCTGAACACATGGCAAATTATTCTTTTAACTAGATTCAAGGGCAATATATATTTAGGCTCTGGCTGTGTCAGTGGATGAAATAAAGACCAATAACCTTGAAGTTTAACTTAGAAAAAACAGACTGGCCTTCTAAATTGAGCAAGTTGCAAAAGTTGTTCATCAAATGGCACACATGCAACATAGGATTGTGAATTCCCCAAAGCAACATTTCATAATACAAATGCTGTCAATCCATTTCTCAAAAGGTATGGGTCTATAGGTTGTATTCTCTTCATCCATAATACATGGCATAAATTCCTTGCATGCATTTCACAATCATGATTCTAGTTGGGTAGATATAGCCTGACTTTAATGAGTTTAGTAACTTATTAAACTTTAAATTAGTCTATTATAATGGGCAATATATGGTAGAGCTTTGGAGGATTGTGCATATATAAAATCTTCAAATGACAAAGCTTAGACTTTTGATCCCAGTATTTATAAATCCATGAATCATCCTTTCCAGATGATGGATCAACCAAGAGCAAACAGCGGCAGTTCTCCCAAAATATATTCTGATCCTTTGGCAGCATAGTTGTAGAGTGTAAGTATGTGATTAATATGATGATGAATCTTTTAAAAGTATATTTTAAAATATTCCATTTGCAGAATTCAGCTTATGAGATAACTTCTCAGCCAAAATTGTTTTCTGCAAATTTCTAACACTATTACAGTATCTACTTTCTAGTATTGGTACCTGTTTGTGATTTAAATTCTGCTAGTAAAATTTTGATACCAATCTTAGAATCTTTAGATTTATTCTAAATAAGAAAAGTAGGATTGGAAGGCAGGCCTGGCGTCACAACAGTACGATGTGCGATCTTGAAGCTCCAAGATCGCCGTTGATATCTCTGTCGCTGGAGGGTCCTTTTGGACCTAAACCATCCCGTAGAGACAGTGATAGAGAAGGGCACATCCTGCTGATCCCAGGGACATTGCAAAGTCCCTGGTAGATCCAGGAGAAGCCCTTTTTCCGGTGACAGAAAAGCAGCCATTAAAGCTGCTGAAAGTTGAGACAGCTCCAGAAGGGAAGGAAAGCTAGAGAGAAACTGTGTTGAATTGGTGAGATAATTTTTATTATTAGATGAGAGAACACCCTAAAAGATTAAAAATAAAGTTAAAATTGAAGACAGAAGATGTCAAGGGGTGAGATTAAGCCTGAGTCAAACTTAGTGTGTTATTTTTCTTTAATCCTTTTATTGCTAGAATTTTTACAAACGCTTCTTATTTTTTAAACTGGACTGGGTTTTTTATCTTTTCTTTTTCTTTTTCTAATATTTATTGTTTAAGACTTTCTTTCTTTTTCTTTTTTCAACACCCTATTGTATTTTCTTTTTTAAAAAAGTTTTCCCCTTAAGTTTGGAATATAAAGAGGGAAGTAAAAGTAGAGGAAAAGAAGTAACACTGCCACTTAGAGGCTTGGAGGCTTGGAAACATTGTTTTTCTTTTCTTTCTTTGAGCATTTGATAATCTTGTGCAAAGTAAGAGATGGTGTTACATTTCAAGGACTGAGCTGGTTTATTGAAAATAATAGTGGGATTAGCATAGATTGTTTATACAGGTGCTCCTCTGGGATACCATCAGTAGTTGGACTGAATTGAAAAGAACGCTTAGAGTTGAAAGAATGAAGATTGCAGTGAACTTGGAAAGAGAACTGTTAACTTTGTTTGGAACTTAATAAAAGAGCCTTGGATTCTTATAGTGGCAGTGTTTACTATCTGGAGGAAAAGATCAATATAGATGATGTTACAGCAGGAAAAGAAAAGGAAGTGACATTGCAGATGATTATGCAAGAAATTCAAAAAATACAAGTAAGAACAGAGAACATTGAAAAGAAAACAGAGAATATTGAACAAAGAACCGGAAAAACAGATGAAAAAATTGAGAATATCCATCAAACGATGATGAAATATGAGGACAGATTTCAAAAAAATGAAGAAAAAGATGAACAAAGAGATAAGAAAATTGGAGATAATGACAGCAGATTGAGCATGGTTGAAAAAGACAAGAGTGAAATATTGGAATGGGAGATCAACAGATCAGAATTTTACCTCAGATTGCAGAATATAGAAGAAGAAAGGGGAGATAATTTGGCAGAAGTAATGATAGAAATTCTGGCAGAAGCATTGGTGATAACCAAAGGGAAGATGATGGAAGGAACAGACGAGAAGTTTCAAGGCTTTACAAGATATGCAATGAAAAACAAGTTGCCAAGAGAACTCCATATAAGATTTACCAAGAAAGCAATTAGAACACAAATACTACAAATGGCAAGAGATAAAAGATTGCACTACTATTGGTTGGATACAGGATGATGTAATGAAATGCTACAATAAAAATAAATTTAAATTAAATTTAGAATATTTTGCATAAAGTGAAGTAATAATAGTTATAGTCAAATAAATGATTAACAATGATAATAACCTATACATATATACTAGATTGATAATGTGAGATTTTATATAAATTGTAAGTGAGGACTATGGAGAGGATGCACAAAAGTTTTGTAACCAAAGATAAACAATTTTATACAGAATATAATATAAAGATGTACTACTACTGGATGGATTTAGTATGATGTAATGAAATGCCATAATATAAATTTATTCATAATTTAGAATATCGCACATAAAATGAAGTAATAATAGTTATAGTCAAATAAATGTTTAACAATGATAATAATTGTATACATATATCAGATTGATAATATGAGATATTATATAAATTGTAAATGAAGACTATGGTGAGGATGCATAAAAGTTTTGTAACCAATCGACACACTGTATGTAACTGGAAGATGGTTTTATTTTTTTGTTTGTCTGTGCTTGTTTGTTTAAAAAGAAAAAAAAGAAAAAAGGAAAAAGAAAAGCAGGATTAAGGTAGCACAGAAGTGAATGATTAATAATCATGCTTAACATACAGAAGATATTGGTTCAAAAAATATTGTTGGATTGAGCAATGCAGCTACACATGCAGGATATATGCTATACTTTGAACCATCTCAAAAATAGACACAGCTATTTCTTCCATTCTTCCTCAGTAGAGTGCCCTCCAGAATAGTATATATGATATACAAAAATATCCAACTCCTAGAATTCCCAGCAAGGATGACCAGGTATTGATAGATTATAGTGCTTTAATTCTTTCTATATAATAAAGGTCCTTTATGACCTGTTGGAAAGTTTCAGACAAGTTTGAAATAACTCAGACAGAAAGCTTGATAGGAATGTTGGTTTATTCATTTTCTATATTTTTGCAAATGCTTTGCTAACATTTGTGGGGGTGACTTTTGAGTAAATAGGAAGTCTACAGTTATTTTAAAGCATTTCTTGGATCTCTGTTTTCTACTAGGTTTCTCTGTTTAACCCCACTGCAATGTTTTATTATATGCGGTATCTATAAGCCAGTTGCAAATTTTAGAAATCTGTGCTACTCATTCATGGTTTCAAAATTGAAAGCCAGTTTAATCTAGTGGTTAAGGCACCAGGCTAAGAGTAGTACACTGTGAGTTCTAGTACTGCCATGCCTTAAGTATGCAAGTTGGCTGGGTGACTTTAGGAGAGTCATTCTCTCTCAATCCAACCTACCTTGTAGGGTTGTTTTGTGGAAAAAAATAGGAGGCGGGAGTATTGGATATGTTAACTGCTTTGAATTAGTATCTTAATAAAGTGACAGAATAGGACTCAGTGAAACATACTAAGTAGAACAACTGGATAAGAGTATGGAAAAAACAATCCATTTTAACTGAATAAAAACAGACACATTTAATTTTATAGTATCACTTTCAAGAAAAAAACTTGCAGACTAATATGTATTTTTTTAACAGATATTACTTGTGAACTTTAAACTGATATTGGTTTTATTATAACCATTGGAAAAACAATGTTTACCGAAATGCCAAACAGAAGCAGTTGAATTTACTAATCATATTGTATTTATTTCCCCAGAGTGCAATTGCCTGATGGATGTGATTGCATTATGGGACATTTAGAAAGTTGTACAGGTAGCCTTTGACTTATGACCACAATTGAGTCCAAAATTTATGTTGCTAAGTGAGACAGTTGCTAAATGAATTGACTCACTGCATGATTGTGAAGTGAATTTGGTTTCTCAATTGACTTTGCTTGTCAGAAGGTTGCAGAAAGGGATCACATGACCCTGGGGCACTGCAGCTGTCATAAACATGAGGCAGTGGCCAAGTACCTGAATTTTGATCACATGAAAATGGGGATGCTCAACGGTTGTAAATGGGAAAATGGTCATAAGTCACTTTTTTCAGTGCTGTTGTACCTTCTAACAGTCATTAAATGAAAGGATAGTAGGTCAAGGGATTCTCCAAGCAGCAGACAGGAGAACAACAGTTGCTTGGAATGAGTCAGTTATATTTTATTGCAGTGATTTGAACCATATCATAGCATGTATTTTTCATTTTCATTCATTTTAGCTCTATAGCATTTTCTCCAATAAAGGGTAATAAAAACAAACATTTTTAAACAATGAACATTTAGTCCATAATGTAACTCTACAATGGATTTTTTAAAGGAAAGTCATAGATATGCCACAAAGGATTATGAGAGGAGGAGAGTTAGATAAAATTTATGATTATAGATTTAACCCCCCCTCCCACACACTACAGACACACACACCACAAAACATTTTCTAGGTCCTGCATGAGGGCTTTCTCAAAGTCCATTTCATGAAGGAATGGACAGGATACTTATCATAAATTAAGAGAATCTCTTAGGTAGAAAAACACTTTCCCCCCTGAAACATATTATGGTGCATATACCTAATAAGCCATTCAGACTTTTAAATAGCTGATCAATATTCTCCAGTTCTTCTGAAACAGATGTTAAATCTCAACTTTTTTATAGCATCATCAAAAGCTTCCCATTGAGTAAGCACCCTGTAATTCTAGTTAGCAGATGCTTTTGCTGTAGTTTTATTTCTAGGTCATGTGAGAGTGTATAAATGAACATCAGGCTGTACTTAAACATTTTGACAAGAACATTCACAGTTGTCAGTGAACTGATATTTGATGCCTGGAGGACTATGACATATTATATCTTCAAATTTTAATTCACTTTTGTTTCTAACATTAGGAATAAGGAAAACATTATTATGGGGTCATGAATACACACACATTCATAATATGGTCATGAATACATACATACAAATTAACACTTTAGAACCTTTTAGGAGAAAGAAATATAATTTAAAAAATAAATTAAAGTCCATCATATTAATACTAGTGGGTTTTCTTTTTCTGCATTACCTGGAAACAATTTTATATTTTAGTATTAACTCTTCACACAAATATGTTTTTAAACTGGGCTTCTTTAAAAAAAAACTTATATCATTCCTCTCCCCCCCCACTTTTATCTGTGAAAAGCAGCAACACTGTTCTTACTGTTCTTATTGTAATGAGTGAACAAAACAACTCAATAATGGCCATGGCCTCAATATAAGCAAGCAACAAATTGAATTTTGCAGGTCTTTTTTTTGCAAGTACTATGCAGACAGTGATATATTTAAGACTACCATTTTATAGTCCTTGACTCAGATATAAATCAATCATGCCATGAAAAACTTTGCAGATATAGATAATATAACTGCTTGATTGGGACAAATCTGGCTACCTGTTTACCCCCTATTAATATTTTGTGGGGGGAGGTTTTCTCTAATAATATAGTGATTGTTCCTTGCCTAGGTTTTCCATAGTGCTTCATTACTAATACACAATGTCCTGAACAGAGGCAATATGGATGTTTATAAATAATGAGCAGAATAAGACCCAACTATTTTGCCCGAGTTTCAAGGAATACTTTAAAAAGGCCTGTCAGGTATCCAAAAAGCTGGTAAACTATGATTCTATGAAATTAACTTTATAGTATATCCACCCATTCAACATTACACCCTGATCACATGAAATCATTTTTGCAGGGACTATTAGGCAGCCTGTAAGTTGAATTTAACACTCCCCATAACTAGAATTTCTGTTAGATGTGGTTTAATAGGGAGTGAGCTCTGTCAGAAGAACTGGTAAGCATGCCCGGCTGTGATAATAGTATTTGACTGGAACACTAAGTCTGGTTGTTCTTTCATTTCCCCACAATTCCTCATTACAGCTCACCAGGAGAAACCAAAATGGTGATTAGATACTGCTCAGACTTCTGAAGAGGAGAAGCAAAAGTCAGTGTAACCATTAGCAGCAGATCCTAACTGTTATTTATGGATGTCAAGTACTCTTAATGTCGGTAATCAAAGGATAATCCAAAAGAATTAAGATTTATGTTAAACTGAGATAAAAATAATAGCTTTATATTGCATGTGTGCAGCTTAGTCTTAGAAAATATATTCTGAAAAAGTATTCTTATTGATATTGAAAGTTTGGAAATAAAAAAATAGAAAAGATATTGAAAATGTCATCTTTCAAGACTAATAGAGCACATCCATGAACACTATCTACAAGTCAGATGACACAATGAAAACTCCTTAAATTCACAACATGCATAGACTTAATTGTAGTTTCAGCTGAGAAACTGTGAACAACCTACACTAAGCTGAATCCAAAAATGATAGGAAGATTAGCACTCAGACAAATCAACAATCTATAGGCATATAGAGATAAACAACATTTACAAACAATTGAAAAAAAAAATTAAAAGAGCTAAAAATGAAATAAAAGATCAGAACAATACATTTTTCAAGGAACTACCAACTTAGACAAACAATCAAGTGTTAAAGAGCAACCTAACCAAGGAGAAAACAACAACATCACCAACCCTGACAGGGCAAGCTACTGAATATAAACAGAGAGCAAACTCCATTCTCTTCCAACACTGAAGATATTATTTAGCTTGATAAAGAAATGTCTATCGGCAAACAACCAAGCTCAGAGAGCACCAAGGATATCACATCTCTTTGATACAAAATGTAGGAATTTATCTTCCTACCCTAATTTTAATTAAAAGTGGCAGATAGCTGTCATAGATTAAAATAAATCATTTTCACTGAATTTTACTGTGGGAAGTGAGATGATGTTTCCAATTAGATGGGGACTGGATATATAGCAAATATGCTGATTTTTAGACTGTTTCAAGCTGTTCCTATAACATAGTTGGAATAGGCATTGCTTAATTTAAATCAAATAACCAAATAGCAGAATTATTTTGAAACAATATTTCAGACATTTCAGCAGTTGAACCTTTCAGCAGTTAAGTCCTCAAATTGCAAGACAGATGAAATAATAGGTGGTATTATAAGAAATGCAATTTTAAAAGAAAAGTTCTGAATTTCAATTTTATCAAACATGCGAACCTAATATTTTGTATCACAAGCATCTGAAATACCCTATGAGTGTTTTTGGAATTTTCTGCTATCATGACACATCTTGTCTTTCTTTGAAATGTTGAAGGTGGAGTTGGATGAATTGAGATTTCCCTCATGTTGCATCTCCTCCTTTGAAGAACCTGGTATGATAATTGTTTCATTGAGGAATTGTGGGAGATGAAGCAAGTGGCATGTGAACTTAGAACAGCAGTGAAAGAAATGTGACCAATTGTAGTTGAACTGAGACTGGAATCTGCGATGGCAATAAAAGTGGTGAAGTGTGCTAAATGTGAGAGGCTTATTGCATTTGCACATTTCCATTTGATTTGTGTGAAGTCTTGGAGATTTAGCTGGAATTCTCTTGAGCCTGCAGAAATCAAGAATGTAGATAGAGCCTTTTGTGGCATGACTCCTATCACCTATATTCTGAATCCATCTGACACCTGGCTTATTTGAGAGGTTGGGTAGAATGTGTGGCTGGATTTGGGAAGTGGTTAATATGTATTTTGAGGAGAAAGTTGAATCAATTGCATTGAAGGAGGCAGTAATGTTCCTTTTTGCATGGGCACCTCTTGATTCAGCTATTTTGGACAAACTAAACAAATTCCAGAGGAAATTGATTTTTTGAACTCTTTTCTGTCAGGATTCAAGTTTGGGTATGGGCAGAAGTGGTGGAGAATCAATTTGAGACATGGATAGGTATTAATAGAAGAGAGTATATGTAACTTAATGGCAGATTTATGTACCACTTAATAGTGCTTTACAGCCCTTACTAAGTTTGAACTGTGAAATCTCTGAGCTTGATTGTTTGTTTGCAGATATTTCATTATCTAACGCGGTAACGCCCTCCATGCTAGAAGTGAGTGGGATGTGCTTTCTATTCCTGTACAGCAGCTGCCCTATCAGTGTTGCTGGTTTTCTCCTTGGTAGTTCCTTGATTAGGTTGTTATTTACTGCTGGATATGGGATGGAGAAACAAGTGAAAAAATGTATGACAAAATGGTTAATTTTTTTTTCAAATTTAATAGGATTTGTATGCCGCCCACTCCCTAGGGACTCTGGGCGGCTTACAACAATATAAAAACATTTAAAATATTTAAAAAAATACAGAATTAAAATCAACGCAACATCCATTCCATCAAGTGGGGCTGGAAATTAATCAACAGCCCCAGGCCTGCCGGAACAGCCAGGTCTTGGTTGCTTTACGGAAGACCGGGAGAGTGGTGAGGGTCCGTATCTCTGCAGGCAGTTCGTTCCACAAGGCCAGTGCAGCTACAGAGAAGGCCCTCCCATGGCATTGACCAGTCGACGGCACCCAGAGGAGGCCCAACCTGTGTGATCTTATTGGTCGTTGGGAGGTAAATGGCAGGAGATGGTCTCTCAGGTAGCCAGGTCCAATACCATGTAGGGCTTTAAAAGTAATGACTAGCACCTTGAAGCGGATCCGGAGACCAATGGGAAGCCAGTGCAGCTCGCGGAGGATAGGTGTAACATGGGTGTACCTAGGTATACCCATTATTGCTCGCGCGGCTGACTGGACCAGCTGTAGTCTTCGGACACTCTTCAAAAAAAATCAACTATAGTGTGCCTAAGGACCAATGGGAAAATATTTGGTTGAAAGTAATGAAATTTACATTATGTTCTGGCCTTTAAGGTAATTTTTATAAAATGATTAATTATTGGTATTTGTCATCAGAGAAATTGTCAAGAATGTATAAAGATACTTCAAATCTTTGCTGGACAAAAAGTTTTTTTATCAAGGCAACCTGGTCTATCCACATATGGGACAGAGTATACTGCTTCCACTTTTGCCTTTCAGCCCCAATCCAGAAGCCTTCTCTTATAGGTTAATACATTTACCTAATATGTAAATCGCCTGTGTTTGAATCCCAGAAGGGAATGGCTACCTAAATAGTTTGAAATAGATCTATACTAGTTTCCCTTTATTTCTTTGTTAGTAAATATAAATTTAACACAAATACTTTACTGGAAATGTAAACAACATTATCTTAGCTGGAGGTAATGTTAAAAAGCTATTTTTACAAACACACACACACACACAGACACACACACAGACACACACACACACACACAGACACACACACACACACTTGTATTTTTTGGATACAAATTCAAAAGATTTCAAAGGTTAATATACAATTGAAACCAGAGACCTTTCTTTGGAGACTAATTGATAAAAAGATAACCACAGCAAGACTTTTATATGCTAAAAGTGGAAAAGTTCAATAATACCCACAACTAAGAAATGATTGAAGAAGATTGAACTTGCAGAGACAGATAAATTAACTTCTTTGCTTAGAGAAAAAACAACAATATCTGCATTTATGGCTGACTGGAAACCCCTTCTAGACCTTTGGCCTAAAATGGAAAAAATGTACTTCTGATTTGTGGTTTTGATCATTAGAAGAAAAAACCCCTGGATAATAGAAAATAGTGAGCTTTCTTTTGCAATCATAGATACATATTTTTCTAACTGTACTTTTATTTTTTGCAAAGGAAACTGGAAGTTTCTTTTTTTGTAATTATTTTTCTTCTTCTTTTCTGTACTACTGTCTTTTTCTTCTTCTTTTCTATTTTTCTTCTTTTTCTTATTATTCAATTGTCCCAAAAGTGCTTTTTCAAGAAGCAATTGGACTTTCTGTTTCCAGTTGCTTCTTGAGAAAGCACCTTTGGGACAACCATGACCTGGATGACTGAAAATCTCCATAGATATTATTAAATTGTGTTAGTTTTTATGTTCCATATAGTGTACAACTTTTAATTAAAATATTTAAAAAGGGGGAAGAATAGGGACCCGATATTCTATATGGCCAAAGTCTTTAAATAGATTGTTCCTCACCTTATTTGTAAGCACTTGCCAGCATGTTACCTACTTCATATCTATAGTTCTTTTATAGAGTTAACTAGTTTAGTAGATCAGGGAATGACATAAATATAGTATACCTAAGGTGACCAGACGTCCCGATTTTGGCGGGACAGTCAGGATTTTGCACAATTTGTCCCGCGTCCCAGGGCATTCTTAAAAAGTCCCAATTTTTGTAACCGGACCCGGAAGTAAGCCTGCCCCACCCCCAGCCCTGTATACCTGTCCCGGCCAGCCAGTATTTTGTCCCTTCTGTCTCCCCGTTGCTCAGAAAAGCAACTTTGGGAAGGTCCTTTGCTAGCAGGCAGGTTCTAGGACGCCTGCCGCCACCAAAGGACCTTCCCGGAGTTGCTTTTCTGAGCAACAGGGAGACAGAAGGGACGCAATCTCCTTTCATTCTCCCTCTGCCTCATTCACTTGTTCGGGCAGAAGAAAATGAAATAAAATTGCATAGCCGAGGGCAAAGGAGCCTGCAGCCTCCTTCATTCAAACGTTCAGGCAGCGGGGATGGGGGGGGCTTTCTCGCAAGCCTTCTTTCTCTGAAGCCGTGTCAGATTAAGCAAACCGGGCAGCGCGTGCCCTTGGGATTGTGCAACAGCCGAAGAACAGGAGGTGAGAATTCGGGTGCTGCACAAGGCCACGGGCACGCCCTACCCTCTTCTCTCTGATAGCTGCCTGGTTAAAAAGGAGGAGGTGACTCCGCTGGTCCGGAGCCCATCCGGGAAGACAAGGAATGCAAGGGGGATCCCTCCCCCCGCTTATGCAGCAGCCAAAGATCGCCTGGTTAAAAAGGAGGAAGAGGAGGCTCCGCTAGTCCAGAGCCCATCCGCGGGGGCAGGGATCCCCCTCGCGTTCCTCATCTTCCTTGATTGGCTCCTCCTCCTTTTTTAACCAGGCGGCTATCAGAGAGAGAAGGGCAGCGCAAAGGAGGAGCAGAATGGCCTTAATCATGTCGAGCTACTCAGTCAAAAAACTCTTTCCTTCTGTAGAAAAAAAAAGGGGGGGAATTCCAGAGAACAACTGAAAGAGGGAATCCTCAGTCAGGGCACCCTTTGCTCCACCACAGCAACCTTTTCAAGCAGGATCAGACTAGTTTGAAAGCCTCACCTTCTACTTCGGCGGGGAAATTCCTTGCCGCCCAGGCTCCGTCCCGCAGAAAAAATCCCCTTCGCCAAAGCTCGAGAGGCAAGCGCTGCTTTCGCCTGCAAGAATCTCTGGAGAGAACTTTGCAACTAGCTGAGGAGCGGCGAGCAGCAGACAAGGTCCTGCTGAGCCCCGCTACTTTGGACGGCCTGATGGATTTTACGATGGATGTGCACCCCAGGAGGTGCTGAAGAAAGACAGGCAGCTCAGCCTGATCCAGGACAACAGGCGCAACAGCGGCTTACAGACAGAGGCAGAGAGACACACACACAGAGTGAGAAACACACACACACACACACACACACAGGGAGGGAGGAGAGACAGAGAGAAAGAGAGACACAGAGAGTCAGACAAACAGGGAGAATGACAGAGAGAGAGACGGAGGGAGGGAGATAGAGGCAAAGAGACACACAGAGAGTGAGAGACAACAGATACAGAGAGAGAGAGAGAGAGAGAGAGAGAGAGAGAGAGAGAGGCTGAAGGAGTGTTTATGCACAGAAGGGGGATTTAAGAAACTTCAGAGTGAATCCAGGAAGAGGGAAGAGATGGAGGACTGGCTTTTTGCTCTGATTTCTGAGCCCCCAGCTGTTAGTGACAGAGGAGGAGGAGGATGAAGGAAGGGGTTGCATTTTATCAGGCTGACAGCTCATTCTGTGGTGTTTTTAAAAAGTCCCGTTATTTTTTTTAAGCACAAAAGGAAAAATCTGCAAAAAGTCATGGGGTGCCCCTGGGATTGTTCCTTGCAAAGCATCATGGTCGCAGAGAATGCAAATGAAGGTGCTTAGCTCCCCGCCTGGCTCTGTGTCCTTCTATTCAAATCGGAATCATGCTGAGTCCCATTCAGAGGGCGGAGGGACGCTGTGCATTTTTGTTTTGTTTTACCTATGTTCTCACAACCATGTAAAGGTGGGTTTTGTGCTACAAGGATCTTTCTTTCTTTCTTTCCCTGTCTGCGGTTCCGATTGCAGTTGCTTCGGATTAAAGCACCGTTTCTCATTCCTTGCAAAACTGGGGAAATGGCAGGGCTGCCTCCCTCCCCCCTTTCCTTGCAGCACCCTTGGTTGCAAAATGTTCCCCTGATTTGGTTTATAAGTTCGCAGCAATGCGATCTGACAAATAGGAAAGTTTTAATAAGATCTACTGACTTTATTTGGTCTCTGCTGCCCCCCACCCCTGCCTCCTTAGCCCTTGGGTTTTGTCCCCTCCCAAGGAGAGAGTGGGAAGGAGAGGAAGGAAGGAGGGAGGGTGGAAGGAAAAGAAGAAGGGAGGGGGGAGAAGATGGAAGGAGAAAAGATAGAAGGAAGGAGAAAGAATAGAAGGAAGAAGGAGGAAGGAGGAAGGAAGGAGAAAGAATAGAAGGAAGAAGGAGGAAGGAGAAGGAGGAAGATGGAAGAAGAAAAGAAGGAAGAAAAAGAAGAAGGGAGAGAGAAAAGAGGGAAGGAGGTAGGAAGAGAAGGGGAAGAGAGGGAAAGAGCAGAAAGACAAAGAGAATGAAGTTGATAGGCAAGAGGAAGGAGGAAGGAAGGAAGAAAGAAAGAAAGAAAAAGGGAGAGAGAGGAAAGAAGAAAAGATGGAACTAGAAAGGAAAGAAGGGAGGGAGGAAAGGGGAATACAGGGAAAGAGCAGAAAGACAGGGAAGGTGAAGGTAGATAGGCAGAAGGAAGGAAGAAGGAAGAAATAGGAAGGAGGGAAGGTGAAAGGATGGAAGGAGGAAGGAACAGAAGCAAAGGGGAAGAGAGAGATGGAAAGAGCAGAAAGACAGAGAAAGTAGATAGGCAAAAGAAAGGAAGCTGAAAGAATGGAAGGAGGAAGGAAGAGAAAAGGAGGAAGGGGGTGCATGAGGAAAGAGAGGCTGGAAGGAGAAAGGAAGGAAGAGAGGGAAAGAGCAGAAGACGGATAAGGTGAGGTAGATAAGCAAGAGGAATGAAGGAAGGAAGAAGTGAGGTGTCTCGAGGAGGGGGAAAACGTTTAGTGACCAAAGTTACAATGGCATTGAAAAAAGTTACTGATGACCGTTTTTCACACTTAGCGACCATTGCGACCATTTTTCACACTTAGCAACTGTTGCAGCATTCTCATGGTCATGTGATCAAAATTTTGTTTGGCAACAGATTCGTATTTATGATGGTTTCAGTGTCCTGGGGTCATTAATCGCCTTTTGTGACGTTTTGACAAAATATAAAATTTTTAATCAAGCCGCCCCCCCCCCCCCCGGTCAATGGTGTCCCTCTTTACCAATCTGAAAATCTGGTCACCTTAAGTATATCTGAACCTCAGCAAAGCCATGAATCCCTCCCTAATATTTTCTTTCATTGAACAGTTAAATAATAAACCAAATTGTACTACTGTTGGATGGCATTACAGTTGATTGAATGACCAAACCTAAACAGTATTCATTAATGGATCCATTTCAGCTTGGGTGAAAGTACTGAACTAAATTCTGAGTACTGAGCATTCTATCTTGTTTTTTTCCCCACCCCTGTTCAATGTTTTTATCAGTGTTTGGGCGGGAAGCTGATAGGGTATCTTCTCAGTGGCTGTGTCTGAAAAGTCTTTCTTCCTGACATAAGGAATGTCCTTAAAGAAAAAGTTTAGGCTATTTGGATAATGAGAGTAGAAGGCCTGCCATTAATTAATTTTCTATGGGAAAAAAATTATTGTATTTTATTTTTTCTGTGTAGTATTCTTTGTATGCTAGGAAGTAGGCGGTATATAAACTGCATTATTTAATCTATTTTTATAGGATCAGATGATATTTGAATCAATTTTAGTCAGGGTTTTGACTTCTGCTGCTGTAAATATTTTCCTGGCAGAGAAGAGGTGTTTTTTTTTTTTTAAATGACTGACAAGTGTTACACTGAAGAAAGATGATTTAAATCCCCCACCCCCATTTCTTGGGTCACATTTCTATTATTTTAGCTTGTATGTGACACATGCCATCTACTGGTGGTTTTCAGAGTTGTCTGTAGATAAAAAAATGTGTTTTTAAAAAGCGGAGCTACTGGATTTGAATGCCTACTGATGCCATGGAGAAGGTGGTATAGAATAACAGTGGAACTGAATTTCTAAAGTACTTTTAGCATTTGAAATGTAACCTGATTTATTTTTATTATTTTTATTATGTTGGGTTTTTTAAATGATTGTTTCTATTGTAAAATAAGGGGTGTTACTAATTACATCATTTAGGGAAACATCATTAGTAACAAAATAAAGAATCTGAACAATGATATTGAGCCTGTGACAAACATTTATTACATAACTTTTTGGATAATGCTAGTATTATATAAAAGTAGCAATAATTAGTCAGGGAGAAAGATTGGCAAATGTAAGTCTTTGTTTAATATAAGTAAGTTTTTTTCTATGGTTATAGTAAGAGCTTTAAAGCAGAATGTTTTATACCAGTGGTGGGTTTCAAAAATTGTTTGAACCTACTCTGTGGGTGTGGCCTTCTTTGTGGGAGTGGCTTGCCACCCATGTGACCGGATGGGAGTGGCTTGCCGCCCATGTGACCGGATATGAAATTATGAATTAGTACTTAGGTCGATCCAAGTAGCTATTCAGAAACTCTGGCATTGAAGCATGAAAGATTTAAAGCTGTCAAGTTACAAGATCCTTGCACCCCTAATCATTTAGAAAAAAACCCCAGGGGTCTTCAAACCTGACAGCTTTAAGACTTGTGGACTTCAACTCCCAGAATTCCTCCTCCAGTCATGTTGCGGAATGTCATCTGCATGGATCTGCTCCATCTTCGGTTTTTTCACAGGGGGCAGGGCTGCCGCTGAAGATGCCAACGAGCCTCCCCCGCCACCAGAATAACTGCTGCTGCCTCCTCCTCCTCCTCCAACAGCACCACCACATTTGCTGCCCAGTGCTGCGGCTGAGGTGAAGCCACCAAAGCTCCCGCTGGCGCCCCTTAAATTACCTCTCACACAGCACTGGCATGCATAAGAATATGATGTAAACTTGTTTTTTAAAAGGCATCTTTGGTTTGCGTTAAAACAACTTCAACACACGCAATGTTCTGATTGCACCACAAACGCAGTAGTCATCCTTACCTTTCACAGAGGCACTGAGTTTTATAAATATGAGCATGATAGTGTAGAATAATCATATCCAAGGACTCTTTCTCTTATCCCCAGTCATGAAATTCTGTTTTTTTTCTTTTAAGAAAGAAGCATTTTTCATTATTAGACCCCATTGTCTTTAAAGAAGCCAACTGCTGCCATGAGTCAAATGAAAAACAGAGTGGAAAAATGGGGCCTAAAAAGGAGAATGAAAATAACGAGACAAAAGTAGAGAAAGGGCTTTTCTAAATATTACTACCAACTGAGAAGAGATAGAATGTCAGGTGCAACCATTTTCCTAGGGAGGACTTCCGTCCTTAAATAGAAGTGGGCAAAAAGATACCACCCAGGAACATGTACAAACTGAAAAAGAAGTAACGTAGGGGATAAAGAAAGAGAGAAATGTAGTTGTTTCTTGGAGAAGATGGGTAAACTTGGTAAGCCTCCTTTGTGAATGGCCAATCCTAGCCGCTTGCGCCTGGCGCTGCGGCTGAAGTAAATCCCCAAAGCCCCCACCGCCACCGGAATATCTGCTGCCGCCTCCTCCTCCTCCAACAGCACTGCTGGATTTGCGCCCGATGCTGTGGCTGAGGTGAAGCCGCCAAAGCTCCCGCTGGCACCGTAATATCTGCTGCCGCCTCCTTCTCCTCCAACAGCACTGCTGGATTTGCGCCCAATGCTGCGGCTGAGGTGAAGCCGCTAAAGCTCCCGCCGGCACCCCCGCCCATGGCAGCGATGCCTCCACTTCCGTTTGGAGCACCTGAGCTGGGCCCTGCATTATCCCTCCCTCTCCTCCTCCGCCATGCTTTTGAGGAGCCATGAGGCCTCAGGAGCCAGTAGGAAGGCGGTGGAGGGGGCGGGAGCAGGAAAAAAAGGCCTCATGGCTTCTAAAAAGCATGGCAGAGGAGGAGGAGGTGGCGGCAGGGGTAACGTGGGGCCCAGCTCAGGTGCTCAGAGTGGAGGGGGAGGCGTCGCTGCCACGGGCGGGGGTGCTGGTGGGAGCTTTGGCGGCTTCACCTCAGCCGCAGCATTGGGCGGCAAATCCGGCAGTGCTGTTGGAGGAGGAGGAGGCGGCAGCAGATATTCCGGTGGCGGCGAGGGCTTTGGGACTTCATCTCAGCCGCAGCGCCGGGCACAAGCGGCTAGGACTGGCCGCCCACAAAGGACCTCCCCAGGCTTGCTTTGCTGAAAATGGGGTGACTGGCGTTAGTTTGAGTGGCCGCGGCCCGCGCAAACTACCATCAGTCACCCAGTGCTCAACAAAACAAGTCTGGGAAAGTCCTTTGCGGGTGGCCAGTTCTAGCCACACCTTAGAGGGGGCATTCCCGGAAATTAATTACTTCCAGGTTCACTGACCAACCGGTCCGCAAGGACCGGCAAGAACCAGTAGGAACCCACCCCTGTTTTATACAATTCTGAACTCCATAGGGTTTCTTACTGTAAAATTTAATATATTCCTTACTTTTAAACTAAATAAAATAAACGTATGTATATATCTAGTCTCTGCATTAAATCCATATATCAGCAGAATACTCACTGATTAACAATGAGAAGCAGGATTTATTTCTGAAAGAAAGCAATATCCTTTGATACTTATAATATTTTATGAAATTAGATTTAAATTAATTTCAGCCCAATGTTTCATTTCTAAAGCAATCCTTAGTTTTATATAATGTAGTTTACATTTTTGTTCTTCAAGGACAGGGGTATCAAACTTGCGGACTGCGGGCTGGATTTGTCAAATGCAGGCTATGCCCATCCCAGCTCTGTGAAGGGAAAAAAAATGCTGTGATATGTCACAGGACAGCAGTGTGACATGGCAAGTTTGACACCTGTGTTCTAGGACATTATGGACAGTTATTAAGTCTGACTCTTAGTAATAAAAATTATTAGAGAAAGGATATGTTTTTTATATTCCATGCTGTTCTTTTAATAGGATTAGAGGATTTAACATAATATAATTGAAATATATGCAAATCCTAGAAAATCGTTTGGCACACAATGCAAAATCAGTTGAAATATTATCATGAGAAAAGAACACAAGAGGCTGCTGCACAGGCTGTAATACTGTGTTAGATCTAATATCTCAGTGTCTTGTGTTTATGAAGCTCTAGTGATATAACACTAAATTCTTAAACCAAAGATTCTTTAAATTTGGATTAAATAGACAAAATTAACCCATCATACTAAATTATTTTTATCTTTAAGTTCAACCTTTTTTAAAAGTGTTTTCTGTTTATTTTTGAATATATCCAAATTTCCCATGTTTTGCTTCCTTTTAAATATCATTTTGGATATATACATATGTATATACATATGTACGTACGTATGTATGTATGTATGTATGTATGTGGAGAAAGAGAGAGAGAGAGAGAGGGAGAGAGAGATAGTTGAATTATTATCTGAATTATTGTTTGACATCACTGGTCCGGTTCCACCACAAAACCGCGTTCGACTAAAGCGCGCTCGACGAAACCGCGTACCTGATGTCATCACAGCGCGACGAAAAAAGCACGCTGTGAGCGCTAAAGCTAAAATTAACCCCTAAACCTAAACCTAACCCCCCGAAACCTAACCCTAAACCTAACCCTTAACCTAACCCTTAACCTAACCCTAAACCTAACCCTAAACCTAACCCTTAACCTAACACTAAACCTAATGCTAACCCTTAACCTAACCCTAAACCTAACCCTAATGCTTAACCTAACCCTAAACCTAACCCTAACCCTAAACCTAACCCTTACCTTAACATGAATCGGCTTGCTTTCAAAGCGCTTTTTAAAGCGCCCTTTTTTCTCCGCGGTCGCTGTTGTCGCGCTGCTGCTGATGTCAGCGACGCGCTTTAATCGGGCGCGCTTTAGTGGACCGCGGTTTTGTCGTGCCACGACTGTTTCAACAGCTCTTTTGTGCAAAACTTTAGAAATAGCAGGAATTTTCATAATGCGGACAGCTGAACTTAATTTTTTTCACTGTTATAAACATGAATAAAAAGAAAATCACAGATAACCAAATACATAATATTTTGTATTTTTAGTCACTATTCACCACAGAAAACAGTAACAGGGAAGCATCAAAACTAAATACTAGGAAAAAATTAAGAATATCAGGATTATTATCAGTGGAATTAATATATTGTAAACCAGCACAACTCATTTGGGAATTTTGGAGTTGTAGTCCAAACATCTTAAAATTGCAAAATGTGAAAAATACTATCCTAAGCATTGATAAGGCTTGTCATATATTTTGCTTGCCAATTATGGACAAAATTTAGCTTTCTGCAGCCAAATACATTGCTCTAAAAAGTTAGATGGCCTTTAAGATTGCATTCAGTTTGTCAGTTCAGTGAAGTTATTGAGATCTATTTGTGAGCGGTTAAGCTTACACAATGCTGTAAAATAGCATTGTGAGCTTTTTATACTGATAATTTACATTTGAATGGCATTTCATATAATCAAAGAGAATTCTGACTTGCAAGACCTGTTTTTTTTTTAAAATGCTTAATTTTGAAAAATTAATGTAAATAGAGAATTAAGTCTTAACATTTTCCAGGAGACAGGACTGATTTAATCAACCTCATCCTTGGGTACATAGCTGAGTGAAACAAATCTTCTGATTCCATCTGTTAGACATAAAGGCTGTCAGAGAGCCATGACATTTCAAAGGAGTTTAAAGGAAGCAACTGTCTTCTCTTGCCCAGAAATCTCTTAATAATCTGTCTGCCCAGAAATATTCTTACTGTTAATGTGGCTCCATAAAGACGGGCAAGAAATATAATCTGTTCAACCTAGACAGATGGGAGCATAGGAAAAATTGATAGTCAGTTTAAGAATTTTGGGAGTTTCTTGTATATGCATATTTAAATGAACATATATACAATTTTTTAACGCCAGAAGTGTGAACGAATAAGTTTTAATGAAACTATATAACCTGAAGCAAATATGGGTAGCCCTCACTTAACAACTGACTTGTTTAATAACCATTGAGAATTATACATTGCTGAAAAAGACACTTGATGACCCATCTTTGTACTTACGATCATTGCAGCATTCCTGTGGTCATGGAAACCAGTGGTCTCCAACCTTGGCAACTTTAAGACCTGTGGACTTCAACTCCTAGAGTTCCTCAGCCAGCTTTGCTGGCTGAGAAACTCTGAGACTTGAAGTCCACAGGTCTTAAAGTTGCCAAGGTTGGAGACCACCGATGTAAACTACATTCAGGTACTTTGCAACAAGTAGCTGTTTATGATATTTGCAGCAGCATCTGCAATCGCATGATTGTCATTTGTGCACTTCATACCTGGCTTCTGGTAAGCAAACTCTTGCAGTGGGCCACCTCATTAGCTGCTGCAAGAAGACCACACAGACTGATTACAAACTATGGCATGACACAGTAGCAACAATGGTGCATTGGAAGATCTGCAAAAAAACACCTTTCGCCTACAACCAAGAACTGGTGGGACCATAAAATTGAGAAAAGAGTAGGAAATGAAGATGCTAAAGTGTTCTGGGACTTTAAAGCTTAAATAGATGGGCACTGGCCAGATTACACCCCAGATTGTCAATAAGAAAAACAAAAAAGTCTGGATTGTAAAGTTGGCAGCACCTAGAGACAGCAGAAGAGAGGAGAAAGAAGTAGAGGTAGTAACAAAATACAAAGACCTGAAAATAGAAGTAGAACAATTGTGGCAAAATAAAGTAAAGATAGTACCAATAGTAATAGGTGCCTTGTTTTGTTCCAAAACAAACAAAATACCATTTGAACATGATCAGCACTGGCGAAATCCCCATCAATTAATTGCAAAAGGCAGCTTTACGAGGAACAGCTTACATCCTGTGACAATACCTGAAGTCTATCAAATATCTATATCTGCTTATCAGGGGTGGGTTCGAGCAGGCACTACTGCTGGTTCACTCGTGTGTGTGATGCGTGCGGTGTCTGCATGCACAATACAATTAAAATTGTTCTGCGCATGCGTAGAACCGAAAAACAAGATGGTGCTGCCGATGGTGTCGCCCAGGGAACCAGTTCACGGGTGTGGCAGGCCTGGGTTGCTGCTGGTTTCAGCAACCCAGGCCATCAAACCACTACCAGTTCGGCCAAATCAGTCCAAACCGGTAGGAACCCAGCACTGCTGCTTTTCCCAGGTTCTTGGGAAGGACTTACTAGGTTGATAAAAATAATGGAAACAAATATAGTAGAACACAATAATAGTGCATATTAATTTTGAATCAAGAGTCAGGTGATTGTTATGAGGAAATATTTAAAAGCAGTATTTTTCCTCTTTTTAACTTCCAATTGGACCATATTTGAATACTATGACAACATTTATGTGAATATTTTTTATTGAAGTCTGTAGCGCATCTGCATTTCTCTGATGCTGATGTGTGTTCTGGGTTGTATAGAATAATATAGATCAGCGCTGTCAAACTGGCAGCCTGTGGGCCGGATGTGTCACACATAGGCCATACCCACCCTGGCTCCGCAAAGGCAAAAAATTTGTATTTGTATTTGTATTTGGTTTATTTGTATGCCGCCCTTCTCCAGGAGGGACTCAGGGCAGCGAACAACTCAGAGGGGAAAGGGAACATAAACAACAGTACACATAATTAAAATACACGAAAATCACACAGCCATACCAGTCGAGAGGGGAGGGGAACTCATCAACCCCAGGCCTGCCGGCACAGCCAGGTTTTGATGGCTTTCCGGAAGGCCTGGAGAGAGGTGAGGGTCTGGATCTCCGTGTGGAGTTCATTCCAAAGGGCCGGAGCTGCTACGGAGAAGGCCCTCCCCCGGGTAGTAGCCAGATGGCATTGGCTGGTGGACGGAACCCGGAGGAGGCTGACCCTGTGAGATCTGACGGGTCTTTGGGAGGTAATTGGCAGCAGGCGGTCTCTCAAGTACCCAGGTCCAATACCATGAAGGGCTTTATAAGTTACGACTAGCACTTTGAAGCGTATCCGGAGACCGATCGGTAGCCAGTGCAGCTCGCGGAGGATAGGTGTAACATGGGTGTACCGAGGTGCACCCACAATCGTTCGCGCGGCTGCATTCTGGACGAGTTGAAGTCTCCGAATACTCTTCAAAGGCTGCCCCATGTAGAGCGCATTGCAGTAGTCCAGTCTTGAGGTCACGAGGGCGTGAGTGACTGTTGCGAGTGCCTCCCGGTTCAGGTAGGGGCGCAACTGGTGCACCAGGCGAACCTGGGCAAATGTCCCCCTGGTCACAGCCGACAAGTGATGTTCTAAAGTCAGCTGTGGGTCCAGGAGGACTCCCAAGTTGCGCGCCCTGTCTGAGGGGCATAAATTTTCACCCCCCAGCCTGAGTGATGGAATACTGGCCAAATTCTTGGGAGGAAAACACAACAGCCACTCGGTCTTGTCTGGATTGAGTACAAGCTTGTTAACCCCCATCCAGACCCTGACAGCCTCCAGGCACTGGCACATCATGTCAACTGCCTCACTGAGTTGGCACAGGGTGGACAGATACAGCTGAGTATCGTCCGCATATTGATGGTATTTGATCCTGTGTCATCGAATGATCTCACCCAGTGGCTTCATGTAGATATTAAACAGAAGGGGGGATAGGACCGAACCCTGAGAAACCCCATATTTCAGGGGCCTAGGGGTCGACCTCTCTCCCCCAACTAACACTGACTGCGACCTGTCCGAGAGGTAGGAGGAGAACCACCGAAAAACGGTGCCGCCCACTCCCACCTCTCGTAACCATTGCAGAAGGATACCATGGTTGATGGTATCGAAGGCCGCTGAAAGGTCAAGGAGCACCAGGATGGAGGAATGACCTCCATCCCTGGCTCTCCAGAGATCATCGGTCAGTGCGACCAAAGCGGTTTCCGTGCTGTAGCCAGGCCTGAATCCAGACTGAAAGGCGTCCAGATAATCAGCTTCATCCAAGGGCCATCGGAGTTGAGAGGCTACCACTTTCTCAACAACCTTCCCAATGAAGGGAAGGTTGGAGACTGGACGGTAGTTGTTCAAACTAGCTGGGTCCAACGATGGCTTCTTCAGGAGGGGTCTCACCACCTCTATCTTCAATGCCGGTGGGAAGAAGCCCTCCCGAAGAGAAGCATCCACCATCGCCTGGACCCAGCTCCGCGTCACCTCCTTGCTGTTCGCGACCAGCCAGGAGGGGCACGGGTCCAGTACACACGTGGCAGCACTCACCGCTCCCATGGCCTTGTCCACTTCATCAGGAGCAACAGGTTGAAAGTCAGTCCAGAGGTGGTGTTCAAGACCTTCCCCCGGTACCCCGGCTGGCTCTGCGCAATTGGAGTCCAGGTCCATCCGAAGCCGAGCAACTTTGTCCGCGAGGAACTGGACATATTCCTCTGCTCTACCTTGTAAAGGGTTATCCGCAACCCTCGTATTTAGGAGGGAGCGGGTCACCCTAAACAAGGCGGCAGGGCGAGAGTCAGCGGATGCTATCAGAGCAGCAATGTGATTGTTCTTAGCTGTCCGTATTGCCGATAGATATGCTCCGATGCAGGTTTTCAGAAGTGCTCGGTCTGACTCGGATTTACTGGCCCTCCAGCGGCGCTCTAGGCGTCTCTTTTGGCGCTTCATCTCCCATAATGTCATGATACATTATGATACATCACGTGACACGATTAAGTTTGACACCTGTGACATAGATGAATGGGAAAAAGGACAAATATTACATTTTTCTGGTTGGTTAGTTGACACTAAGCTTGCATCCTCCATATATGCTGAATTTGCAATTTTTAGAATGCCAACGTAGCAAAAAATGTAATCATGTCAATAAAATTTCTTGGTTATAACTCTGATGTGAATAGAAAGTTAATCACATTAAAATACAAAATGTAAATATGAATATAATTAATATAGCAACATTACATCAATAAACTGATATTGTACTGACACTTTCTTTAGAAGCAGCTAATGTTGGTATGTTGGTATGACCTGACATGCACTCTGCAAATGTTTAACCTGTATGATTTCAATATGACATAGGCACACAATTTTCTCTTTGGTCCACTCTATTACTGAACCATAACTTAAACAACCAATTTAGGTTTCTACAAAAGTCCTACTTCAATCTTAATATACTGAATGAAGCCACAAGCTCTTATCTGTCCCAATTCAAAATAGCAGATGAACACAGGTTATAAAAGATTCACATATCAGTGCAATTGAAAAGAAATGCCTTAAACAATGGAAAAATAAATTTACAGTAATAATGCCACCTTCACATATAACTAACTTTTAATAAACATGTGACTAATTTTAATGGCTGAGCTTAATAAAAATGTACTTTTTATATCTGACTTTTAATATATTATTAGAATAATTTCTTTCAATAGCATTCAAATTAGATGTAATTTTACTGAGGGATAAAGGAGTCCCTGCGGATTTTACTCTGCTAGTCATTACCAACTATAGGAGGCGGTGCTTATCTCCATTTCAAGGCCATTGAGCCAGTGCTGTCTGAAGACATGGGTGATCAGTACGATGTCATGGGCTGCTATTTTAACCTTCCCACCAAAATTTACTATTTACTATAAATATTACCTATTTATCTACTCACATTTGCCTGCTTTCAAACTACTAAGTTGGCAGGAGCTGGGGCAAGGACAGGAGCTCATCCTGTTGCATGGCGCTTGGGCCTCAAATCTGGGCTGCCAGCTTTCTAGACAACAAGCCCAGTATCTTAATTGCTGAGCCAACCTGTTTCCCTACTGTGGGGATAAACAGTTCTAAAATTACCTTTATTCCATGACATTGATTATTTTAAATTATTATCATACTTGATTATTTGTTTAGAGTTTTAGGAGCAGAACTGAAATGATTGCAAATTAAATCCTACATTGCCAACAGACATATGGGCTTATCTTGTCCAAAAATACAAAATCTATGACTCATTTTCTCTTTGCATTTCCACTCTAAAGAATGGGTGTCAGCTTCCTATATAACTTGATTTGTTTTTCCAGCAGTTTTGTTTGTCCATGCAGCTTTCTGCATGCCAAGTGTGGTCAATATTTGGTTTCCATAAAAGGTATGTGTTTGCTTTGAGGCTATCTTTTTCCCCTCTCTTGCCAAATCCACAACTGATGCACGATATAACTTTGGCTTTTGTTCTTAATTTAAACTTGGCAGAGTGCTTCCCTTTGGTGTAAAACATAAAACAGCCTGCTTATGACATTGAAGCTAAGCGGCAATTCTGCTGCTTGTGAAGTGTGTGGTTTACGTTTTATGGAAAGGACTTCTGTGCTTTAGTCAGATTCCAGAGCAGTGGTGAAGTGTGCTTGGCTCTACCTGTATCTCTCTGTGAAAATCCATTGCTTCATGGAGCAATTAATGGAGAAGGCTCTAAAGAGATTCTCAAGAGATTGTTCCAGTTTATTTTTGAGGCCAAAGTTTCTGAAAACATAACATTTTGATGACACCAAATCTTGAGCCAATGTAGTCATCCAAAGGAGAAGCAAAAACTGCAGTACCAGAAAGAGAGGAAGGAAGGAAGGAAGGAAGGAAGGAAGGAAGGAGAGAAAGAAGAAAAGAGAAAGAAAGAAAGATGAAATGCAATTTCCTTTGCTAATGGTGAACTTCTAACTTATACCAAAGAATCTTAGGTGATAGACTGTGTTCTGAAATTTAGAGCTAGAAGCAAACCTTAAAAAGGCAGAGAATCTCCACAGATCTAGAAAGCGTTCCTATTTGTAAAGCTTACATGTCAGGTGGATGTATTTATACATTTTAAAATCTTCAAAATCCAAAGCTTTCTGGTACAAAACCAAAAGTAAAGTAACAGTCAAAGAGCCAGTTTGATGCTTGGGTTAAGTCATCAAACTAGAAAATCAGAGACCTAGAGTTGTGTACTTAGTCACAATCCCAATGACCTTGGGCCAGTCACATTCTTTCAGACTTAGGAGGCAATGGCAAATCACTTTGAAAAACCTTGTCAAGAAAGCTGCAAGGACTTATCCAAACAGCCTCTGAGAATTGGAAACAATTGAATAGGGGAAAAACCACTCTGGCAGTTAAGGTAAAGAAAGTCAAAGCATTAATTTAATAGTAAATCATAGTTTGGAAAATAAGAGGTCTTTCTTTCTTTCTTTCCTTCCTTCCTTCCTTCCTTCCTTCCTTCCTTCCTTCCTTCCTTCCTTCCTTCCTTCTTTCTTTCTTTCTTTCTTTCTTTCTGACAAAAGTGGGGAACTAGTTTTGGAGAGACACCTACTGTTTTGTAATACTTGCCTTACTTTATCTGACCGAAGGAACTCGATTATAGCTTTGAATGGTAGTTTTACATGTTGCAGTGTAGAAGAGTTTGCTCAGGATTTGTCTGCTGTTTTTAAAAAATAAACCAAACCTAAGAGGTTCTCTTTAGCTCTTTTTAGCGCAAATTTAATACTTTTAGTGATGCAAGGACTATACGAGAAAGAACACTTTTAAGGATCCTTCCCATGACATGTTCTATTTTGTTTTTCTCAGTCTCAAGACTATAGAGGGTTTTCATTCTCCCAATATTCTCATCATTTCTCTGTGGTATCCCCTTAAGTGCAGATTTAGTTTCACATTGGCTGCAGGTCATAAAATAAATGCAAACCTACTGCATATAGTGAATTGACATAGAACATATGTCTTACAGATTATTTAAATGTTAGTAAATCAAAATTAAATGTCATTAGTGTGATTATAGAAGCATTTTACAGCAAGGAATCTAATACCAGTGGTGCAATAGCTCTTCCAGATACAGTTCTCCTTCTGATCTAAGGCAGATATTGCTGACTTATTTATATTTCTTGATAGTGAAAAGCCTATCATCTACTTGCTAATGAAGAATCAATTTTGGGATGGTCTGGCCAGTTGTCTTGACCACACATCAGCTGAAGTCTCTATTAGATATCTGTATGGGGAATTTGAAAAACAATATATGTATCATCTTCAGTTTCTTTCCTGCCACAAAAAGGCTGGACATCATGCTATGCTAACAAGACCAAGTTTTCCGTTCAAAACAATAGTTATTATTATGTTAAATTTATGATGAAACTTCAGCTACTGAATACAGCATCATCTTCTTAATTGTGAGAGTATTTTAACATTGGCAAATAAATTAATTTAATTTTAATGAATTTCCCCCCAATATGCTGTTAAATAATATTCTATTATTTGGATTTATAATTAATAGAAAAACATGATTCTCCCCACAACTAGCATAAGCACTTCAGCATAACATTTGCTTGTACTAGAGCCCAAGGGATTTCCTGGGTAATATTTATGACACTGTTACAGACATTGCTATAACCACAGTTTTGTAACCCCTTTAGTATTTGTAACTTAAAACTACCACTGTTTAATTGTACAGAAGTGCTCAGATATATCTTGAAAAGTCAGATATGATAGGATTAATAGCTAAATGTACTATTGTTGAGCTGAATTGAGGGGAAAGAAAACTTAGCATTCCATTTGACTAAGATATGCAGAAGTTAACTGAACTGCCAGGTGTCTTTTTTATTCCCATCATTGGGGAAAAATAAATCAGTAAGCTGGTTTTGAGATCTAGAACCAGTTGTGTGGTACCCCAGAGAAGTCCATGAAGAGCAGTGACAGTATTGTCCATTGTCCCCTAACGTTGACTGCAAAACTGACCTCTTCCTTTTGCTTAATGACTTTACAGTAAAATCATAGAATTGTAGCATGGAAAAGGGTCATTTAATCTAATTTCCATTTAAATATATCCAGGGAAGAGACTCCATGCATTATTCTAGATTATTTGCATGACTTTCATGGTCTGGTACATTCCCCCCCTCCCTTCACAGTTTGTCTGCAACTTAAATCTATTTTTTGATTAAGGGGTTATCAATAAAAATGAAATAAATATATTTTGACTTCTGGTAATTACTTTGTTGTTTGCTTGTAGCTAAAACTTTGGGGTAAGGGTGCATACAATAGGTCTTGATCTTCTGCATGGCATCATTTTCCGGAGTGATGGATGGTCCAGTGCTGGTATTCTCATGTCCAATTGGCCTCGAGACTGGCTTGAAGCTGAAGCCACTGTGATCCTCCTTCTGACTCCAGTTCAAAATCCAGTCTGGCCTGAGATGAGACATATTTATTTGAGCGCCTAAAATATATTATCTTTCCGGGACCCTCCTCACCTCACCTGACTTTCCCTTCCTTGCTGCCCTGCCTTCACTTGGTTGTGAGTATCCCTAGTGGTGGCTTTTGGGAGCCTGGGGACTCTGGAGGCTCGGATGCCATTCCAGTGGCCATTTGAGTCGGTGGCCACGTGGTGGCCTTTTGAATTTGATTGTGCCATTTTAGGGGCTCCTGGTCTTGGGATTTCCAGCCCAACTTGGTGGGGGGAAGGGATGAAGGAAGGGTTAGGATGGGGCCCAAACTAAGAAGCCTGAGGGCCCAGTTTTCTCTAGCCGCAGGCTGCCAAGGAGGAGATCCCTGTTCCCCAATTTTTCTTGGAGGTAGTGAAGAAGCAGTGGGAAAATCCGGGTGTTTTTCCTAATCCTGGCAGCAATGACAGAAGGTTCTATAACATTGAGCCAGTTTTTTCCCAAGTTCTACAGATGCCCACTGTGGATCCCCCTGTGGTGGCCCTGGCATCCCCTGCTTCTCTAGTTCCCAGGGATATGGCAGACAATCTGAAGGCCGGCAGCAAGAAGGCAGAGATGACTCACAGGAGGACCTTCCAGTCGGCAGCTTGGGCCATCAAGGTAGCAGCCTTGGCGTCTTTCTTCAACCGTACAGCTATCCTCTGGATGGAGAAGATCCAGGAGTGTATCCCTCTGGAAGATGTTTGACTGCAGGATCTGAACAAGTTCGTTGCGGTCTCTCAATTTTCAGCTGATGCAATCTTGCATGCTAGGGCCCAGGCTTCGTCCATCACTTCTCATTGTCTTCTCTGGCTCTGGGGCTGGCAGGCAGACAACAAGTCAAAGTTGCACCTGGCGTCAGCCCCGTATGTGGGTGGCTCCTTGTTTGGGGCTTCTCTGGACCCGATCTTGGTCGAGGACAAGAACAAAAAGAAGGTCCTCCCCACTTTAGCCAAGAAGATGGACCTGAAGGCCACACCCTATTACCGCAAGCCATTGTATCACCAGCAGGAACACAAGTCGCATCAGACCAGGTATCCTCCCGCCAGGTTGGATAGGCAGCCTGTTAGGGGTTATTCCAGGGAGAGGCAGTGCTACCAGCCCCAGGGAATTGTCCCTTTTGGGGAGGTGGTGGTCGCCCTTACCGCCGGGGCAAGTAGGTCATCCTCCACGCCACCCATCGGCGGCCGCCTGGCTGACTGGAGGTCAAGCCTCTGGGTCCTGAGTATGGTCACATCTATCTCCATCTGGAGTTTCTCTCTCTCCCCCCGAACCAGTTTCACACTTTTCCCCCTGGCAAAGAGTATTGACAAACACATGCAGATGCGTCAAGCTATCTGACACCTGCTTGACATTGTGGCTATAGAGCCAGTTTCCCCAGACCAGGTGGGCCAGGTGGGTTCTATTCAAATTTATTTCTTGTGCCAAAATCTTCGGGGGGGTCATCAGGTCAGCAGGTCATCACCACTCTTCAGAACTTAGGACTTTCTGTTAATTTCGATAAGAGTACTTTGACATCATCTACCAGGATTCTCCACTTGGGGACAGTTATAGACTTCTGCTTGGGCAGAGTTTTCCTTTCCCCGGATCGTAAATCCAGTTTGTTAAAATTAGTTAAGCAGATCCGTAGGGATCGTTGTGTTCCCATAACCCTTTTTTCTACCTTGCTGGGAAAATTCATCTCCTGCATCGAGGTGGTGCCGTGGGCAAGAATGCATGCCAGGACTATCCAATGGCTCCTCCTACCTTACCAGAGATCAACACAAACAACTCAATGGCCAAGGTTCTGGCCACCCATCACATACTGGTGTCGCTGCGGTGGTGGATGTCGACAGCCTTGTTGAAGGGCTGTGAAATCCGGGAGCAGGAACACTTAGTCCTGATGACGGACGCCAGTTTGTTCAGTTGGGGGGCAACCCTGGACTCTCAGCAGGCAGGGTTGGTGGTCTTTGAATGACCTTCGGCACAATATAAATTGGCTGAAGCTTCAGGTGATTCATCTAGCCCTGTGGCATTTCCAGGACTTGGTCAAGGGGTGCTACATCCTGGTCCTAACTGACAAAATTTGCACCAAGGCCCACATAAATTGACAGGGCAGCACATGCTCCATAGCACAATGAGGCAATGTCGCTGGGATGCTCGGTGGAGGAAGGTACAGAAGGTGTCGTACACCAGGTAGTCAGGGAATGGGCGGAGGTCATCCTGGTGGTCCCGCACTGACCCAGGAGGCCTTGGTTCGCGGATCTCATGGACTTCTTAGTGGGGAGGCCATGGAGGATTCCAAGGGGGGATCTAGAGTTACATCAGGGGTGCAACTAACCATGTGGAGATTGAGTGGGAGCTCCTGAGGGAGGCCCATTTGCCCCACAGGGTGATTGAGATGTTTGAGCCTTCGCGCAGACAATCAACCACCAGAATTTACAACTCAACCTGGGCCACTTTTGTTTCTTGGTGTGAATCTACCCAGGTGGACCTGACTAGGGCTTCAGTACCGCAGGTTCTGAATTTCATCCAGGATGGGTTGGACAAAGGTCTATCCCCGGGTATGATAAAACAACAGTTAACAGCGCTCGCCACGGTAATCCGGGGTGAGGGTTTGGTACTATTAACCCAGGTGCCAGTAGTTAGGAGATTCCTCAAGGGCCCGCAAGGGCCTGCAAATTTGCGTCCACCCGTCATCCATCAGTTTCCCACATGGAGTCTCTCCATGGTCCTGCAGGCCCTCACAGTGGAGCCCTTCGAGCCCTTGAGAACCGTCAGCCATAACTGCTCACATTTAAAGTGGTGTTCCTGGTGGCAGTCACATAGGCTAGGCGCGTGTCCAAACTGGGGGCTCTCTCCTCCAGGGAGGATCTATGCATCTTTCACAGCAACAGGGTGGTGCTCTGCCTAGATCCGGTTTTCTTGCCCAAGATGTATTCCATTTTTCACTGGTCGCAGGAGGTCATACTTCTGGATTTTTGCCCGGACCCAGTTAGGGTGAGGGAGATCAAGTGGCACCATTTAGATGTACGGCATGCTTTGAAAATCTACCTGAAGTCAGACTTCCGGGGAGGAACTTAGCCGTCGGCAGTGGCTTAATTGAGCCGCTCCCAGATTTCTGGTTCGTTATCTAATTAAACACCCTTTAGATAACTCAAACTTCAGATAAGAAGATTGTAGTGAGCGTCTCAGCTGGTAAGAACTTTTCCTTGCAGTTTGTGGCTTTTTTTTTCTGCTGCAAACGAGGGGGGGGTTGTTTTTTTTAAGCTGAGTCATCTCCGGCCAGATTTCTCTGCTGTATTAACGGCACAAGGCCAAGACCCCCCCTTAGGACAAATTAATGAAATTATTTTTTTTCTTATGAAATTAATACAAGCAGAGCTCATATTTGAGAACTTTACGTCTGTTTTTTTAGAAACTCAAGCTTCAGTGTCAATTTTTTTTTTTTTAAAGATGGCGATTCTCCAGCCTTTGTATTTGCAATGATGATACATTCCGGCAGCTTTTCTAATCAGCTTTTCTAATTATTCCCTTTGAAGAGACTTCCTTATCTAATTAAAAGTTTTCAAAGGCCCTTTGTTGACCCAGAGACATTCCGAACAGGGCTTTTCTCTGTTTTTTGTTTTGTTTTGTTGAACTGTTTTGGCGTAATGCCAGCTCTTTGAAATCCTCCGTAAAATTCTTGGCAAAAAAGGGATAATTTTTTTTTTTCTCTTCTTGGCATAGTGATTTGTTAAGTGCTTGAAGCAAAGATATTATGGCTTCAAAGTCGAATCCTGCGAAATTACCTCCTAAATCTGCTTCTCCCATACCTGGCACAAAGTCACAGCCCCCACCTTCTATGCCCCCTAGTGGAGATGTTGTAACAAAAGAATTTTTGTTGGAAATGTTTAGAGAATCAAGGGAACAGAATTTGGAAGCTCTTAGAGAGTTCAGAGAAGAAATAAGGAAAGAGATAAGCAATGAGATAAAAGTCTCATATGATAAATTTGATACCAAGATTACCAAAATAAATGATGATATGTTGGGAATCGTAAACGTACTTACAGAATATATTTCTGGAATGGAAGAGAACTTAGAAACTCTCAATGAAGCCAAAATTAATTTGACATCTAAAACCGAAGAGGTGGAACGAAAAGTTGAAAATGCTGAAAAACAAATGATTATGATACAGTATAACCAGATGGAACTTGCATTAAGAGTTAGGGGGCTGCGTGAAGAGAGACAGGAGAACTTAAAGCAGATGTTTTCTGAGGCCTTTGACTGTCTGGTGGGAAGACCGGGATCCAATCTTGATTGGCAGATTGATAAAATTTTTCGCGTCAACTCCTGGGCGGCAAAACAAAAGCAACTCCCCCGAGACGTGGTAATATATTTTGTTACAAGAGAATCCAGAAATAAGATATTACAAGAGTCCTACAATACCAAGCTTCAAATTGGCGGACAGGATTTGATGGTTTTGAAAGAGATACCACCTCAAATGCTAAGAGCCAGAAGAGATTATGCTTTTTTGGTGGAAGAGCTCAGAAAGCGCCAGATACAGTACAGATGGGATGCCCCGTTTGGCATCATAGTTACATTTGATAAGCAAAGATATCGTCTCAACTCTGTATGGAAAGCTCGAGATTTCTATCATAAGATTTTGAAAGTGGGGCACCCTGAACCATTGGGATATGGAGAAAAACCACAAGCAGGACAAAAGAAACAGCAAACTACACAGTCACCAGACAAAACGTATCATCTCCCCCTCCCAGAAGGGCAAGGGGTTAAGGAACAAAGATCTAACCATATGACCACCAGACAAACAGAAAAACAAGCCATAACGCAACAATCTTTACAATTTTCGGCCATTGACCAAGGAGCTACAGCAACAAGCTCAGAAGCTGTGGGAGGAGCTAGACCCAAGGTGAGACAGGCCATGCGGGAGGCTCTAAAAAAGCTTCAGGCAACCAAAAATGACAACTAAGATTCTGACATGGAATGTTAATGGACTGAACTCTCCACAGAAGAGAAAGAAAATATTTCATTATCTTAAACAATCTAAGAATGATATAATTTGTTTGCAGGAAACTCATATCAAAATAACCGATCAAAAATATCTGTCCAATCCCAAACTTGGTCAACACTTTGTGACCTCTGCTACGGAAAAAAAAATGGTATAGTAGTATACTTAAGGAAAGACATTAAAGCTGAGTTAATCGAAGCAGATCCCTTTGGAAGATATATCGCATTAGATTTAATCTTAGAAGGGAAAAAGACACTGCTTTTGGGAATCTATGCTCCTAATCAACAACAAGATGGATTTTATAGAAATCTCCATGCTAAATTAGTACAGTGGGACTTTAAGTCGTGCATACTACTGGGTGATTGGAATGGCGTGATTGACACCAAAAGAGATAAGAAGACATCTCGCCCGAATACTAAATTCCGAGCCAAACTACCCAAATCCTTTTTTGACATGATAGACGACTTCGAACTGTGAGACGTTTGGCGTGAAAGGCATGCAGAAGAATATGACTTTACCTTCTTCTCCGACAGACATCAATCTTTTTCAAGGATCGACTTTATATTAATTACTAATGATTTACTTTCTAGGGTGAAGAAGACAAAGATTACGGCCAGAGCCCTTTCGGATCATAACCCAGTTTGGATGGAGCTGGGAAGGGTAGTTCAGGCTACAAGGTCCTGGAGGCTGAATGAAAATTTATTCAGATATGAAAAGTATGTTAATGATTGTAAAAAATTGTTATCTGAATACTTTGTTTTTAACATGAATAAGGGTACACCTATGGAATATGTATGGGATGCAAGCAAAGCCTATATGAGAGGAGTATTGATAAATATAAATAAAATACATAGACATAAACAAGGGCAAAAACGTAAAGAATTGGAAGAGGAAATTAAAGGGAAAGAGCAGGAATTAATATTGAACCCAGGTGATACAAAGACTAAAGAAGCAATTTCCATATTAAAATCTCAATTTGATATGCTGATTTCTGACCAGGTAGCCACCAGTTTATTATATGCTAAACATAATACTTTCTGTAATGCAAATAAACCCGGTAGATGGTTGGCTTATCAGATCAGGAAAAAAAGGAAAATTCGAAATGTATCCAAATTGTGTTACAGAGGGAAGGAAGTGTTTCAGCAGGAAGAGATCCAAAAGGGATTTCGAGAATTTTTTACAGAGTTGTATAAAGGGGACAAAATTAGGGACTTAGATATAAATAAATACTTAGATAAAGAGAAAATCCCCCTAGTTAGCGAAGAACATAGGTATAGGTTGAACCAACCAATAACCTCTGGGGAAATCCTGCAGGTAATCAAACAATTAAAGCTAGGGAAAGCACCAGGTACAGATGGCTTAACAGCCGTTTATTATAAAAATTTACAGTTAGAAATGGTAGAACCTCTTAGAGAATTATTTAATAAAATTCAATCGGAAGGTAAAGTGCCCCCCTCATGGAAGACAGCGTTTATATCGTTGATACCCAAAGAAGACCAAGATCTTACTCAACCGAAAAATTATAGACCTATTTCACTACTTAATGTAGATTATAAAATTTTTACCAAAATATTAGCAAATAGGTTAATGGTGGTTATCCAACAACTGATACATACTGACCAAACAGGTTTTATACAGGGTAGACAGATGAAGAGCAATGTTAGGTTAATTATTAATGCATTAGAATACTTGGGAAAGAATAATCAAATCCCTGCCGCATTCATATTTTTGGACGCTGAGAAAGCCTTTGATCGAGTCAATTGGCAATTCTTGTTGAACATACTGCAAAAAATGCAGATAGGAGATGGCTTTTTAAGGTCAATTGGTGCAATATATCAGCAGCAAAAAGCCCAAATTATAGTTAATGGAAGTTTAACAGATTCCTTTCAAATAGAAAAAGGTACAAGACAGGGTTGTCCTTTGTCCCCACTATTGTTTATTATAACTTTGGAAGTATTGCTGAATAAGATACGGGCTTTGGATGCTTTAAAAGGGATCAAGATCAGACAGCAAGAATACAGAGTCCGCGCTTTTGCGGACGACTTGGTTATAATATCGAAACAACCGCAGGAATCCAGTAAGGTTTTAATGAATACGATTAATCAATATGGTCAAGTCTCTGGATTTAAAATTAATTTAGGAAAAACCAAAATATTAGCAATGAATATGAATACCAAACAGAAGGAAGAATTGGGAGTGATGTTAGGATGTGAGGTTGTTAAAAAAGTCAAATATCTTGGAGTTAATATTTTAACTTCAAATGGGAAATTATACAAGCATAATTATGAACCACTCTGGCATAGTATACAAATGGATATGAAAAGGTGGGAGAAACTGCATTTATCTTTGTTGGGAAGGATAGCGGCAGTGAAAATGAATATTTTACCAAAATTTTTATTTTTGTTTCAAATGTTACCAATACTTAAAAGAGATGCGAACCTTTTAGAATGGCAGAAGGGTATCAACAAATTTGTATGGGCAGGAAAGAAGCCGAGGGTTAAGATGAAAATAATGCAAGATGTACGTGAAAGAGGAGGATTGAAATTACCAAATTTAAAATTATATTATGATGCAGTGGCTTTATCTGCAATTAGTGATTGGATCCATTTAACCAATGACAGAATATTGAATATTGAGGGACATGATTTGGTATATGGTTGGCATGCTTACTTGTTATTCAACAAAAAACTGGAAAAGAATTTCAAAAATCATATTTTAAGAAATGCCTTATTGCGGGTTTGGAAAAAATATCAACATAAACTAAATGACAAATTGCCCATGTGGGCAATTCCTAGACATGCAATTGAAAATATGAATATAGAACAAAAACACGATAGAACCACTTATAGACAACTTCTCAATACAGAAAGAGGGGTGCTGCAATTAAAATCCTTAGAGGTACTTAAAAAAGAGAAGGTAGTTCAAACGTGGTTTCAGTATGGCCAATTACAGGCCAGGTGGAGAATAGACCAAAAAATAGGTTTTGTAATAGCTGAGGATAACTTGTTTAAACAAATAAGAGATCAAAGTTTAATGCACATAAAGAGGATATATAATGTATTAGTACAGATGGACTCAGAAACCGAAATGGTTAAAGATTGTATGATAAAATGGGCTCAGAATATTGAAGAACCTATAATGTTGGACACATGGGAAAAAATATGGGTAAGAAATGTAAAATTTACACAAGCACAAAATTTGAGAGAAAATTTTTATAAGATGTTTTATAGATGGCACTTAGATCCCAAAAAGCTTGCTTCTATGTATTCAAATGTTCAGCCTAAATGTTGGAGATGTGGTTCTTTCGATGCTACATATTTTCATATATGGTGGACATGTCGTAATGTTAAGGCATTTTGGATAAAAATTTGGTGGATCCTGCAAAATATCTTCAAAAAAAGGATAAAACTCACTCCCAAACTGTTTTTACTAGGTATATGTACTGACTTCGTAGCAGTAGAGATTAATTTGGTTCTGTACTTAATAACGGCAGCAAGACTTTTGGTGGCGCAATACTGGAAGAAGAAAGACCTGCCTACAATTCAAGAATGGACTTTAAAGGTTACAAACTTAGCCGAAATGGCGAAAATTTCAGCATATCTTAAAGAACATTCAAATGAGAAGTATAAACGAGACTGGAAAAAATGGATTGATTATATACAAAGCAAATACGGGACTAGGAAATTCCAGATAGCTTATGCTTAAAATTAGTAATAACGTAAATTGTTAAAAATTTGGGTAACAGCAAGAAGCTGAGTTCAATGTAGAGATATTTTAGACTGTGATTGTCAAAAGTTATACCATGTATGGGCTCTGGGAAGTCGGGGGGAGGGAAGGGAGGCGGGGATCTAGGGGGAGGGGGGAGGGGGAAATATAATATGTGTTAAATGTTGGTAATAAATTGGAATCATAGATTGAAAATCTACCTGAAGTGAACATCAGAGTTAAGGTGATTCAAGGCCTTGTTTGTCTCTTTCCAGCCTTCATCGTTGGGGAAGAGAGTTTCTTCTTCCACTATTAGCTGGATTAGGTTGGCCATAGCTCTCGCTTATGAGTCTCAGAAATTGCCGGTGCTGGAGGGCATCACGGCTCATTACACAAGGAGCGTGGCCACTTCAGTGGGCTGGGCGACTCAAGCACCAATAGGTAAGATTTGTAGGGTAGTGACTTGGGCGTCCCCATCGCCATTCATTCGGCATTATAGATTTGATGTCTTTGCATCTGCCAATGCAGCATTTGGGTGCAAGTTCTTACAACAGGTTCTGTCGGATCAGTAAGGGCCCACCCTATGGGATGTAGCTTCAGTATGTCTCAGCACTGGACCATCCTGCAATTCACTCTGGAAAATAACAGTTGGTCCTTACCTGAACTGTTAATTTAGGAGTTGTTGCAGGATGGGCCAGCTCCTGCCCTTGGTTAGCTAGTTATGGGTGGAGGGGACTCCTTTGTGACTTGTTTTCAGGGTCTCGGGAGGCTTACTTCATTGAAACTGGAATCAAAAGGAGAAGCACAGAGGCGTGGCTTCACTTTCAATCCAGTCTCTGTGTAAATATGTTTTATTTTCATTTCATTTCGTACAGTCACATATATACTGTGCATAACCGGGGCATATAACATTGAACAATAAACACAGCCCTCCCTCTTGTCAACAATACCCCCCACAATACAAACCCAATATACCACTTCGACCCACCATACACCCTTTCTTTCGCCCCCCTCCAACTTTCGTTCTTCCCTCCAACGTTCCCCTCTATCCTACTTCCCTTCCCCCTCTATCACTCCTCTCTCCCAATACACTCCCTCCCTTCCTTCTCACCCTCCCTCCAATCCTTTCTCCCACCCTCTCTACCCCTCTTTCTTCTTTCCCTCTACTCCTCCCTTCGGTGTATCTCTACTATCTATCAATATGTTCAGTTTGTCCTATTTTAACACTAGAGTTAAAGAGCAACAGTATACAACTGCAATCGTGTTATTTTAAAATCTAACACGTACTATATTCCCCCTCCCCCTCCCCCCTAAGACCCCACCTCCCTTCCCTCCCCCCGACTTCCCAGAGCCCGTACACGGTATAGCTTTTTAACAAACACAGTCTAAAATTTGTTAAAACAAAGGAAATTAAAGAAAAAAAAAGAGAGTTAATAATATCTCTACGTTGAACTCAGCTTCTTGCTATTACCCAAACTTTAAACAATTTAACTTATTCCTAATCTTAAGCATAAGCTATCTGGAATTTCTTAGTCCCATATTTATTTTGTGTATAGTCAATCCACTTTTTCCAGTCTCGTTTATATCTCTCATTTGAGTGGTCTTTAAGATATGCTGATATTTTAGCCATCTCGGCTAGATTTGTAACTTTCAATGTCCATTGTTGAATTGTAGGCACGTCTTCCTTCTTCCAGTATTGCACCACCAACAGTCTTGCTGCCGTTATTAGGTGCAGAACCAAATTGGTCTCTACCGCTGTAAAGTCAGTACATATACCTAGTAAAAATAACTGCGGGGTAAATTTTATCCTTCTTTTGAAGATATTTTGCATGATCCACCACATTTTTATCCAAAATGCCTTAACCTTTCGACAAGTCCACCATATATGAAAATATGTAGCATCGAGACAACCACATCTCCAACATTTAGGCTGTACATTCGGATACATAGAAGCCAGCTTTTTAGGATCTAAATGCCATCTATAAAACATCTTATAAAAATTTTCTCTCAGATTTTGTGCTTGTGAAAATTTCACATTTCTTACCCATATTCTTTCCCACATGTCCAGCATTATTGGTTCTTCGATATTCTGAGCCCACTTTATCATACAGTCCTTAACCAATTCCGTTTCCAAATCCATCTGTATTAGTACATTATATATCCTCTTTATATGGATTAAGCTTTGATCTCTTATTTGTTTAAACAAGTTATCCTCAACTTTGACAAAACCAGTTTTTTGGTCTATTTTCCACCTGGCCTGTAATTGGCCATACTGGAACCATGTTTGAACTACCTTCTCCTCTTTTAGTACCTCTAAAGATTTTAATTGTAGAACCCACCTTTCTGAAGTGAGAAGTTGTCTGTAAGTGGTTCTATTGTGTTTTTGTTTTATATTCATATTTTCAATTGCATGTCTAGGAATTGCCCACATGGGTAGCTTATCATTTAGTTTATATTGATATTTTTTCCAGACCCGCAATAAAGCATTTCTTAAAATATGAGTTTTAAAATTCTTATCCACTTTTTTGTTAAATAACAAGTAAGCATGCCAACCATATACCAGATCATATCCCTCAATATTCAATATTCTATCATTGGTTAAATGGGTCCAATCACTAATTGCGGATAGGGCCACTGCCTCATAATATAATTTTAGATTAGGTAATTTCATGCCTCCTCTCTCACGTACATCTTGCATTATTTTCATCTTTACCCTCGGCTTCTTTCCAGCCCATACAAATTTATTGATACTCTTCTGCCATTCTAAAAGATTCACATCTTTTTAAAGTATAGGTAACATTTGAAAAAGAAATAAAAATTTTGGTAAAATGTTCATTTTCACTGCCGCTATCCTCCCCAACAGAGATAAGTGCAATTTCTCCCATTTTTCCATCTCTAGATGTACCCTTATTCATGTTGAGAACAAAGTATTCAGATAACAATTTTTTACAATAATTAATGTACTTTTCATATCTAAATAAGTTTTCATTCAACCTCCAAGACCTTCTTGCCTGCACTACCCTTCCCAATTCCATCCAAACTGGGTTATGATCCGAAAGAACCCTCGCCGCAATCTTTGTCTTCTTCACCCTAGAAAGTAAATCATTAGTAATTAGTATAAAATCAATCCTTGAAAGGGATTGATGTCTATCAGAAAAGAAGGTGAAGTCATATTCCTCTGCATTTCTTTCTCGCCAAACATCTCACAATTCAAAGTCGTCCATCATGTCAAAAAAAGATTTGGGTAACTTAGCTCAGATTTTAGTATTTGGGCGAGATGTCTTCTTATCTCTTTTAGTGTCAATCACGCCGTTCCAGTCACCAAATAGTATACAAGACTTAAAGTCCCACTGTACTAATTTAGCATGAAGATTTCTATAAAATCCGTCTTGCTGTTGATTAGGAGCATAAATTCCCAAAAGTAATGTCTTTTTCCCTTCTAAGATTAAGTCTAGTGCGATGTATCTTCCAAAGGGATCTGCTTCAATTAGTTCAGCCTTAATGTCTTTTCTTAAGTATACAACTATGCCGTTTTTCTTTTCCGTAGCAGAGGTCACAAAATGTTGACCAAGTTTGGGGTTAAACAAATATTTTTGATCAGTTGATTTGATATGAGTTTCTTGCAGGCAAATTATATCATTCTTGAACTGTTTGAGATAATGAAATATTTTCTTTCTCTTCTGTGGAGAGTTCAGTCCATTGACATTCCATGTCAAAATCTTAGTTGTCATTTTTGGTTGCCTGAAGCTTTTTTAGAGCCTCCTGCATGGCCTGTCTAACTTTTGGCCTGGCTCCTCCCATGGCTTCTGAGCTTGTTGCTGTAACTCCTTGATCAATGGCCGGTGATTGTTGAGATTGTTGCGTTGTAGCTTGTTTTTCCATTTGTCTGGTAGTCATACGGCTAGGTCTTTGTTCCCTGACCCCTTGCCCTTCCGGGAGGAAGAGATGGTACGCTTTGTCTGGTAGTTGTGTGGTTTGCTGTTTATCTTGTCCTTCTCGTGGTCTTTCTCCAGATCCAGATGATTCAGGGTGTCCCACCTTCAGAATCTTGTGATAGAAATCTCGAGCTTTCCATACAGAGTTGAGACGGTATCTTTGCTTGTCAAATGTAATTATAATACCAAATGGCACATCCCATCTATACTGTATCTGACGGTTTCTGAGCTCTGCCACTAGAAAAGCATAGTCTCTCCTGGCTCTTAGCATTTGAGGTGGTATTTCTTTCAGGACAATCAAATCCTGTCCGCCGATTTGAAGCCTGGTGTTATAGGACTCTTGTAGTATCATGTTTCTGAACTCTCTTGTAGCAAAGTATATAACTACATCTCGGGAAAGTTGCTTCTGTTTTGCCGCCCAAGAGTTAACGCGATAAATTTTGTGGGTCTGCCAGTCAAAGTTGGACCCCAGTCTTCCCACCAGGCGGTCAAAAGCCTCTGAAAAAATCTGCTTCAAGTTCTCCTGTTTATCTTCGCGCAGCCCCCTGACTCTTAATGCAAGCTCCATCTGTCTGTACTGTATCATAATTTGTTTTTCAGCGTTTTCAACTTTTTGTTGCACCACTTCAGTTTTGGATGTCAAATTAGTGTTGGCTTCATTAAGAACCTCTAAATTATCTTCCATTCCAGCAACATGTTCTGTCAGTACATTTACAAGTCCCACCATATCATCATTTATTTTGGCAATCCTAATATCAAACTTATCAAATAAGGCTTTCATCTCATTCTTTATTTCCTCTCTGAATTCTCTGAAAGTTTCTAAATTCTGCTCTCTAAATTCTCTAAACGTTTCCAACAAGAATTCTTTCGTTAACAAATCTCCACTAGGGGGCATAGAGGGTGGAGGCTGCAACTTTGTGCCAGGTATAGGAGACGTACTTCTAGGAGGTAATTTCCCAGGAATTAATTTTGATGCCATTATGTCTTTTCTTCAAGCAATTAATCAAACTCTGCTGGCCCGCTGTGCAGCTTACAAAAGAAAGAGAAAAAATAAAAAAAATAAAATTTGGTCACCTCTTTATTTGTTCTTAGGGGTTTTTCAAAGGTTTTCAAAAAAGGGCGTTGTAACAAAGCAGCTCGGCATATTCAGCGCCATTTTAAACTTCTCTGTATCGAAAATATATATTTGCAAAGTTAATAAGAGGAAAGTCTTGTGAACTCTTCAAGAAGTAAAGCTAATTAGTGAGATACTGCTTGCCAACTATTCCTCCCTTTTTGCAGAAAGTTTGCGGGAGGTTTCAAAAGATTAGCATTATACCAAAACCGTTCAGTATATTCACCTCTGTTTGTAATGTCTCTATATTAGCAAAGAGACTTTTAAAACTTTTAAAAGTTGATAATAAAAAAGACTTGTTAGCTCTTCAGAGAAGTGGAACTAATTAGTGAGAGACTATTCCTTTGATCTTTTATCTGTTCTTCGCCGAAGAGTCAGGAATGTAGCATTATTATTACATTATTACAGTTGCGGAAGCTGTAGAATCGCCATTTTAGGAGCTTATTATTTTTAAGAAGCCAATTGCATGAAGGAAACTCTTGTAAAACTGAAGCTAGGATTTTTTTTTTAAGAAAAGGCAGATAAAGTTCTCAGGTACGGACTCTGCTTGTATTAATTTCAGATAAATATCTCAAAAATTGTCCTAAGAGGGGGTTCCTTACTTTGTGCTGTGATGAAACAGCCGAGGTTCCTGGCACGGAGAAGTGATTCAGCTTTGGTTGGCCCCCCCTTCTGTTTGCAGCAAAAAAAATGCTGCAAACTTCAAAGAAAGCTCTTACCAGCTGGATCTCTCTCTCACCCTTCTTTGCCTGAAGGGTGAGGTATCTACCCGATGTTTAGGCAGATAACGCGGCTAGAAACCTGGGGGCAGCTCAATTAAGCCGCCGCCAACAGCAAGGTCCCGCCCCGGAAGCCCACTTTCAATCCAGTCTCAAGGCCAATTGGACATGAAAATACCAGCACTGGCCCATCCTGCAACAACTCCTAAAATAACAGTTCAGGTAAGGACCAACTGTCATTTCAGTTTTTTTGAAAAGTGCTGTCATATCTCCCTTCAGTAGTCTTTCCTCAAAGCTAAGTGTATAGCTTTTTAAATTTCTTCATATAATAATTTTCCTACCCCCTTAACCAATTTTTATCTCATTATTTGAATCTGTTCTAATTTCTTTGAAACTTTCTTAAAGTATAATATCCAGAACTCAACATAGTTCTTGAAATATTCTGACCAATGCAGAATAAAGTAGATTCCATTGGTCTGTCTTTTTTGCAACCACATCACACATTGCTGACACATTCAATTTCTAACTAGGGCTCAAAGATTGTATTAAGACAGGTATCATTACCAAGCCAGCTATCATTTATCCCATAGCTTTGCTTTTCATTTTTATTAAGTGAAGAATTTTGTATATGTCTTATTAAACTTATTTCTGTTACTTTCACCTCATTTTTCTGACTTACCAACTTCATTCTGACTTTTATGCTTAGTTGAAGTTAGATATATTTATGTCACCAAATTAAAAATGAAATAGCATTTGTCTCAAAATGATAAATTCATGCTGAATTCTAGTAATTACTGCATTGTTTGTAGTTTATGGTCTGCTCTAGATTTCTTTCCCCTTTGATAATAAAATAAAATTGACAAGGCAGTAGTTTACTGTATCTCCTTATTCCCTCTTTTTAAGAGAGGAATAATATATGCTCTTATTTAGTTACAATATATGGTACTTTGCTGTTTATCCAGGATGCTTAAAGATAATCCATAATTCAGTTAGGCTATTAGCTACCGTACTTCCGTCAGTACGATAGGAAACAATATATCTCTTAAGTATATGTAAGAGTTATGTGCTTTTCCCATTTTTTACTTCTCATATAATTACAATAATAGCTTAGGTAGATGCCAAATATGTTGAAAAATGTTACTAGATAAAACTTCATTTTCTTGTTCTTCTTGAATTTAGATTATTTTAACTCTAATTTAATTTAGCTTTTTCGGTTTTTTTTTTCAGCTTCTCTTTAATAACAATGTCAGAACCCTTGCCTTAGAAAAACTAGTTTTTTCTCTTTTCTTAAATGCAACACATTCCTTGTATCTACAGCAGAATTTCCAAATAGAGGCAATTCCCTACTTGAAAGAGATTTGGGTATTTGTATTTGTATTGTATTTGTATTTAGTTTATTTGTATGCTGCCCTTCTCCAGGAGGGACTCAGGGCGGCGAACAACTCAGGGGGGAAAGGGGACATAAACACAGTACACATGATTAAAATACACGAAAATCACACAGCCATACAAGTCGAGAGGGGAGGGGAACTCATCAACCCCAGGCCTGCTGGCACAGCCAGGTTTTGACGGCTTTCCGGAAGGCCTGGAGAGAGGTGAAGGTCCGGATCTCCACGGGGAGTTCATTCCAAAGGGCCGGAGCTGCTACAGAGAAGGCCCTCCCCAGGTAGTGGCCAGATGGCATTGGCTGGTGGACGGAACCCAGAGGAGGCCGACCCTGTGAGATCTAACAGGTCTTTGGGAGGTACTATAACCAAAACTGAAGTTTCATTCAGTGAATGAAAAAGAGAGAAGCACTTGTATGAAAGAAACCTTTATTTTATTGACATTGGTTCCCGATCATTCCAACAGATATTGAGTTGCAATTTTAAAGCTATTAACATATTTCTAGCATGTTTGTATGCAACTGATCAATAAAAAAGTTAATTTGGCTAATGTTTTCTAGAAGCTGTAACAGCTTTGGGCATTCAACTTATATTAATCATTGAGCAAATGCTTGAATGCTGCAGTTAATGTCTGAGGGCATTATCAGAATCCTGTTTTAGATGTTTTTGTCAAGAAAGTAAAGCAAGCTTATCTCATACAACTATATTTTTACATTACTGAAAGCTTTCCTTAGTATTATTGCATATCAAATTTACTGGGAAGGCTGGGGAGGAAAACATGGCTTCTTATCTGGGCTCAAAAGAGAGTTCTACTTAAGAAAGTTTCAGAAGTTCTTCCAGCTGGGAAAAAAAAATCTCCAAACGTCCATTGTAAACATATAATTCTTACTGAATTATTCTAGTTGGTAATGTAACTTTTTTGTGTGAGATATTTTATTTCCATGTTTATTTTTTAAAGATTACCATCAATGAGTAATATGTAAATATTGTTAGTAAATATTATTGCTTCTTGTTGATGATGATTGAAACACATGCATGGTACTATTTGGCTACATCTTACAGAAATCTTATTCCTGTTGTATATGAATGGGCAAGAGTGTGTAATGTAATATAGTCTATATGTAATGTAGAATGTTTAGTCTAAAATAAAGACAGTGGATCCCTTTGCCAGTCCCCGCCCCCCCCAAAAAAACCCTGTTGCTTATCTTTTCTAGAATGGGGCTAACCACATTTACAATATTTATCAAATTAATTAGAATATATGAAGTATTTATGAATACTTGTTATCCTTTTTATTGCATTTTATTGCTGAAAGTGAATTTTGATATTTGATATTTTATTAATATTTATAGGCCGCCCTTTTCCCCGCGGGGACTCAGGGCGGCTTACATAAAATAGGGAGGGGGGGTATAAACAATAAACATAAGACAATACATAAGAGTAAAATAGTTCACAACATTCATTCTTCATTCGGGTGGGGACAGATTGTGATCTTATCCCCAGGCCTGACGGGATAGCCAGGTCTTGAGGGCTGTGCGGAAGGTCTGGACGGTGGTGAGGGTACGAATCTCCACGGGGAGATCATTCCAAAGGGTCAGAGCTGCTACTGAAAAGGCCCTCCTCCGTGTAGTTGCCAGTCGGCACTGACTGGCGGATGGTATTCGGAGGAGGCCCAATCTATGTGATTTTATAGGTCGCAGGGAGGTAATTGGCAGGAGGCGGTCTCTCAAGTACGCAGATCCACTACCATGGAGGGCTTTATAGGTGGTGAGTAGCACCTTGAAGCGCACCCGGAGATCAACAGGTAGCCAGCGCAGCTCGCGGAGGATAGGTGTTATGTGGGCGAACCGAGGTGCGCCCACAATCACTCGCGCGGCCGCATTCTGGACTAGCTGAAGTCGCCGGATGCTCTTCAAAGGCAGCCCCATGTAGAGCACATTGCAGTATTCCAGCCTAGAGGTCACAAGGGCCCAAGTGACTGTTGTGAGAGCCTCCCGGTTCAGGTAGGGTCGCAACTGGCGTAGCAGGCGAACCTGGGCAAATGCCCCCCTGGTCACAGCCGTCAGATGGTGGTCGAAAGTCAGCTGTGGATCCAGGAGGACTCCCAAGTTGCGAACCCTCTCTGAGGGGTATAAAATTTGACCCCCCAGCCTGAGTGAAATATTTATTGGATATCTTAATGCAACAATAAAATTATTGAAAGTCTTGTAATGTTATTGTAGTTTTTATTTATCTTTTTAAATTTAAAAACAAGCATATACATCAAGATTGCAACAATTTGTGTGTGTGTGTGTGTGTGTGTATGTGTGTAAACAGATTATGTTTACAAAAAAGGATAAATCCCAAATTCAGCCAAAGATAATTTTTCTAGTATATGCCAACACCTCCCATCTTTATATATCATTCCATAAAAACAATTTTTCATATTTTTCATATCAGAGAACTAAAAATGGAGACTCTTAAGTTTTTCAAAGTATTGTGCTACAGTCAACTTTTGTGATATATATGTTTTTATTCTCTTTAATCACTTCTGTCCAGAATCTTTGTAAAATCGCACAGGACCTCCATATATGCATATAAGTACCTTTTATTTCACCAACCCTTCAATATTTATGTGAGTAATTACTGTATGGGGATATGATACCATCTATTAATCACTTAAGTAATTTTCTCTGATCTTTGTTGATATATAGATCATAATGTGTCTTCTAAACTATAGCCCATTGGTGTGTCTGAGATATTGTTAAATCTGATTCCCATGTTTCCTTGAGGGAAGTTGATCTCAGCCCAACAATTACTAAGAGAATATTATATATTTTAAATCTTAGACCTTTGGAGGACTTCAAAAGTTGTAACAACAGGTTTTCAAAGATTAACAATTGCAATGTTAACTTCTTAGATTTTTTTTTTGAAAAGGGACTCATTTCATTAATTAGTAGGTAATTAAGATTCATACCTGTCAGTTTTGCCTTTAAAATACATTATGGAATTATTTGATTATTTATAAAATAATCCTTTCATCTGACAAGTTTTGCTGCCTGGCACGTTGCTATAATTATTCTCATGTCTGCAGATACTTTACAGTAATACACAAACTAGAAATCAGTATCACAATGTATTTATGCACCAAGCATTTTTTCCTTAATACCAATATTTCCAGGTCTGGTAGTCTTCAAAAATTCATATGATCACACTAGAAGGCAGCAAAGAGATAGCGAGCACAGTAATTTCTGTATCAGGATTTATGTTATTCAACAAAGGGTTATATTTAATATAACCTCCTAACATCAATAATTTCAAGTGTATTAAGCTTTGAATAACTTATTACCTAATTAAAGATAATTTAAGACAAAGTACTCAAATTCTTAGAATAAAATTATAGACAATTTACTTCAGAAAATTTAATATCAAGGCTGTCTAATCTAGATCTTTAGTTCTTTCCATTTAAGTTGTAACTTTATTTTGAAAATGCATTGAAATTGCAACAGCACACAAATATGTTTATAAAGAGCTGCATGGAAATGGTTTTTAAAGGCATTTCACTCTGAATGAGATGTTAAATTATAATTTTGTATTCTCTGCAATTTATTTTATACGAATCTGCAATGTTTGGATGGAACATTAATGTTAACCAAGAAGAAACTTTTGACAAAGCAGAATTACAACAAGGAATGTGAAAGCTGAGTCTTAGTAAAGCTTGGACACAGCCCTTCCAGTAGATTTATATTTTCCTAGGAAACATCAGTCCCAAAAAATAGATATTAGGTTTTCATTTTAATTTATGGTTGCTTTGGACTACCATTATTATGAGCTTACTGTTTGATGGATATACGTAATTTGAGAAACGTTAAAGTTAAATTCCCTGACTCAGTTCAAACAATCAGTAAGAAAGTGAAGATTTTTACTGGCTTTTAGGATTATAGTTGATGTATATAAAATACTATTTTGTAGCATCCAGTTTAAGCAGTATTAGATGATAGCAGTCATTATTTGATCCTGTATACTGAATATAGTGCTGGTCTTTTCTGCCAGCTGTTTCTGTTGAAAGTTTATATCCTCCTATTCATGCCTAAAAACCTTATCACAAATAAACTGAGCTGGTATTTTACCTCCTCCAAGAAATGGGAGGGTGCATTCATGAATGGCTTTTCTTCTTGAAAACTGTGCTTTCTTTTTTCAAAGATATATCAAATTAGAACTTTGAGAACAGTGACCTTCTCTCCCTTTGTGTTGAAAAATCTTGGCTGGGGAAATTTGATTCAGCCTTACTTTATAATGCAATAGTATATATTACTAAGAAAAAAACTAAAATGTGGTTCTTAAAACATGGAATATGTTCATTCACCCTAAAGTTTCTTGATGCTTCAAATATATACATACATACATACATACATACATACATACATACATACATACGTGTGTGTGTGTGTGTGTGTGTTATTTGTGCTGATAAATAAATAAAGGGAGACTAGTATAGATCTATTTCAAGCTATTTAGCTCTCATCAGCTAGCCATACCCTTACTGGGATTCGAACCTGTGCTGTATTGCATCTTAGGCATATATATATATATATATATATATATATATATATATATATATATATTTTGCAGGAATGTTTGAGATTACCTAAAGATAAGGCTTAATTTTTAAATCAATGCTTACTTGCTATACTGCAAAACCTAGGTTTTTCCCCCTTTTTATATGGAAGGTTTGAACTCAGAGGTTAAATATCAGTTAAAGTATACTTTGGCATTTTTTTAAAAAAGCTACAAAGGTACTCTCAAAGGTGCTTTTTCAAGAAGCAACTGGACTTTCTGGTTTTTCTTTGAAGACACTTACCTTCTCATCCAAGAAGCTTCTTCAGGTCTGAAGAAGCTTCTTGAATGACAAGTGAAATGTCTTCAAAGAAAAACCAAAAAGTCCAATTGCCTCTTGAAAAAGCACCTTTGGAACAACCATGACCTGGATGACTGAGAATCTCTATAGACATCTACAAAGATACGAAACTCACTCAATGTATTAAATTTCCTTCAAGACATACTTAATATTTTAGAATACTGGATTGCTTCCAAATGTGCAAGGTGCATGGTTTATTATGGCAATTTCATGGAATATCCAAACATTTTTCTAATGCACTGTCATCAGTTCATGTTTTATCTCCTTTTCATTATTTGTTTTTCTTGAGAGGTATGATCTATATGAACACATAGAACGCAATTAGTTGCTGTTGTTGTGAAATGTACATTCTGCTATTCTCCTTCCATAAGCATTCAAGACATTTTGCAACAACTGAACAAAATACAACTAAATTAAAAATATTAAGAATCAATTAAAGATTAAGTGTATGTGTGGTATGTACATTATCCATGAAACCCCCTACTTCATCATATTTGCCATCTAATATCTTTATCTTATTGTGTCTGATTGTTATGAGCCACCCAAAGTTATTGATAATCAGGTGATACATAGATTTAATAATTTTGTTTTCTTCCTAGCATTTTCCCACACATGCAAGATTTGCTTTGATTGTGACAAGAATTGGCCAACTGGCTTGTCTCCTGAATCTGATATTGTTGGCTGAGAGAGAGTAGCCATGACAATAGCAATCACACTTATACTTATATATTGCTTCATAGTGCTTTACAGCCCTTTTAAAGTGGTTTATAGTTAGCATGTTTCCCCCAACAATCTGGATCTTCATTTTATCAACTTCAGAAGAATGGAAGGCTGAGTCAACCTTGAGCTGGTTAGGATTGAACTCCTGGCAGTCAGCAAAAATAGCTTGCAATACCGTATTATAACCATTGCGCCATTCTTTGGTATAACTTGCCCAAAGTCACCCAGCTGCCTTTCATGGCTAAAGTGGAGCTAGAAAAATATCTGTCTCTAATTCTATCTCTTTATTCTCTTAAATACCGAGATAATAGGAGACAACCACCCTCTTTGAAGAAAATGTACAGCTTGAAAACTTTCCCAAGTTCCCAAGTCCATTATTGAGATTACTATTGAGTTTTGGTAATTGTCAGTGCTACTAAAGGTTTCCATGGAGTGAGTTAGTAAAGAGTAGAAGTACTAGGTGAGATCAGCATACTGATAGCATCTCACTAAAGATATGAACAAAGTCACCCAAACTAAACAAAAAGACTAGATTGGTGTTGAACTATAATTCTCTAGCACAGCAGTTCTCAACCTATGGGTCGCGAGCCCTTTTGGGGTCGAATGACCCTTTCATGGGAGTTGCCTAAGACCATCCACCTCCACCGGCATTGCCCATGCTCAGGAGCGTGTCCTGAAGCAGCAGGTGCATGAAGAGTGCTGGGTGGCAAAGCAGCTTCCTCCTGGCTCCAGGCGCAACCCAGATACCATCCCGCCTGGTCTCCACACCAGGGACAGGCTGAGGCACTTAAGGGGGAGAGAGACGGGTTCTTCTGGGTGGCGGATCAGCCTTGGCTCCAACGGATGTCCGAAGCGGGCAGCACTTCAACCCAGCCACCTGCACAGGGGTTAGGGTTGGAAAGAAAAGGGAAGGAGGGAGGAATGGAAGGAAAGAAAGAAAAGAAAGAAAGAGAAAGAAAGAAAGAAAGAAAGAAAGAAGAAAAGGGAGGAATGAAAAGAAAGAAAGAAAAAGAAAGAAAGAAAAAAGAAAGAGAGAGAAAGAAAGAAAGAAAGAAAGAAAGAAAGAAAGAAAGAAAGAAAGAAAGAAAGAAAGAGGAAAATGGGTGGGTGGGAATGAAATGTAAAAAAAGTAAACTTAATAAAGTGAAACTCATGTAAACCACGGACTGCTGCTGGAGGCAGGCAGGGAGGTCATTTTATCCTGGAAAATCCAGGCCTGGCTGATCTTCTCCCAAACCAAGATTGGCAGATTAATCACTATGCTTTAATTATGTTTAATTTGTAATAATGAAAATACATCCTGCATATCAGATATTTATATTACGATTCATAACAGTAGCAAAATTACAGTTACAAAGTAGCAACGAAATTTTTTTTATGGTTGGGGGTCACCACATGAGGAACTGTATTAAAGGGTCACAGCATTGGAAAGGTTGAGAACCACTGCTCTAGCACAACAATCTGAGTGCTTCTCAATTGGAATATTGCAAACATTGCTCTCCCATTCACAACCCTGCTAAATTTGTGCATTTTCTGATTTAAAATTCAGCGTAAACACACATTGTCTCCTTTGCTTCCTCCATTCTATCTCTATGTGAGAAAATTTTATCTGTGCTTATTGATGTTTCACACAGCTGTGAAATTATTCTGAAATCTCATACTTTCAAAATACTAAAAATACAATTTTGAAACCTGTTCTGTACATAATTTTGTATGCTGAGAAGGGAAACAGATGTATGAAGCAAATTCAGACTTTATAGAAAATCCTGCTAAATGATGGTTCTCCTTGGACAATTCCTTTACACATTAATCTACTGTACTTTACCTTACCTCATCAACTCTGTAAGCAAAATTTATGTTGCAATTCACAGCTACCATTATTTTTAGAAGACACAGAAATAAAGGCATTACAATTTATTGATTGAAGGGCTGTGCACACAAGAATACTGGTGCAAGGATGATTCAGCCAAAAGACATATAAACCCTGGAATAATTTATACGTTTGTAAATTCCATGATTTTTATATGGCTGAGACAGGTGCAACTGTATCAATGCTGTAACTGGAAATAAACAGAAAATCACAGATAAAGTGTGAAAAAAGGATTAATATTAGAGACAGTCTAAATTTCTATATTGGAAAGTTTTTTATTAATACATTTTTATCTGATTAACACCTGGTGTTTTTCCCAAACTATGATTAAATTGTATTTATTTATTTATTTGGCATAAATGCCACTCCAATCATTAACTCTGAACAATTTACAGATCTCTAGACAGTAATAATAGGATTTAAACTAAAATGCAACAATACAAATTGTTTAAGTGTCTACAAAAATTATATCATGTAAAAATATTCACCCTCTAGCAGGAACTGATACAACTGAAAACTGGTTGGAACAGTGAGATATTAGTTGCTTTCTAAAAAATAATAATGCAGAGGCCACATATGATATCTGCAATGATGCTATTACAGAGCAGTGGGAAGGTGATAAATGCTCCAAGATCCCGCAGATGACATTTCCCAACATTCACAACTTGGAGAGAACTCACTTTTACAAATCTACAAGGAGAGACAGAGGATGGAGTGATTTATCCATTCTCTGACTTCTTCCAGAAAAACAAAACAAAACAATATCATTTGGTTTGGATTTAAAAACTGATAGGAACTCATGACTGAATGTGAATTAAATATATGACATAGCTGCACCATCATTCCCAGAAGCCTAATAATGCATTTGCTTTGTGAAACGTATAAAAATATGATTGGTAATATATAAGAATTCTGCAAATATCCTTGTTTGTTTTTATATAGCCCAGCCTGAAAGAAGCTGGGCTGTAAACCTCAAGATTCTATTGTATGAAGACATCTAAACCTCAAGATTCTATTGTATGAAGACATTTCAATGTCCTACAAACATAAAAGTGTCGCAAGTTGCTTCCCTAGATGTCACATAGTTGGAATGTGCAATAATAGCAATATCAGGGGCTTTATCCCATGTTGGTAGTTTAACAACTATCAATAATTTCCCACGGATTCCATTGCAGGGATGTAACAATTTTAATTAATTTGATTCTGATAGTATTAAATACTTGTTTGATTAACTAGTCATTGGATTAAGTTAAAAATATTTGGCTAATGCAAAACTTCTGTAGTTTTGTATCTCAGTGAGCAATTATTAACCATTCTGTTTTTTTAAGAACATTGTTTTATACACATATATTCATAATGTATTCATTTGTCATTCAACAAAAATATGAAATAGCATAGTAAAGTTAAATCATTACCACCTATAATGAATGATCAAGATAATATAAACAAATCTAAGTCCCAATGAAATTCAAATGGAAAGTTAAGTTGATGAGCAGAGGGCTATTTTGATTAAAATGAGAATATATTACTTTTATTTTAGATCTTATTTATTAACTGCACTAATGAGAAACAATGTATGAAAGGGAATTCTGAACTACAGACTATTATAAACTGAGCTTTTTGTACTTTTATGTACTTTTACTTCTTATGGCTATCATTTTTAAGAGCTGTTTACTATATAGTATTTCACCTTAATTTATATGGGCAAGGATGCCTAAAACAAATCAAAGTCATAGCAGACATGCTGGAAACAAGATATGTAATTTACACTTTTTTTAAAAAAACCCATGCTTTTAATTGCTTTGAAAACAATAAAATCTTCATATTGTCTATTGACTGCTAATGCTGAATAAATAAGAGAAAAATAGAAAGAATGGAGGCCTTTACATATCTTTTGTGTTTTGACAAATAATCTTTGCTTGGGTGAGTTTTTAAGATGGGGAAAGCCAAATCATTATCCAGACTTTATCTTTCCTAATATTTATCCCATCATGGATCTGTTAAAAGGAACTCCCAAACTCATTCTTAACATAGTTCATGATAAGAATCTTTCTGATTTTCTCATTTTAACACTGAATCACATTTTAAAAGTAGTATGTGATCATTAATATAAATCAGTATTATCAGCTGCTTACATACATTATCTTTAAAAACAAAAATATTTGTCTGAAATAACATTAAACAATGTCGCCTTTATAGCCGTTGTCCAAATGTATCTAATACATGTTTAAATTCAAAGCCTTTTTTCTAGCTGGGCAGACAAGAATTTGTAATTATATGCAAATTTTTAAAGCACTATGTTCAGTATGACTTAAGAAAAACAGATGTTATTCCATCTTGAAAATCAATAAGAAATTTTTTATTAATATTTAATTATATCAAAGTAGGGATAAATTTGGCTGAAAAGCTGGCTGAAAAGCTAGCTGAAAAGCTAGCTAAAAAGGAAAGCATGCATCAGATGTTCACAGCTTATCCATAATTGTATATTAGATGAATGTGGTTTTTCAGCCCCAAAATGATAACACAGATTATTTGCATGTAATTGTCAGATAAGGTAAGAAGTTACTTAACTGATCTAACTATTTATGAACTGTGTCAAGTTACTTTTGCTTATGAATATGGAATTCCTTTAACAAACTTTGAAAGGACTCTGAAGAATGGTTAATAGTTAAAAAGAAATTTGTTTTTGATTTTTTGCTTCCTGAGCCAAGACCTCATAGCTAGACAATCTTTGTAGTATTGTGGTCATAAATTTCCTTGCTAACCAGCTGGAGATGGCAGCTGATATCATAGAAAAATAAAGAAGTAAAAAAAAAAGGGGGGGGGTTAATTTTGTGCATCCTTGTTTACACTTCAGGTAGTTAAGAAAGGCAAAGGCCAGTGGATCACAAATACTACAGGTCAGGACCTCACAACCTTTCTCAGTTGAGTTTACAAAGCAATAAATCTTCTCAAGTACCTACTCAACAGCTAACCTATGCCTTTAACTTCTTGGAAAGAAAAAATATACCAAAGAAAACATCCCTTCTGCATTCTATAAGAACAGAAATTTATACAAAATGTTAAATTCTTTTTTTGCTATACATTCCATTCTTATTCTTTGCTACACTTTCCCCTTTGGCACATATTTTCTGAACTTCTACTAAAGTCTACTTGTAAACATTATTGAATGCTCTGCATATCAATTTTATGCTTAAAACTGACAGGGTTTATATAAGACTATTTAATGTACCTTGATGTTGGCTCTTATGTGCCTCAGAAGCAATAACTGTGTTGCCAGATATTTCTATTGGCTTTTCCCTTTAAATGCTGTAAAAACATTTGAAAGTATTCAAATGTAAATCTATTGAAACCAGATTAAATTATAGTCTGTGGAATAGCCTGATGAAACTGCTATTTTCTGTTTTTATTTTTAAGAAGTAAGCCTGACAAATAGCATTTCAAATTTTTATTCAGAAGCATGAATTATGTGCTTTGAAATTCAAAGCTTATTTCTTATTACTTTGCAGAGAAACGCCCTTTAAGTTTAAAGGCAAAAATCAATGTTTCTCATAAGCAAAGAAAATCTTAGCTGTTCTTGGTCCTTGAAATTCTAGTGCAGAACAAGATCTAACAGTTTAGGGGCAGTATTGCAGCAGATGTTACCTAATGTACATGGGCTAATGTCCTATAAGTAAACAATAGATGGGTTTCTAACTCTAATCTATGAACAAGGAAATATATAAATAAGTTCCAATAGGAAACCACACCCAACTAGGCAGCACATAAATACAACACACAGAAAGTACAAAGCACACATTCCAGTAGAGAAAAGTTCCTTAGGGAGGGTGTCCACCATGAATCCGAAAGTTCAAAAGACTAATGGTTCCGGTGAATGACCCAGATTGGATTCTGTAAGAAAATATGTATTCTGTACCCATATCAAATCACTGTTGTTATCATCTGGATCTGGTAAACAATAAAATTTGAGACAGAGATGGTATGTAACACTATATAACCATAGTAATGGTATCCTACTATGTTTATCTGCAAGAACAATTCTTCTAGTCCACTGTACTGTTAACACTGTACACCTTCCCCATTTCTCCATCCAGAAAGCTGGTATCCAAAGGAAAACATGACTTCAGCATTGTTGTAAAGAGTAATTGATGAATGCTGTTTTTCAGTAATATAGGACACATTACTTTTCATGGTAAATTATAAAATAAAAAGATCATGGAAGAAAGATTAGAGAAAAGGGCGGTCAAGATTTATATACCCTCTGAGGAAGCTTCAACTGATTATTACAAATTGGCCAAGGATATTGAAACTACATTCTCAGTACTGAGAAAGATAAATGTGTGATGGATGGCAATTAACATGCATGTCTCCTGAGGGAAAAGAATAAATCAAAGGGAGGAAATTAAAACTGATTATGCATCAGTGAGCCAAAAAGGTCCATAGTCAACAAGCTGCAGGGCAGACATGTGGTTAAATCAGTCTGCACTCTTTCTCAAGAGTTCCTTTGCGTACCAGGGTAATACAGTACTTGGGAACAAATGGCTAAATAAAGCAATGGATAGGAAAAACATGTTTGTACTCCTTTTACATTCTCATGTTACCTCTCTTAAACGGTTGAAAGCTTATCTTATACAAAAGATGAATGTTATTCTTTGGAAGTAATGTCATGATGCTTCTTCTTAAAAAAATGCATCTGGATCATTTTGAATGTTGTCATTACAACATTTTATACAAACATTTTACTATAAATTGTACTGAAGACAGATAACCTTTATTGTTGCAGATTTATTTGAAATCTTTGAAAAAAAATTGGAAATATAAATAGTTCATATATTGATTGATTTTAAATAATTTATATAGGTGCCTATTTTAAGCAATTTTAGGCAGCTGTCAAGAACCATTAAACCAAGGGTGGCTTTTGATTGTGCAGCCTATCATTTTACATGAGGAAGGAGTGTAGAATAATAATAATAACAATAACAACAACAACAACAACAACATTTATTTGCTGCCTATCTCACCATGGAACTACTCTATAGTAGCATTGGTTAGAATTGATTTTGATTGGAAATGGTAAACAGTTAACCTTGTTTTGAGCCATGTGGATTATTGAATTTAGAGACATTTTTTTTTTAAAAAAATGCCTTTAGTAAAATTGGAATATTATTTGTGTTTCATTGTCTGAAATATAGGTTTGTGGGTAAGGATCTTGGTTCATGTGAGCTTGGGATGACCTACAATGGTGCATTACAATTTTTTTTATATAAAAGTGAAACTTCAATTGCACTATTTATGACTTTTTGACCACCTTGCAGACATCCTTGTTTTGTCGATGTGTCCTTCTCTCTCCCCCTTCAACCTCCCCCTTCAATCTCCTTAGCTATGTTTATTGCTGGTAGCTGCTATATTTTCATTAGATTGCATGGAGTAATTTCAATTAGGTAATGAAAGTGATGGTACTCCAGGGCTGGAAGTTAAGAAGGAGGTGAAAATGTCAATGTGCAGAAATTTTTTTAAAGATTAAAGCAACAAGTCAATGCTGAGCATTGTTCTAGTTTTTGGTAACAGGCAACATATCGAAGAAGATCAAAAGCTTCACTTGATTCTGGGAATATCTGAAAATCTAATGGAATGTGTGTGTGTGTGTGTGTGTGTGTGTGTTGCATTTGTGCTGATAAATAAATAAAGGGAGACTAGTATAGATCTATTTCAAGCTATTTAGCTCTCATCAGCTAGCCATACAATTACTGGGATTTGAACCTGTGCTGTATTACAAATTAGGCAGTTGTGTTAGCCATTAAGCCACAGGCTCTCCTCCTTTATCAGCTAAGCCAGGGAAATGTATGTAATATTTTATATATGTACCACATTTCTGGATAAAATTAGCTCACTGTGATAATATAATATTTAAAAATTGAAATAGAGAAATAAAATTATTAAAAAAACTTTTAAAACTCATCAGTAGAAGAAGTAAACTCATCCAGTGTAGTTCATAACCATCAACTTACCCAAATATAGCATGCCAAAAGCTTGCCTAAATAATAATAATAAAACAAAAAGTTTAAGCTTCCTAACACGTGAAAGGAATTGAAGCCATCTGAAAATTCTGGAGATGATAACAAATTCAGAAGAAAGTGGGATATGAGCCAACACTGCAAATGTGAATTTTTCAAAGACTCAGCATTAAATAGTGAATACAGAGTAGATGAAAAAGACATACACAGATATCAATGAAAATGGAAGCACATGTGGACGTTTCTTAGTCAAATAATGTTTCTTTAAGTTTAATCAATTTTAAGGTTTAATAACTTTTGCATAGCTACATTCCTTAGAAAGTCTCCAGATGATTGACCTAATCAACTGCTTCTTTGTGAACAACAATTGTAACGGTCAGCAATTTTTTAGATGTGGATTCTGATGCAAAATCACATAATTGCCTCAATACCTCCCCAGATCAAGAAAGTCCTGCAACAGTGTTGAACTCTTAAATATCCTAAACTTTAACATTCTGACCTCTGAAGTTATATTATTATCCAGAATATTGTGAGAATTTGGCCTTCTATTTTGCAATTTCCTGAAAATTCATGTCAGAGCAAAGACTTTTATTTGATATTAGGAATCCATTACCAAAGGGAAATTACCTCCTTATGGTAATAGTAATATTTCAGATGCTTTGCTGTATATGAGTGCTATTTTGCTAATCTCTCCCTTGGTAAACACAGAAGACTATGCAAGAGAAGCTCAAGACATTTTGGTGAACAAACGGTAGTGTTCTTGTGTGGCCAAATCAAGATGGGTACATCAAATGTGATCTAAGGATGTCTGTTACATGAACAAGAAAATTCTCACAAAGATCTTTCCCCATCAGTAACCTCAATAATAATAATGAAAATATTGAACCAGGATGACCTTGTCACTTTGCCAAGTTGTAGGCCCAGCCCTGTCCATTAAATGACCTTCCCTTGCAAAAAACATAAAGTAAAATATAATATTAAGTATACACTCATAGGAGCACACATACTGCATCTGTTAGTACCTCCTTACATTAAACATCTATTTTCATGGGATTCTATATCAATAGTTGTGTGATCTTAAGAACATATGTAACTTCTTTCAGGAAAAGTGGTCAAGTGCACTCTAAGCTCCCTGAACTCTAAATCACCTTCCCTTTTGAATCCAGTTTGTTGCCAATCTACCTGTTGTAAGGGTTCAGAATGCAGCCAGCATGGGGTAAAAGATGCCGTTAAGTCTATGCTGTTTGTTTGTTTGTTTGTTTTAAAGTTTGTTTTCCCCCCAGGAATTACTTGACAATATGAATTCAGTTTTTTATGTTTGTATATAGGTAGACACATGATCTAGCCTACAGGTTGAAAATTGTAAATGGATAAATTACAGTAGATACTAGATGGATGAAAGATCAAAAGGGCTGAAAAGTTATGTGGGCAAATGCCATTTTATATTTTATAAAAAGCAAACAGAATGAAATTGAAGGTCAAAATGCTATGTGGGAGGAATAATGGGTTTTTGAAAGCATCATTATCATGCCTCATAAGTTTACAGTAAAATGAGAAACTCCTTGAAATTTTTGACAAGTTTCAGAATTTGCCAGCCAGTTATTTAAACCTTTGGAGATTGCTAGTATCTCAGTCCATCTAAAATTAAGAAAAAGAGCCAGTGGTTCAGCGAGAGGATGAAACCTCTGAAACAATTTACATTAAAATCAGTGGAATGCATAAGGTCGGGGCTTTTAAAACCTGGAAACATCTGGTCCATAGCTTGTGGCTCTTTCCTGAGCACAGATGGAAGCCATGGGCAGTCTGGGGTTAGGAATCTTTCTAACTTTGGCTGGCATGTGATTTGCAGCCTTACCTGCAAATACTTTGAGAACAGCAACCAAACCGTGGACTATTGCAATGCCTTTGAAGATGATTCTACAACTGCTAGATGATTCCATAACTCTAGTATAGAATCTGGTGGCCAGGCTGCTAGTGGGGCAGGCCTGCTACTGCAGAATTATACTCATCATGATGTTGCTGCACAGGTAGGCTCCCGAGACCAATTTGGTCTAGTTATCAATTATAGAGACTAATAAAGTATAGTCATGGTGTTTTTCAGGAACAGACTTCTGCCTTCTGATCCAAACATCTATAGACATTTTCTCTGAGATCTGGCAGAGCCTGACCCTGCTAGCTTTGCTAAAAGCCTTGAAGTCCTGGCTCTTCCTACAAGCACTGGGGCAGTGTCTGGCTAAAGCTCAAGAAAATTATTTGTACCTCTGAATGTTTTCTTTTTGGAGACATTGAAAATTTTTATATTGCTTTTTCTGTTCCTAATATTGTTGGTAAGCTTTCCAAGGTTATACTACATAAGATGTGTGCCTATATAAATATTAATTATAAGTAAAATAAATAAAATCAGTTCTACCTAATTTTGTACCACGTGATAGTGACCATTTTTTTTGGTTAGTAGGGAGTAGTATGCACGTTATTGCCCTTTTAAGATTGAATCATCTTAATATTAAGGAACATTGAATTTTTTTGCACAGAAGAGCAAATTTTTCTTCATTAGAACAACTAAAACAAAAATCTTCAAGGGTTTGTACTCCTTTGCGCTATTTCCCAATTAAGTACTGTACTGTCCGATTTCAGCTATAATTCTAAATATTGTTGTTTTTTTCTTTGTGTTTTGACTTAGCATATTAAAGGAAACAGTAAAGGAAACAATAATTAGGATTAGGGTCAGTAAACTGTAATTGGAAGCCTAGGGGAAGAAATATAAGGTTGGCTTATTCAACCAAAGCTAAATGAAGAATCGACTTATATCTGGTTGCCATTATTGGACTTTTGCTAACAATGATTTATGAAGCATTTGGATTTGGGTTTTTTTTTTGTAAAAAGCAAGATGATGTTGTAATTAGAGATGGTGATAAATGATTAGCTATTAATAAATTATTTCACTTGTTAGGATGAGGAGGATCTTCTTCCTTCTTTTTCTTCCCCTTCCCTTCATATTTTTTTCTCTTTTGTATTTTTCTGTCTGCATTTTCTGTTGGCTTTTATTTTTTCCATTTCTATTTCTTAATAAAAATATTTTAAAAAATGTAAACCTTAATTGAAACTTATAATTTATAGCTGGTTTATTTATAATTATCTTAAAATAAATGTGATGAGGACATTTGAGTGATTCTTCCCTGACTTAGTACCTCCTTAAGAAATATATGAAAAGCAAGGTAAAATTTGCTAAAAGAAGAATGGGGGAAAATATCTTCAAACCCTTCTGTTGTTCAACAATTATTTTGCTAATATATACACTTTTCATATATTTAGATTATTGCAGAAATATAGTTAATCATGGTTAAAGTAAACCTTGGATTAACATGATGCCCTCAGTAAATTATTTTGAATAGCTGTTTGCATTTGAACAATGGCTCATAAATAATGTATATATAAGTGTAAAAGGCAGAAAATATTATTTTTCATACAAGCAGATATTGTGTGTCTGTATATTGATTTTAGGTATTCCCAATCTTCCCAAAATTGAGACGCACAGACTTCAACTCCCAGAATTTCCCAGCTAGCTGTGGGAAATTCCCCATGCTGGCAGGGTAATTCTGGGAGTCAAAGTCCACACATCTTAAAGTTGCCAAGATCGAGAACCCCTGATCTGTTTCTCTATCAAAATAGACTTGCTTTGAAAGCATATACACTAGACATAGAAGTTGAATGATTCATATTACTATTTATTTTCCAGTTCTCACTTTAAGGTTAGCCAGCATAAGAAATTGCTTTAGCATTCGTTCATTGAATGGCACATTTGTAAGGTGATATCTCTGATCTGAGAAGCTCATTCAGCAAGAATGGAAACGGAAGAAACTAACATGTGCAGGAACCAAAGTTTTCTTCCCCAGCTGTATGCTATTCATGTCCTTCTCATTTATAAGGAATAAAACATATTTTACCGAGAAAACAGCTGACTATTAAGCATACACATGGGAGCCAGACAGAGTATTTCACGAGGTGATTAAGCATAAATAGTCTTATTTCGTCAGCTTAGCTATTAAACTAAATATGATTTAAAACCAAACATTTTGACTAAATTTGCATGTGAGTTTTAGGGAGAGGAGAGGAAAGGATAGCATGTTTGTATGATTTTTGAAAAAAATCATAGTTTTTAAAATTTCAATAACTTATCCCTTTGGTTGATTATAACTTATTGTAAATAGAGATGGAGATTGCTTTTTAAAATGTTGCTGATGTATGAGCAAGGCAAACAATACTTATGATATGGGTTTATATTTCCTATGATAATTCAATACAATGTCACGGAATACCTAGCCTCTCTGAAAACATTTTCTCCTACTGCAGTGGTTCTCAACCTGTGGGTCAGGAGCCCTTTGGGTGTCGAACAACCCTTTCACAGGGGTCTCCTAAGACCATAGGAAAACATATTTTCAAAAAATATGGAAAACATAAAATAATTTTATGGTTGGGGGTCACCACAACATGAGGAACTGTATTAAACGGTCATGGCATTAGGAAGGCTGAGATTCACTGTCCTACTGGAATATTTCCATTTTGCTTTTTGATCCTTTGTGAATCTAAGCTTGCCAGAACTGGCTTGCAAAAGTACAAATGACTTTTATATGGTAGTTGAAAACCCCCCAAACCATGCTTTCCCAAAACACAGATATTCTACTATAGAGGTATCAGACTCAAGGCCCACAGGCCAGAAGGGCCCTGCGGGATGCTTAGACCTGGCCCATGGGCCACCCTGGAAACAGTGACAGACCAGCCCACAATGCCACTGCTGGGGCATTGCAGGGAGCTGGGGAGGGCTGCACAGGGCCCACCCAAGCTCCGTTTTCAGCTGCAATGGCCTCCTGCAACCTTTTGCCAGTGGAAACAGAGTTCAGGAGGGCCATGCACAGATTGCTCAGGCCACCACAGGTGCGTCTGACACAAGTGATTTTGAGTTGGCCATGCCCACCCAGGTCACACCCACCCAGTCCTCTGAGGTCAAACACAGCCTTGATGCGGCCCTCAATGAAATCAAGTTTGACACTCCTGTTCTACCACCATCTAATGGAAATCTGGATATTGACAAAGTCATTCTCTTTATATAAAAATAGCTGTTTATTCTCAAAATGATTAAGACAAATTTAAATATTATAACTTAACAGGATATGTGGATACAGTAACCACACCAGGTGGAACTTATACTTGCACTCTAATATGTTATTGTATCCAAAAACACTAAGCTGATGTTATTTATCATTATTTGGAGATTGTCTGTAATAAGGAACCATAGTGGATGTTTAGTACAACTAGAGATGGTGCTTTGAAGCAGAAATGATCCTAACTTTTAAGAAACAAGTTAGCTGTGTTGAAATGTGTATTGCTGTAATGGCAAAATATTCATCTATAAAAGTGATTTTCATGTCAATCCATGTATGATTTTTCTCTTAAGTATTGATTCCAAAGTATTCTGTTTACCTGCATGTGGTTGAATGTAGAGATGAATATAGATTAAAACGTTTACAAAAAATATTTTGGTTCAAACAAGCTTACTGGATATTGTCATCTATTTTTGTTACCCACATTGTCCAAATTTTGTATAAATGGAGCATCATAATAAATAGACTACAGCTTGCAGAACAAACTTCCTTTTCATTTTTGAAGGTCACTTTTCCATGTTTTGAAGCCACTGATTCATAGAGAATAATAGCAAACAACAATTCATCTGCCTTGACATAATTGGACAAAGAAGAATGCTGTAGACACTCATGTTGGGAGAGCTATTACCTAGTTTACCCAACCATGCAAATAAATCAATATAATAACTGTATTTGCTTAAATAGGCATTCCTACAGGTCAAACTGCAACTGTGTGATTTTCTAGCCTTCAATATTGCTGATATCATTGGTGAGTCTTTCATGAATTTCAACAGCTAACGTGAGATGGCAATAATTGCTTGGTTTAAAATAAATGAAGTGGTCAATTTGGACTACATCAAGAGAGATTGTCCTCAGGCATAAAAATGTACAACATTGTTGGTGCTATCATTAAAACATTAAATATGGGACGATGATTGCATACATATTTGCAACTGAGCCATTCACAATTTTTCCCCCTGAGAGAAGGTTGAAATGTCATAGTGCTGCATTTGTGATTATTTTTTCCTTATTAAAGAAAAAAGGCTTATTTAAAATTTGTTAAGGACAAAATTTGTTAAGGACAGCTATATAACTTTTCCTTATTAGTTACACTGATGTTTATCTGGAATTATAGTTGATTTCTTTGGTAATTTCCCCACTGATTATTTTTAGTAAGGACTCTTGTTTGGTTTATCATATTGTACTGCTAGAATTTTAAGAACTGGACAAAGAGTAACTGGTTGGGAGCAGTCCAGAATGCGATATAAGAGAAGTGGCTATATTGGGCTCAAAAATTTCAGCAATGGGTTCTCTGCCCAGTTGCTGGATGGGCATGGCCATGGAGGGTGTGGCCATATCGGCCTCCTGAACCATGCAGGGATGTTTTCACCTTCCCCAGGTTCCGGAACTTTCCTCAAACCTCTGGGAGGGTGAAAACTGCCTCCCTGGACTCCGGAGGCCCTCTGGAGGCTGGAAACAGACTTGTTTTCTGCCTTCCAGAACTTCCAGGAAGCCTGTTTTCCCCCCTCTCTGAACCTCCGCATGGGCCCTGCACTTACCTCACATCCAAAATGGGCTGGGTGGAGACTCCTGGGAGGGGCAGGGTGGGATGGGAGGGATAGGGTGGGATGGATGGGGCAGGCAAGGTCAGCCAGGGGTGGAATTTGGAGGTTCTCATAATGCTAGCTATGGGTTCTCCTGACCTCAGGTGAACCCGTAGCAACCCACCCCTGGCTATATAAATGTTTTAAATAAAATTGTGGAATATTTGGTAGAATGGGAAGGATCACAATAGAGGCCACATTATTCTATCTTGCTCTCATTAGTTCTATTTTAATTGTGAATGTGTGCCTGTTTAATTGTTGTTTTAAATATATGTAATTGTGCTTTGCTATTTACTGATATTTGTTTACTGATTTGGTGGTTAAATGTAAACCAATTTTCTTGAATGGTGTGTTACAATTGCTCTGTTCTAATTTGTACTGTGCTTTGGTAAAGGTGCAAAAATCATCACCATCATATTGGTGAACATTTCCCAAAGGAAGTATATTCTGTTTGAAATTTTGCCAGTCGTTCTTTAGTGCATTTATATAATACTGTCTGCCCTGGATGCTATTTTTTTCTTTGGATCTTCAGGGCTGCAACACTTGGAGGATGGGCCTGCTGTGGGAACTGTGTGTGTGTGGGTGGGTGGGGGGGGTAGATGGCAATTGCTGAGTTGTATAGCCATAACAAAAACAACATTCTTTCCCTGGGAGTCAAGGACATCTCATCTGCACCTAGAGAGGCGTGACTGGGAAGCTACTCGAGTTAGGATGCTGACTGATTGGACCATGTGATGGACATGTGGGTGCAGGAGAAGGGACTTGGATATTTCTTTGGCTGGGGAAAATCCGGGAGATTTTAGGTTTTCCCAGATGTGCCAATATGACAAATCTGATAAAATGGAACATTGAGGAAATCCTTGCCTCACAGTCTTGGTTGGGGGTGTTACTTGGAACCCTGACAACTACATTGTTCAACCATACATGGACCAAGATTCTCTCTTGTGATTAAATGTAGAAGGAAATGCCATAGGACTCTTAGAACAATATACTACTTGAATAATCACAGCTTTCCTACTGCTGCTTCCATTGTGCTGGGCTAATATTATGGTGTGAAAACCAATGTTTTCACAGTATCAGGCTGTCATCTACCAATTGAACTGAGAATGATCCCCATCATGATTGGTAAGTAAATAAATATACAGATAATTGAATTATATTTCTGTCATAAATAGTGTATTTCCAATTTTTAATACATCTTTTCATATGAGCATACATATTTTCTATATGGGTATATGCTTGTGCGAGTGTTATGCATCATCACATGGGCAGTATTTTAATGCAATTTATAATTTCTGAGATTATAATAAGGAAGCATGAGAATGCATTTATATCTAGATAACGTTTTATTGTCTCAATGATTGTGTATGTAGAACCAGGGTTTATATATGGAAAAGCTAAATTGTATTTTTTGTGCTAATATACTGTATATTTTCCCATTTAGATTCATTATTATATATTGCATATAACTCAATTCATAATGCCCGTAATCATACGTGTAAATCTCCAAGTGTCAAACTATTAAAGTAAATTGAACTATTCTACATCTGTACTAACTATTAAATTCTATCTATCCACTTTCTTTTTCAATAAGCTGAAATGATTCCCTTCACCTGTTGTTTTGGATGTAAGCTTGTATGATTTGTCTTACAAACTTTCTGCACTGGAATTTCCATTGACAGTTAGATTTAACTGCTGTTGATAGCAGTTGATTGCCTTCAAAGTATTTAACTGCTGTTGCCAAACTTGGCTAAGACTGTATTCATGACTGCAACAGATGTTTCTTTCTTTCTTTCTTTTTTTTTAATATGAATGGAAACCTTATGGAGCAATTTTGTGAACTATAGTCCAGAAACAAATGCTAGCATAGTTGTGATTCTGAACCTCTTAAACTAACTCACAATAACAAAAATTGGTCAGCATGAAATAAGTTTTCTCCAAGTTAATTTGCCGCCTTCCAGATTTTTGGATAATAGCCAGCAGAATCCTTTTCAGACTCAGAACTTTTAATCGGGTAGCTTGTAGTATGGAGGTATTTAGATGATTTATAATTCATCAAACATTCTTACTTATGTATTTCTAAAAACAGTGGGCCCTTCAATATTAGTTACTTTGTCAAAGAAAGCTTTGTCTGTAATATGGGTATAAGGAGGCAACACAATGTCTCATGTTCATTAAGCTTGGTGCCTTGTCAAGATATTCTTGATATGTTAATTTCTGATTATGCATATCATCTTGTGACTGTTGCATAGACTGTATCTCTTAAAAGCATAATTTCATTAATTTGGACATCATGAAGCTTTTGTAATAAAAATGCTAACAATTACAAAAAGAATGGGTGTAAAAAATCTAATCAAAGCTGATGCAAACACAAAGCAGCATTTTCCTAACTTCTACTACTAGCTGGCATTTTAATCTGTTCTAGTTTGCTTGGAGGTGACGAAATTGTGAGATTTAATACAATGCTGAGACTGCATGAAGTTATCTAGATAATCTTACTTCATAAATTTATTCAGAATTTCCCAGTGACAAATGACTCTAAATGTAAATATGGTAAAACAATTGTCAGAGGAAAGTATATAAGTGATGTGTTGAAGATAAACCTGATATTTGAATTTAACACTTTGTATTCAGAATGTTTATTTTTTTGTACTGCTTTTCATACCTGTGACCAGTTCTATCTTTAGGATGCTAAATCACAATAATAAAATACTGAAATATTTTTGTCCAGCGCACACTGCAGATCAAGATAATAAATGAAGTTTCAGAAATATTGACCAGCTAATCAAACACATAATATGACATCTCTTAGATATATTACTTTAATTTTGTAGGCAAGTAGAACATGCATTAACTAGTCTTTTGTGAAGACCACAGTCTTCATTATATTAAATCTATTTATTTTTAAACTTTCCATCTCCCTCAAGTCTTAGTGATTAGATGAATTGAATTTAGATTATTAAATTCAAACATTCGTTTATCATTAATTACTGAACTTGTAACAAAAGAAAAAAAAGTCTTTTGTTTGCATTGGGAAAGTTCACTTCATCCATTCCCCTTCCAAAAGCAAATTAGTTAATTTAAACATTTTAAATAAAGTCCTGATGCAAATGATTGTGCAGTCCTACATAATTTGAAACATGCCACCCAATTTAAAACAGGATTTAGAAAAAAGTCTCAAAATAGAAATGTAACAACTGTTTTAGCATTTGATTTGTGTGCCTGTGAGGAGAAAGTACTGATTAAAGCTGTTAGAAGTTTATTGACCCATGTAATATGATTTGGATTAGATTTTTTTTGATTCCCACTTTTCTTAATTTCTGTTTCAAAGCTTTACTCAGTCTTAGTTGAAAGTGTTCATGTTCAGCCTACTGCCTGAATTTTGATCATCTACTTGAACTGATATATCCCAGCTGCTTTGTGCTTCTCTGTATTCTAAGCAACCAGATGGCTAGCCAAGCTTCTCATTCTCATTTTGTAGCTATTAGACCCCACAATGAAAATCTGATTCACGCTGATTCCTTTGATGGATTCATCAAGGTGATTATAAAACACTCAATATTCTGTTCTTGGCCAGTTTCAATACAGCTTGTTGGAATGGCACTTATACCTACAAAAGACAGTTGTGCAAACCGATTTCTCAATTTGATCTAATTCTCTGGTCAAAGTAGCCAACTTTCCTATCTCCTAAAACCCAAGGCATGGGATAATGCTGTGGATAATATTCCACAATAATTCATGGAAGAGCTATATTTTGAATCCACTTTCAACCTATAGAATCACAGCATCAAAGAGTTAGGTGGAACCGTTTAGGCTAAACTGAAAATAAACATTTTTGCCCTTCCTTTTGTTGAAATAGAATAAGCTCATTTTATTTGATGGTCCACTCTTTCCTTCTTTTTTTAATCAGTACTCAGATTCTTCTTAATCTAAAGCAGATATTCTCTACTTTCTCTACTTTCTTTATCTCCATTACAGTAGAATGGTTACATGTACTGTTATATGTTAGTTATGGGAATATTTACCCAGCCGTTTTTGTAATTGACTCTTGCTGTGTACATAAATTAAAACTTTGCCTTTTTAAATTTGAACAATAGTTTCATGGAATTATTCATAAATTTTTGTTAATCTACATAGCTATTTAATTTCATTAATCCTCAATTATAATTAGGAATTTTCTATTCTCCAAATTACTGAAATCCCCAAAGCATACAACTGCTAGGTGCATACTACATTTCTGGAAAGATTCCTAATTCTGATCCTTGTTTGAGTTCACATATGTGTGAACAGAGAATATTTGGCAACATTATGTCTTCTGAGACTTTGAGCCCAAATTTTATTTAAGTCAGCCATATGTGTTATTTTAATTGTGCACTTGCATAATAATGTTATTGCAAGAATATACAACTTCATTTATATTTACACATTTAGATTTATATTTCTAGAATCCTTATGTTGTATTTGTTGACCAAATAGAGAATATAGTATTGTTTGGTAATGTGTAAAATAGTTTTAATGTCATTATTATTATAGGCAGTCCTCAACTTTTGACCACAATTGAGCCCAGCATTTCTGTTGCTAAGCAAGGCAGTTGTTAAGTGAATTTTGCCCCATTTTATAACTTTTTGGCATGGTTGCTAAGTGAATCACTGTGATTGTTACGTTATATAGTGAATTAAGTGAATTGTGTTGAGTCTGGATTTCCCCATTGACTTTGTTGGTTGGAAGCCAGCTGGGAAGGTTAGGAAGTGGTGATCACATGACCCTGGGACAGAGTCACTGCCATAAATATGTGCCAGTTACCAACTGCCCAAATTTTGATCACATGACCATGGAGGTGCTGCAATGGTTGTAAGAGTGAAAAAAGTCATAAGTCATTTTGTCAGTGTCATTATAACTTTCAACAGTCACTAAACAAATGGCTGTAAGCTGAGGACTACCTGTATTATTATTTGTATTTTTTTCTATAAAACATAAATATTTAATAGTTTTAATAGTAAGCAATATCAAAATAAAACTATTGTGGATTATAGTTTTAGTGTTTATTAGTTTGGATTAAGGCAGTCCTCTACATACTAAATACTAAACTATTGATAACTAAATTTGTCATTATTTATACATACATCCAGAATAAGTATAGTATTTTAAAAGGTAATTTTGACAAAATATAACGATGAAGCATTCTTTACCTTAGTGTTATAGTTAAATGAATTCATATTAACAGGAGTAGAGATCATCAATGCTGGAATTCATTTTCAGTGCTTGCTTGGGTGTATTTAATCTGATTTTATGGGAGAAAGAAGGAATGAATATTGTAATTTATGGGTGTCACTAGTGAATTATTGCTGTGAACAGGACAAACAGCTTCATTACTCTGATTATTTCCAGCTAAAAATATGTTTAACAGCTCTTTGCTTTGGCCATTGCACTGGCTTTTTTAATATTTCAAAATGACTTTTTAAAATGTAGGTTGGTCTTTTCTGTAACCAAGAAGAGGCCTGCAATTCTAGTGCTGTAGATTCAGCAAGCATCTGAGAATACTTTTCTTACTCTCTTAGAAAAAGCCAGTGCAATGACCAAAGCAAACAGCTGTTAAACGTGTTTTTAGCTGGAAATAATCAGAGTAATGAAGCTGTTTGTCCTGTTCACACAAAGAAGGAATGAATATTGTAATTTATGGATGTTGCTAGTGAATTATTGCTGTGAACAGGACAAACAGCTTCAAGAAAAGTTCACACTCCAAAGAAATGGTTAGTCTGACACAGCCACTGACCCAGTCTGCGTGGTTTGTGTGGAAGAGCAAGAATAGAGACGAATAAAAAGATTTGCCTCTTTGGAAAAACTATTACCTTATTTTTAAAAGATTCAAAAGATGACTGCAGTTTTCGCTTAAAGCATTTGTTCTGGAACGTGTTGAAGCTAAAGTCTACAAGACTGAGGTCAGAAGCAATTTTCTTCTTGGCAGAAAGCAGAGACATTTATAAAAGCCATGCCTGTGTTTGGTGTTGCCGCAAAGCTAAGGCATGGACCTATAGGGTCACAGCCTGCTGATACCGTCCATACAATCCCAAATTTTGGCACAAGCGGGTCACAGCAGTATTTAGCAAAATCTCTGGAGCTTTCCAGGACAGAGAACTCAATGATTTCTTGTCAGATTACGTTAGAGTCAACCTCTGATTTTGGAGAAGTAAAAGCACTTCCAGGAAAAGGCAAGGATACACAGGACAGCAAGGTTAGTTCTAAACTTTACCTGCAGATTGGAACTCTGGAAAGAATGGCCTAAATATTTATCTTATGTTGGGATGAGTATAAAATTGTGTGCAACAAAGCAAACATTGGAATCATTCAGAGAGTAAAGGATCTTTTATTTGATGTACTCTTGCATTCTATGCAGAGAGTCAAATATGAAGAACTGTGAAAGGACAGTGGTTTAAAAATAAGAACAGTTGTTGGCTGGTCTTTATACTATATTTTAAGAAACAGTTTGTTCCCATGCTCACCTTGAATCCCCCAGGGATGTTTTCGTGATTTTTTTTTGTTATTTGGGTATTCTTTTGTATACTCTATACTGCTACTTTTTTTTGTAGAATTTAAAAACTGGGGAAACTAGGTAAATTCTATAAGATGTGTACTAGTGTGACATTGAATAATTCTAATAACTATGGGCCATAAATGCAATAATTCTTGCTAGTATTGTTTGGATAACTAAAATACTTGCAGTTTGTTCATTAAAGATATTAGCTATTGCTTTGGTTTTTCCATCTTTCTTTTACCATCTGCTACATGTTTTTAAGACTTAAGCAAAAATTCAAAGATGACATTAAATAGTTTGAAATCTGCTTACTCTCTCAGAACTCCTATGTTATGCTAGGTAAAGAACTAGAAAGATATTTGTACACACTTAATTTCTCTAGTTTGAGTAAAGGACTTTTCAGGGCTTGATTTTACTTAGCAGGTACATAAATATTCCTTTATCCAAATATATTTGCCCTTGTTATTTGTATTTATTGTATTTATTTATTATGAGGATCTCTGAAAAGGTATCCAAGCCCTTCTTTTACTAAATTTACCTAGGAGTGTGAATAATTTTTACAGTTTTTACTTTCATACTGAGAAATGAAACTACCAACATAGTAATCAATTTATAATTTCCTTTGCAATATAGCATTTCTATATATTTTTTTTGTTTGTTTTCTGTTCCCCAGAAACTGAGACTCCTCTAGAGATTTACATTGTTTCTACCCTGGAACAAGGTTACACTCAAACCAAGACCTTAAAACCTGATTCTTGTTCTGTCTTGGGTCAGATTAAGTGATAGGTCATTATGGAATGTGGTATGTGTGAAAAAATCAGACTCTTGTGATGTTTATTGTGGTATTTTTTGTCCTATTACTGTTGTTAATTTGTTTTACTTTTTATCACTATGGCATTGTATGGCATTTTACATATGAAAATATATCTCTATATTTTTAAATGTTTTATAGAAGGAGTGTCAAACTTAATTTCATTGAAGGGCATATCAGGGTTGTATTTGATCACAGAGGACTGGGGTAAGTGTGCCTGGGGTGGGCGAGGCCAGTGTGATGTCACTCATGTTGGGGGTGTCTGTGATGGTCCAAGATCTTTGCCAGTGAAAACCCGGGCTCGGGAGGGCTCCCAAGCTCTGTTTTCGGCTGCAATAGCCTCCTGCAACCCTCTGCCAGCGAAAACAGAGCTCGGGAGGGTCGCTTGCAGGACCTGTTTTGGCCATTGACATTTCGGCCATTGACATCGCCATTCTAACCACTACACCATTCTAATGACTACGTCACCATGGTTCAGATGTATTGAACATACTCTTTCTTTATCTTTGATTTAAATAGCATAACCAGCTAATTTCTTTGCATAGCATGAGGATATAGAACAATCAAACTGCATACTAATTATTATATCAAATGGTCCAGGAGATGTGCAAATTCCAATCCTGTCTTCTATTCATTAATATTATCTTAAAACTGGGGTGTCAAACTCGATTTCATTGAGGGTCACATCAGGGTTGTGTTTGACCTCAGGGGGCCAAGGTGGGCATGGCTGGCATAGGTGTGGGTGGGGTGGGCATGGCCAGCTCAATATCACTCATGTGAGGGGCACCTTTGGTGGCCAAGTGCTAAGGCAGAACTTTCCTCAGATCCTCCCTCACACTCATTATAATCTCCTTCCTTCCTTCCTTCCTTCCTTCCTTCCTTCCTTCCTTCCTTCCTTCCTTCCTTCCTTCCTTGTCTTTGTTTTCCTTCCCTCTTCATTTTTGTTTCTTCTTCCTTCCCCTGTTTCCTTATTTTTCCTTATTTAAAATGTCAATAGCAAAAACAGGGCCCATGTGCCCCCCTGAGCTACATTTTTACTGGCAGAGGCACCACGGGCTGGTCCTTTGCTGTATCCAGGGAGACCCTGTAGTCCACATCTAAGCATCCCACAAGCTGGATCTGGCCCTTTGAGTTTCACACCCCTGCCTTAAAAGGATTAAAATGATTAGTTATAAAACCTTACTACTATGGATTCTAAAAATTTCTGCCAGATTTTCTGTAGTCACTTAATAGCCATTTGATGCTGATGAAATACAACCCCAACAATGGTAACCCATATACATGTGTTATTACAACAAATAGCTACTGCAAATTTCTAGTATGGATATTCTTTGTGTTAGACCCAAAGGTGCTTTTTCAAAAAGCAACTGGAGTTTCTTCGTTTTTCCTTGAAGATATTTTGGTTCTCATCCAGAAAGCTTACCAGAACTGAAGAAGCTTCTTGTATGAGAAGTGAAATGTTTTCAAAGAAAAACAAAGAAAAGTCCAGTTGCTTTTTGAAAAAGCACCTTTGGGACAATCATGATTGAGAATGGATGATTGAGAATCATCATAGATATCTTTGTGTAAGAATTAAACAGCCCCCAGTTATTTATTTATTTATGGCTATCCATCTCATATACATGACAAAATGTGGGTTTTGGACTATTGCTGCCTAGACCTTGTGTAACTTCTTGTGCCTTTCTTAGGATCAGCAATGATTCAACATATGGCATTCTTAGCTCATGGTGCTATATCTTAAGGAATGTTTCCACACATTCAGTTCAGATAAAAGACCTTGCATTCAAAATGTAATGAATACTTGTCAGAATTTCCAAATGCAAGGAAAATCTGCTTGTCTTTGAACAATTATTGAATATAATTGGAAATGTGGGAACTCTCATTTTTAGGAAAAATGATGACTATATTTTTATAGATAATGGAAAATATGAATTAATCATCTGGTTTACATATATGCTTGGCTGCTGCTTACAAATTCTACTTCAGCATTTTACACAAACTGGGAATGCAGTTCTAGCATTTTCTATGCTTAATTTTTCCTGTCCTATCAGAAAGGTGTTATGATTGACATATGGAAAATTCACTTTATAATGTACAATTTGAGATATTCTGATTCCAACATAAATTAGCATTTTCCACGGTCAATACTGCAAGCCCATCCAGCTGTATACTTTTTTTATACCATCCTCCTGATTGTTAAAGATTTTTGGCTTCCAATTTATTTGTATTGCCAAATAATGTCTTAGAAGACAGCTGCAAAAATCAATTCACAGCTCCCTAGATACTCCTTTTTTTTCTAGCTTATCTGGATTTGGAGGATTTTCAGATTTTGAAACTAGAGAAAATGACAGTTGGTCTTACCTGAACTGCTATTTTCGGGTCTAGGACAGAGGGCTCCAGTAGATGATATTGACACGCCCAATTGGCCACGAGACTGGGATGAAACTGAAGCCACACCTCTGTGCTCCACCCTTTCCTTTCCAGTTTCATCGAAGCGAGCTCCCCCAAGACCTGAAAACAAGGCACAAAGGAGAACTCCCTCCACCTCAGCTAGACTGACTACCTTAAGGCGGGAACTGGAACCTCTTGTCCCAGCCCTGAAAATAGCAGTTCAACTGCCATTTTCTGGAGCGAGGGACAGGAGGCTCCAGTAGATGGGACCTACAAAAGCTATGTCCCATGGGTAGGAAAAAACTACTGATCTGTAACGACCTGCTGTAGCACCCTACGCCCGAACATCGCATCAGCCGATGCGAATGCATCCAACTGGTAATGCCGAATAAACAGCGATGGTGAGGCCCATGTTGCTGCTCTGCAAATGTTGTTCATCAGACCCTGTGAGAACCAAGCTGCCGAGGTGGCAGCACTCCTTGTCGAATGTGCCATGATACCAGCCGGCAAAGGGAGCTTCTGGGCCACTTATGCCAGGGCAATAGCTAAGCAGATCCACCGGCTAATGGTGGAAGATGTAACCCTTTTACCCAGTGATGAGGGTTGGAAAGACAAAAACAGTCCCTCTGACCTCTGGAAGGAGGCTGTCCACTTCAAATGGCATCTGTGGTGAGGACGAGGTGCTCCTGATCCCTGAGGTCACATCTCTGGAGCAAAGCTGGGGACAGCCACCACTTGAGAGAGATCAGTACCTGGGGGGTGGCGTTGACCCTGGCCGGTGAGCTGCTGGTGTTGGCCCTCTAGAACGGCAGGAGTCACCACTGCAAAGTCCTGGTGTGCAGTCTCATCCACGGCACTACCTCGATGCAGGAAATGAGTTTCCCCAATAAGCTGGAGAGAAGGGCTATGGGAACATAATGGTCCCTGAGGACCTGCTTAACCATTTTAACCAAACTGGTCTGGGGAGAGAAAAACCTTTCCTGAATGGGAATCTATAACTGCCCCCAAGTGGAGGATTCTAGTGGACGGGGAAAGATAACTCTTTTCAAAGTTAACAGAAAACCCTAACCTTTGTCGTGTGTTTATAACTTGCCTGGCCCGGGGACGCCCCCAGAATGAGGACATCATCCAAGTAGCAATGTAATCTAATGAGAAACCTCCTCAGGTGTGCCGCCACAACTGTTAGCACCTTGGTGAAGACCCTGGATGCAGAAGACAAGCCAAAAGGCAGGGCCCTATATTGGTAATGGTGCCCCAGGAAGGAGAACCGGAGGAAATGCCTGTGATCCCGGAGAATGGAGATATGGAAATAGGCTTCCATAAGATCTATAGACGTCATGTAATCCCCCTCCCAAATACCTGCCAAAATGGACTTAGGGGAGGCCATGTTGAATTTGCGGTAAACCAAATATTGGTTCAGCAGCTTCAAGTCAAGGATAGCTTTCCAACCCCTGAAGACCTGGGTACAAGAAACAGATTTGAATAGAACCCCCAACCCACCTGGTCTGTAGGGACCAGTTCCACTGCAGCTATGTCAAACAGGTGTTTAATTGCCTGATGCATCAACCTGCATTTTTCTATATGTTGGGCCGGGGGGAACGAATGGAAGAAATTAGGGGGAATAGAAATGAACTGTAAGCGAAGGATGGGTGACCATGCTGAGCACCCAGGCATCAGTTGAAATTTCTTCCCAGGCCTCAGAGAAGAGAGCCAAATGACCACCAATGGGTGGGGTCGGGAGTGACCTATTTGCCCCGGTGGTAAGGGCGACCACCTTCCCCTCAAAAGGGATGCTTACTCTGTTGTTGAAACCGAGTTCTGTCCCTATTGTAACTGCACTCGGGCTGCCTCTCTGACCTGGGGGAAGAGTACCTGCTCTGCCGAGCGTTCTGTTCCTGAGGCCGGTACGAGGACTTGCGGTATAACGGAGTAGACTTTTGCTCCACCTTCTTCGCCGAGGTGGGTAGGATTTTTTCTTGTTCTTGTCTTTCATGAGGAGCGGATCAAAAGCAGCTCTGAACAGGGAGCCCCCATGTAGTCGTTTGACAGCAGTTGCCACTTTGACTTGTTGTCTGCTTGCCAACTCCGGAGCCAAAGGAGGCGATGAGAGGTGATGGATGATGCATAGTCCTGGAGCGAACTTTATGGCATTCAATGTGGCATCCGCTGAAAACTGAGCCACTGCCACTAACTTGTTCAGGTCCTGGTGCAGCCGCACATCTTCCGGGGGAATGCGCTCCTGGATTTTCTCCATCCACAAGATAGCTGTGTGATTGAAGAACGAAGCCGATGCCGCAGCCTTGATGGCCCAGGCTGCAGACTGGAACATCTTCCTGAGCATCATCATCGTCTTTCTGTCATCTGCCTTCAGGTTGTCAGCCACATCCTTTGCCACCAGAGAAGCAGGAGACGCCAACGCGACCACAGGTGGGTCCACAGTGGGTAGCTGCAAGGCTTGAGAAAAACCGGGCTCAATGTTATAAAAATGTCTATCATTACTGCCAGGTTTAGGGAAGGTTGTAGGTTTCTCTCATTGTTTCTTCACCACTTCCAGGAAGAGGTGAGGAGCAGGAATCTCCTCCTTAACAGCCTTGGGCTCAGAAAAAAATCCCCCCCAAGGCTTCTTTGCTGCAGACCCCTCTGTAGCTCCCTCCTTAGCCCCATCTTTGGCTGATTCCTTACTCCCCTCCCCCTCTTCTATCTGTGCAGTGGCACATGTCTTGAGCAGAAGAGAACAGAATAAATTTGGGGGGAAAAGGCCAGTAAAGGCAGGAGGTTCTGGTTTATCATCCTTCTCGTCCTCAGACATGTCAGGATCCCTTTGGGCCTTCTCCCCTGAAACTGAACCCTCACTAACTAGGGAAGGGGAGATGGGGTGGCTCACTGGAGCAGAGGAAGGGCATGCCTGAGAGCAACTAGTCCTAGGGGTCTTGCCTTGAGCCGCTACCTGGACCTTAGCTGCCTGCTGCTGGAAGTCAGCTGCTTTGCCAGAGGAGATGGCCCTTTCAATGAGGCTTTGCAACCCCCTGGGAAGATCATCCACATCCAGGGAATCCCAGCAGGAATTTCCAGGATCCTGAGCTCCTCAGCCTGGGGGGCCAGAATAGGCCTAGGCAAGGCCTGATCTCCTATGGGATCCTCATGAATATAGGAATCATCCAGATCCATTTCCTGGTCCTCCAGGGAAAGGGGTGGAGATGGGGAAACCTCCCCAAAAAACCTTCCTAAGGAATCTGGAGAGCCTAGGGGTGGCACAGGATGAGACTCACCCCCCAAGGGGGACCTAGAGCGAGGAGTAGAAGCACTGAGCCTACCCTGCTGGGCCCTCAGCTTCTCTGCTCTAGAAAACATTTTGGAAATGGCTTTATGCCTTCTGTGTTCATCCCTCTGGGTAGCACGTGAGGTGCAAGGAACAGCAGCCACCTTCTGAGCCCTGGCAGAGGCAGTAGATTGCTGCCTGGAGGATGGGCCCTCCCCAGGGGAACACGAGGGTGAAGGGGACCTCCCCGCCGCTTCCTCCTCCATCTAAGCCACATGGAATTAGTATTTACCCTCCTTGTGAAGCCTCCAAAACTCCCTCTTCAGCTGCAGGAAATGGAGAGATTAAGCCAGGGCAAAGAGAAGCCTGTTTCCTCCCCATCCAGGCAGCCCCTCTGTCAACACTAAGCATGGTGTGTTTTAGGGGCTGCCCACACGCCTTCCCGCAGCTTCTGTGGCTCCAAAAACCTTCAAAAAGACTTTCATGCCATTCCCAGTGCACTGGAACCGCCGTGGCTCAATTCCAGCCGCCAAAGACTTCAGCCAGTGAAATTGAGTGATGGGAGGCCATGGGATGGAAATCCTGAACCCGCAGGCCTCCCGATCACCCAGGTGCCAGGAACTGTCACCATGTGCTCAGCGGAGGCCAAAATGGTCGCCACCCAGCCCCCAGCAATCCAAATCAACCTCCCTGGTGGCTAAGAAGCACACCACACTGAGGTACTTACTGGCCCAGGCAGGGAGATATATTCCAGAGGCTGCAGAGGTAAGGAGGATCCAGTAGAGATAGATTTCACAGGAAAAAAATAAAATAGGTCTCAATTTTTGGCCAGACTAAGATGAAACTGGAAAGGAGAGGGTGGAGCACAGAGGCATGGCTTCAGCTTCATCCCAGTCTCGTGGCCAATTGGGCATGTCAATACCATCTACTGGAGCCTCCTGTCCCTCGCTCCGGAAAATTGTTTGTATCAGGCACATATCTCCATGCAGTCTGTTCTGTAAATAGGGTCCTTTCCCTTGTAGCCACCTCACCAGCTTCAGGAGGAATCTCTCAAGATGATCAAAATGTTTAGACAGATTTCTGTAGAAGGAATAATTCTTTGATAATCACTAGTTTCTTCAGGGATTTAAAATTTAGTATGAACTAGGGCAGAAATAGACAATACAACTGATGAAGCACTAGGAGTCTATATTTCATTCAATCCCATTAGCAATTTTTTTGATGTTATTTTCCAAATGTGTGGTGGGAGACACCCTATACTGAGAAAGGCACTCTCATAATAGGCTGATAATGGACCTCAGAAGGTGAATGGGTTCAATGACATGTAACAACTCTAGTAATGAAGACGTAGTAACCAAAGAAGGAACTTCGTAAAAACAGTGATAAATAAGAATCTATGGTAAAATAACCTGATAGGAAAAGAAGCCAAAAGAAAGAGTAAATTTTTAAAAATGAAATGTTAAAAGTACAATCATAGACAATTCTATCAAAGAAAAAAACCAGAAGCCAATGTGGCTGCATATAGATAAACGGATATCTACTGAATTTGAACAGGTAACCTGGAAATATCAATTAGCAGTGAACATCAGGGGGTATGTAAAAATCAATTACATTCTGATTAGTCAATTAGTCACACCAGGATTGGATAGCATGTGTATTATGGTCATTCCTCATGGCCACTTTCATGTGTCAGTTCTGCCTGTTTCTGGACCAGGAGGCCTTGCTCAAAATCAGTCATGGCTTGGTTAATTCCTAGTTGAATTAGTGCAGTTCACTCCACATGGGGCTGTCCTTGAAAGACCATCTGAAAATTACAACTGATCCAGAGTGCAAGAATGTATAGTCTCATGTGATCTTTGATTGTCTGTTACTACTCTACTAGAGTTGCAGTAGCTTCCAGTTCCTTTCCATGTGCAATTCAAGTTGTCGTTTGTCATATTTAAAACCCTGCATTGATATGGCACCAGGTTATTTACAGGAGTGTTTCTCCCTGCCTATTCTACTAAGTCAGATAAGGTGAGCATGCTGAAGGTTTCTTCCTTTATATATCATCATACCTTTTCAATAGTCCCTGCCCTATGGAGCCCCTTTCTACTGAGATCCAGAAGACACTTAAACTTATAGTCTTCCTGAAGGACTTAAAAACCTGGCTCTTTCTCCAAGCATTGCAGTGGTGGGTTTCAAAAATTGTTGGAACCTACTCTGTGGGTGGGGCCTCCTTTGTGGGAGTGGCTTGCCACCCATGTGACCGGATGGGAGTGGCTTGCCACCCATGTGACTTGGATATGAAATTATGAATTAGTACTTAGGTCGGTCCAAGTAGCTATTCAGAAACTCTGGCATTGAAGCATGCAAGTCTTAAAGCTGTCAAGTTACAAGATCCTTGCCAGTGGTGGGTTTCAAATTTTTTTGGAACCTCTTCTGTAGATGTGGCTGCTTTCCGGTCCACTGGTGAAACCTCTTCTAACCGGTTCGGTAGATTTGACGAACCGGTTCTACTGAATAGGTGCGAACTGGTAGGAACCCACCTCTGAAGCATTGGGATAGGAAAAGTCTAGAACTATTTGATTATTGGAGAATGTTGTTTAGGGTTGCTGAAAACCATTTTTGGGAATTGGTTTTTATTGTTTCTTATATATTTTACTATTGATTCTATGAGCTATCCAGAGTAACATAGATGGCCATCCATATATGTTTCATCAACTAATTTGAGTATAATCACCAATTGCTACCTGTTTTGGTGGCTGTCTCAATTTGATGCTGATTTTTGGTGATGACAGAATTTCTTTTCTGGTTTCCTACTACCAGTGTTCCTAATAAGTACATTTTATATCCTGAATGCATTTTACATTTGCTTTGATGCTTACATAGGAGGTTTCATGTTTTTATTGGAATGAGAAATTTGCTGAAAGATTGCATAACATTGAAATTCTTAGTCAACATTTTCACATTGTTTAGTCTTGGTAAGGCAAATAATGATTCCCATGTCAAAAACAGATTTTTAGTGCCTCTTGGGAAGAATGACCCAAGTATAGAACACTTAGAAAATACACAAGGTAAATAAAAGGGAACCCCTTGTGAAATAGTTAAGGCAGGGTCCTACATGCTGAGATGACAAAGGCTGAAACTGCCAGAAGACAAAAAAAAAATTAAAACTACAATATTAAACATAACAACCTGGTATATCTACCTAGGATAGAATGAATGGTACATTATTATAATAAACCTTGTTTGGTATAACTTCATGTTTCAGTTGATTTCAATATGTTAGGACTGTAGCAAGAAAAATGTATGTGTGCATTGTTTAATGTGTTTTTAAAATACTTTTATCCAGTTTTTCAGTCAAAAATACTGCCACAACAATTTATAAATAACCAATGAAAGAAAAGTACAGAGAGAAAATTGATAATACTCCAGTTTGAGTGGAGCTGATAGCAAAAATGTTTGAAATAAAGCAGTCAGATATGGTAAACTATGCTTTCTGAAGAAGCTGCAATGAAAAGTTTACATGACTTGGGATGGAGATATTTGCCAGCACATATTTTTCTATTCTATGTTCTTACAGAGTTATCCAGTTTCTCAAATCTGAATATGATTTGAAATAACCTTGCCTTCATACTACTTTTCAGAATATGGCCCAAATAGGAATAAATGTATATAGGAAGCACATAGGAAAACATGAAAATTATACATGTTTGTTCAACAAATGTTCAGATGAAAGTGCACAAAATATTTTTTTTTTGTGCCAATTGTTCTTGATTAGAATTTGCAGGAAAGTATGGAAATTCCCACAATTGTTTCTGCCGGTATAGCACTTCATTCACTACTATCCATTTGGCCTTTCATTACAGCAGAATTTGTGTAGATGTCCTCATTCAATACAATTTGAAATTGTGAGAATAGTCTGGTTTCTTATTAGAAAAGCCTACTTTTCAACACTTGCTCAAAATGATTGTTTAGCTGAATATATCTAATTAATGCAGCTGCAGTTGATATGGAAAATGAGCTCAAGGGGAGGCACTGGAGTCTCCTGAACATTTTGTATCATTTTCTCTCCAAATATTCTTATCCCAAGCTTTATTCCATATTTGTAGCACCTTGCCAATATTTTAATGATGCTATGATGGACTCCCAAGGTTTTGGCAGCTCTTTTTTCCTGTTGTGCATTATGGTTTGATATATAGGACATCTGTAAAACCACCAGATCTTAGTAATCCAGATGGTCATCCATAAAAACCAAACTTCCTAAGAGTGTGGTTGAATTCTTTCGTCCAGTAATAAAGGTCTATGTACTTCATATATAATTTAGGGTGAGTAAGGCATAAATCACCATGCTGAACTTTTATTCTAGCAACAGTGGGATTTCCTGGCAACATCTGCCAACATCTAAGCAGGATGTTCTTTTGTAAACATGTGCTAATTTAAAAGAAAGTCTAAATATACTCTAGGGCCTGATATAGTTTTTATACCGTATAACACTTGTTGCAAAGGGGTTACAAAAAGGAAATGTGAACGAAGTACTATTGTATTTCTTGTATTATGGATATAATATCTATATGATCAGGATGGACTGTGCGTTGGACTTTTCTGCTGTCATTAATGATCGTCAGTGGGGTGTTCATGTGTTCAAATATATATAAGATTGCTGAAAGGAAGAAAAAAGTTTGCCAATGGTATTGGTTTAGGTGGATTTTTTTCTGCTATAGATAGGGAAGCACAGGGAAAGGTGTGGTAAAGTGGCTTAACTGATTAGTATGGTAGTTTAAAATTAATTGGTGTCTATGCTGCTGATTGACATAAATTCCTTCTATGCCAGAATTAGTCTTTTAGATGTAGAATATCATTTTAGTTATTTATCAGCAACTGATAAAGTGGTTTCTCTTCTGTTCCCCCCACCAGACCATTGGCAGCTTTTGTGAATACAGCTAACAACAAAATGTCCTGTAGTGACTCCCAAATCCTCTTTCATGTTCAAAACAACAGAGGAAAACTACCCCCCAAAAAAAGATTTGCAATGAGTCTTATTTATTTGCTTTATAGCTAAGAAGTTAAAGTGTTCATACATAGAATCTTGGAAATTGGAAAATTGGGTAAGATAAAGCTAAGCTAGCACTTATTTATTGGACATTTATTAAGGTGGCTCTCCCAGTATGCAAAACCAAAGAGATAACCTTCCTTTCTCCAGGTAAGACTAACCTTGAAACATCCATCTGCTCCTCTTATTAATATTGTGAGATAGACCTGTTTCTTTCCTAACCCAGAAATCTCCCATAAGTGGTCTTAAGTGTTCCATTTCCCAAGTCCCTGTCTTGGGATGTGCTTTGTTTAACCCAGAAGTAAGTGTGTGTGTGTGTGTGTGTGTGTGTGTGTGTGTGTGTGTGGTTTTTGTGCTTTTTCTTTCCCCTTTTCTCAATACCAAACCCATCTCTAAGACTTGTCTTCTCTTTTTCCTCCAACTTTTCTCCAAAAATTTCTTAATTACAATGTATAAACAGTTGAATAAATAAATTAAGTAAATGTTCTTGTAAGAGCAAATATTCAGTGTCTTTTCTTTGTAAAAAATAGTCTCAGAGGGAAAGCTGTAGGTGGAGGTACACAGAATAGGATTTTTAAAAAAAAATAGTAATGAATTTTCAGGTTCTCTAAACTGTTAGATGCTGGACCAGTGCCTAATAGATCAGCTCCACAGGATATCTGCCTTTGTTTCTGTTCTTAAGACTGACCTGGATGATTTGACAGAATCATTTTATGAGACTCCTGAGAATTCTGTGCCTGAGAATTTAAAGGACTTGGCAGCCCGCCTTCACCTTCACCTGCCCTCTGTTTTTCTAACATGCATGCAGTTTCTCTCACAGGAAAAGGAAGCAGAAGAACCATATCAAGAGCTGAGGCAGTCTGCCTTCTTGCCTAAAGGCTCAGAAAGGGCTAAAACACATCTGGGATCAGAAGGGATGTTATTCAGAAATCCTTCTCAGAATCCTCCACTGTTATCCAAAGCCAAAAGCAAGACAGCACATAAAGAGTCAACTTCAGAGATGTGGTTTTGCTATAATTTATTTTATTGGTAACAAGCATTCTAGAAGGTTATGACTTGATCCTATAGTAACAGTAATGACAAACCTTTTTCTTATGGCGTGCCAAGATTGTGTGTGCACACGATATCATACGCGCACACGTGCCCACACACCAATTCAATCCTTCCCTCTCACCTGTGCATGCGCGTGTGCCCCCCTGTACATGCACAAGCAATCCCCTCCCCAGGCTCTGGAGGCCTTTCTCAAGCCCGAGGAAGGCGAAAATGGTCTCCCCTGGCCCCCTGGAGGCCCTTTGGAAGCAGGAAATGGATAGTTTCTGAACTTCCGGTTGTGCTTGTTGGGGGCGTTTTTCACTCTCCCCAGGCTTCAGGAAAGCCTCTAACCTGGGGAAGGCAAAAAATGGCCCCAACGAGCCAACAGGAAGTTCAGGAATGAACTTCTGGTTGGCCCGTTGGGCCTGTTTTTCGCCCTCCCCAGCCTCTGGAGGCTTTCCTAAAGCCCGGGGAGAGTGAAAAACGCTTCCAACAAGCACAACTGGAAGCTCAGGAATGAACTTCCAGTTGGCCTGTTGGGCCTGTTTTTACCCCCCCCCCCGGAGGCTTTTCTGAAGGATGGATGAAAACAGCCACCTCCGGCCCTCCGGAAGGCCGAAAATCAACTGGATGCTGGAGTTCCAGCAAATATGGCTCTGTGTGCTACCTTCGTATGCCACCTGTAGTGTGCCATAGGTTCGCCATCACAGCTATAGTAGATCAATAATATAGCTGGAATTGCAAAATGGATGTTCCAAAGGAGAATCTCACATCCCTAGGAGAATGTGGGCTGTCTGGTGAGCAGACAAAGGCTCCATTATTGAAGCTCCATTACTGTAAGTCAACTTCCAATAACAACTGTAAGGCTCTGGACAAAATGCCATGCCTCTTTTCTCATTCTGGTATAGTTTAGTTAAGCATTTATTTATTTAGTGTATGGCATAACATAAGTGAACTAGCAATTTATATTAACATTTCACCTACATTAGTAAAACACAATGTAATATTAATGTTAAAACGATCTTGTTTAGTCCTCGCAGTTACAAATGACAGCCAGCAACAGCCAGGCCATGCCTGATTGGCTCTGGCGCTGCATGGCTGAACACGAGCTGTCAGACGTGCGGCTATGGGCCTCCCTGCTTTACAGCTCCATATAAATAGCTGTCAAGCAGGGTGGAGGTCCCTGTCTACTGCTAACTTGCTTGTTGAACTGTTCTGTAATAAAGATTGCTGTTGACTTACCTCAGGCACCTCCTGCCTCTTTGCTTCAGGGAACTTATCACTGGCAACGAGCTGGTGGGATCTACAGGCCCTGAGCAACAGCCTACAGAGACAGACAAGCATATTAATTGGGCTCTCTGCGCTGCTGAGAGATCTAATCGCAACTAATTATGGCTGCAATTCCTCCGTTCGCTCCATTCGGAACCACCGGCAAGTCGTGGGTCGGGTTCCTGGAGTGCTTTGAGTGCTTTTTAATAGCCAACAAGCGACAGGGGTACTCGCAGGCATGGAAGTGTAGTTTCTTCCTCAGTGCCTGCGGCCCTGAAATGTTCGGGATGGCCCGCTCCTTTGCGGCCCTGAGACCGGTCTATGAGTTGAGTTGGGACGAGCTAATGGCTGGATTGAAAAATCATTATGCCCCAACTCCCTCAAAAATAACATGCTGCTACGCCTTCCGCCAGTGCGTGCAGAAGGAAACTGAGTCAGTCAGTCAATTCCTTCAATCGTTAAGAGTGGCTGCCATCCAGTGCGAGTTTCTCGATCTGGAGGACAATGTGGTGGAACAATTTGTGTGCGGCGTGAGGGACATTCACCTCAAATGGCGACTGCTTGCCAAGGCGGACATCACCCTGCCTCAGGCAGTTGACGAGGCTAGGGCTGTGGAGCTGTCCGAGCAGTCGACAGTCAAGATGGCCAGATACATGCCTCCGCCTCCACTGCCATCCCCGCGAGCCTGCCTAATCGATGAGCTAGCCCCGCTGCCTGATCCAGACAATGAAGACCAGGTTTACCACCTGAGAGCTGTTCCCCGGCGACAACAGTTTCCTCCAGCCTGAGCCGCTGCGGCAGCTGCCACCTGCCTTGGCTGCAGAGGCAATCATGCCCGGGTGTCATGCCCTTTCAAAGCGTCAGTGTGCCGCCACTGCAGCAAGAAAGGGTACCTGGTGCAAGTCTGTCGGGCTACCCTGCCACCTCCGTCGCAGGCCGAGCCTCCTCTACCTGTCTACTGCCCATTTGCACAACCGAGAAGCCAGCAGCCCCGCTGTCAGCAGCGTTGCTGCGACAACTGCTTCACCATAGGGAAAGACCTGCCTGCCACCCCTGCAGAGTCGGTCAGCCAGGCGATGGCTGGCTCGAAAAAGATTTCTGTGACTGTCCGCATTGAGGGGTCGCCGTGCCTGATGGAGGTGGACTCAGGATCCTCCTGATCCCTACTCTCTTGGGCCACCTTCAACTGCCTCTGTCCCGGCATCCCCAAGTCACAGCTGTCTCCTCCGGACACTGTGCTTAGAGACTACCAGGGGACTCAAATTCCAACCCTGGGCTGCTGTGGGGTGCTGGTGGAGTAGGGAGGAAAATGCTGCTGCATCCAAGTCTTCATTGTTCAGTAGCCGCTGCCGGCTCTCTTGGGCCTGGACTGGTTCACCCCATTTGGTGTCTCCCTCTCTGGGGTGCACATGCCCCTGACATCGAGGGCATCCTGGCGGACTAGGCCGATGTATTTGATGGGTCCACCTACCCGGTGGCAGCGAGTGGGGGTGCCATGTGGACCAACTGAGGTGCCACCACCCTCCGACGGTCTCTTGATGGCCTTCCCTGAGTCAGGCCTTCCCTACCCAGTTGCCGGATCCCAGCAACCCATCGGTCCTTTTCAAACCACTCTCGCAGCGCCCAGTTCCTCCCTGTTAGGCCTTCCACCGCTAGGCCTCTCCAACCCCCCTGCCACCTACTGGCCAATTAATAATTACCCACCTGTTCAGGCCGCGCCCCCTGCACCCAGCCTACTTTTTCCAGGGATTCCGCTGCCCGGCCTAGGCCTCAGTGACATCACCCAGAGCTCCACTCCCTCCAGGGAGGAGCTACTACGAGGACGTCTTATCTCTCCAGCACCGCCTCTCGAACTGAGGCGTTCTGGGCGTGTCCGCCATTTGCCCGCGTACTTATATGAATCCGACACATGCGCCCTCACTGGGGGGGGGAGAGGTGTTAAGTCCTCGAGTTACGAATGACAGCCAGCAACAGCAAGGCCGCGCCTGATTGGCTCTGGCATGGCATGGCTGAACGCGGGCTGTCAGATGCGTGGCTATTGGCCTCCCTGCTTGACAGCTCCGTATAAATAGCTGTCAAGCAGTGGGGAGGTCCCTGTCTACTGCTAACTTGCTTGTTGAACTGTTCTGTAATAAAGATTGCTGTTGACTTACCTCAGGCGCCTCCTGCTTCTTTGCTTCAGGGAACTTATGAGATCTATGTTCAAACACCAATGTCTAGGCCATCTAACCATTCAAGAAAAACATCGTTTATATTAAATATATATACTGGACTGATATGTCCTCAGCTTACAGCCAGCCATCATTTGATCTAGTTTGATGTGGGACCCCTCCCCTGAGAGGAGGATACTATGCCTTATTTATACAGAGAGTCCCAGAAAACACCGTGTGAGGTGCAAATCCTATTCATTGCAAATCCATTCCTATTATAATTCAAACCTTTATATGTCCTTCTATGTGTGGGCGGTCAGCGACTCACTTGGCTTTCCGTTGGGAATCATTGGGCTGATGTTGTGCAAGTACCAGTGGAGGCTTCCTGGATCTGAGTCTTCCGGCTGATAAATGAGGAAGGTCAGCATGTATCTGTAGGAGTGAATTAAGTATGATTAAATCTTTCTGAGGTTAATAAAAACATGAAATAACCTTACAGCTTATGTTGAAATTAAAAGTGTGCATATTCAACTTTTGACCTGTGTAACAAAACAAATTCTGTTTGAATGTTTAAAATATGTTGTAAGAATGTGGCCTTATGTAAGGGCTTAAGTGTACTGGCTCTTTATTCCATTGACAACAAGAAGCAAGCAACAATTTCTGGATGGCAGTAATGGACAACTTTTGTGTGTCTCTATGTGTTCAGGTGCTCTGTTTCCTTGACACATTTTTGGAAATGGTTAGCCATGACTACCACTGATCAATTAGGTGCCTTTGTGTAAGAAACTTTTTGCTGCCCCAGGCAAAAGAAGATGTAGTGCAGCTCATCTTTGTTCAGTTGAGGAACTGCAGCAATATGGCCACTGGAAAATGTTAGGCATAACTGATAATTTCAGATGGTGCAATACGTATGGATTCTCTGCACTAATATACCACACTTGTTTCTGAAGAAGTGAAATCTGACACTAGCAAGCTCATGCAGTTGGTATTTGGAATAGAGAACTGGATTTTAAAATTTGTGCCCTCTCCACGTCATGCACCTTTGTGCACTATTGCACATGTTTGTGGTGGACTTATGGTTTGCACTTGCCTTCTTCCTGGACCTGAGGGAGTATGACTGGTCAAGGTCGCCCAACTGGCTTCATGCCTCAGACCAGACTAGATTTCATGGTCTTCTGGTTTCTACACAGATGCCTTAACCTCTGCACCAAATGGATGTTTTAATCTCCTTTTCACCATCAAGTCAATCTATTCTAATCTAATCTTCTCTACTACTAAAAGGCCCTTTTCATGTTATGTCTGTTTGGCTGCTCCACTTTGTTTGGAATAATGAATTTTAGTTTGTGGCAGGCTAAGTGCAGTTGTTTATTGGCTACTTTATACAGAAGAAGGGACCCAATAAGGATTTGGCCACACACACAAAATATTATATATGTCCACAGGAAATGCCCTGGCCAATGGAACAGAAAAGGGGGTGGGAATGTCTCAGCACAAGTATCCCATGGAATAATATAGTAGCTTGCAATCCAGGCTGACTGCTTTGCATGCTGTTGCTACTCTTATTCCATGCTCATGCTGGATTAAACTAGCTTTTAAAAATAAAATGTGCACACATGCACACATTTGTTAAATGTATATCTACAAGCATTAAAAAAAAAATAGAAAGCTTTCACCTTAACCCTCAAACAGTCCATAGATGATTTAGTTTATTTCAAAGCTGAGGGTGAAAGCCTTGCATTTCAGTTGACTGGAAAATCAGTGAAATTATGGAAGTATGCTCATAGGGTGGGGAGGGAGTGGGGGAGGGAGGGGGGAAAAGCAGCAAAAGGAAAACGAAGATGCTTGGAAAGAAAAAATAATTTAAAAAATACAAAATTTTACTGATTATACAGTTGTAACAAAAAGGGAAGGTGCTAGATAGTAGAGCTAGTGGTAAGCAATAACTCTTCTGATAAATAGCCAACAAAGTGCTGAGTTAAAGCTGCAGAAATGACAGTACTTGGTCCAGATAGGAGCTCTTGTTGAGCTGACATATGAAGGAAAAGGCTACTTTGGAAATGGAACACTGAGGTGCCCATGGAGGATGCTTTCAGAGAGTGTCAACGACAACATTGCTCATTTCAACCCTCTGGAAACAGTTGTTAGCTAATTCTGCCAATTGGGTAAGAGATAACATTTGTTTATGGGTAGCTATGACTTAAGTCAGAGTATTGTTCACGCTCTGAATTTGATGAACAAGATGCCTCCTATTCCTAAATCAAAGTGTCTATAAATATATTAAATATATGAATACATTTTCTACTACACGAAATACAGTATAATGCATAAGTTTGTATAGAGAAATAATTCTGAATTTTTTTTCTGACAAGGAAAAGAAACAGTTTGTTAAAAATTGCATGTACTAGTTTGGTTATCATGCAGAGTTTTTTAAAAAAGGAAACACAACAAAAGTGTAGCTGTTAAAACAATGAATATTAAGATTGTTGTTTTTTCTCCTTTCAGCTTTCTGAGTATGTGTTTTTGTTCTGCAAATGCTATATTGCTGTATTTTCTATCAGCTGCTGGGAGTGCAGTAGACCTTAGCTTCCTGACCACAATATGGTACAATATGCAATTTTGTTTCTACAGTATATATTTTAATATTTTTATGAATATATAGCAAATGAAGAAACAGTATTGCATCTAACTATATGAACATTCAAAGAAAATGCTGATCACTAAAGCAGTGTTGAAAATATTAAATTTGTTTTTAGATTTCATTCACAATGACTTCATATGAACAATTATTAAATCTTTTTTATTTTACATTTACAAAAACATAGTAGCAATTAAATCCAAATATTTATGAAAGATTTTAAAACACCACTATTATTCTTTTTAAGAAACAACCATAGAAATTTAAAATCCTTTATCTGTTTCTAATTTGAAACATTTACTTGTCCCGTATAGTCCATTA